>NW_026849034.1:0-337098 GCF_030867785.1 Colletotrichum acutatum | reverse complement strand
TGCAATACCTTTATGCCTCAGGCCACACCCGGCGATACTAACGCCCCGGCCTGCCTTTGGCACCAGTATCACTCACCTCATACTCGGTAACTTCGTAATCATCGACGCGCCATTGGCAGCCCAACCCCATTTCTATGTTACGACCTTCACGCCCATACACTCATTTCAGCTTCAAACGCGATTGTTTCCTCGTCCCAGAAGCAATTGCATTGATTTCGATCCATCGTCATGTCGACCCGTCAAGCGGCACTGTGAGCACCAGCCCCGAAGATGTCGAAGATGCACGACTCAGATCGGACGGAGCCTTTATGCTAATAGTCATCACGACAGGTCGCTGTACCGGCGCTCGCTGAAGCTGGCCCTCGACTGGGCCGTTCATCGCCACCTCTGGAGAGGCCAAGCTTTGTACATCCGCTCGCTGTTCGAGGCTAACCGATCCGTGACGGACTCCAGACAAAAGAGAGTAAGTAATGCGGTCGGCAGACGTCGCAAACCAAACGAGCAAGGGACGCTGATCTGAGCTTTCGCAGGAACTTTTGGCTCAGACAGAGAAATTGCTGTCTAAATGGAAGCACCCAGAGCCCTACGTGCACCCGACAGCACCCGGCGGTATGTCGCGATTCCTCTCCCACACACCGCAGCACTTCACGAATAGCGCAGACGATGCTGATAACGATTGCACAGGTTCCAAATTTGAGCGCAACCTCCGAGCACCTATCCTTGATCGTAAGTCACCAATGTGGCAGACATCAACACCAATTCCTTCTGACAAAGACATAGCGCCACCCCCATTGAAATTCTAAAGAGCTAGCGAAGGCGCGGAAGGGAGAAAGACTGGGATTACAACGTATGCGACGTTTTGACTGCACGATGTAGCAATGCAATCGCGTGGAAGCTTCAGCACGCTACTTTGACAACACTGTCTCGGGTAGCTATGGACCGGGACACTTGATGTACAACCGTAACAAATATGCCCGGGCTGGCTAATTCAAGCCAAGCCTAAGCCCACGCGCACGCCTTTCAGCCCACAAGTATAGCTCCCCCCGGTCCCTACAAGTCTATAATACAACACCGTAATCCGATCACCATAATCTCAAGTCGTCATGTCGCAATGAGTCGTGGTAGCGGCACGAACCATTTGACGGTTCCGGTAGTTCATTCTGTGGTATCATACAGGAGACGAAACCATCCAAGAAAGCAGCCATGTGGTCACGCTGCACATCAATCATATATCCAGGTTTCCGAACCTTACGATTCCGCAGACGGACGACGAATTGCGAAAAACTGCAGCATGCATACTGATCCGATGGGATTCGTCACGATAAGGTCGCGCCTTCAACCAAGTGTGCGAAACGTGATCTTCAAAAGGTATTCTCATTCGTAACCATAGCTTCCTGCCGTGGTATTATTGTACAACCCAAACGTGAAAATCAACCGTAAACCCTGAACCGTGACCCCGATGTCATGACAACCCAAAGCAGCCGACCAGCACGAAAAAAACCGAAACCGACACCCATTTACAACTCTTGGCTCTGGTTCTTGCCAGTCTTGCCAGTCTTCTTGGGCAGCAGGTCTTGAAACACCGTTAGCAATTGAAGGAAGGATCGATGATTCAAGGCCAACTTACTCTGGTGAATGTTGGGCAGAACACCACCCTGGGCGATCGTGACGTGGCCGAGAAGCTTGTTCAGCTCCTCATCGTTGCGGATGGCGAGCTGAAGATGACGGGGAATGATACGGGTCTTCTTGTTGTCGCGGGCGGCGTTGCCAGCCAGCTCGAGAATCTCAGCGGCGAGGTACTCGAGGACTGCGGCGAGGTAGACGGGGGCACCGGCACCGACACGCTGAGCGTAGTTACCCTTGCGGAGCAGACGGTGAACACGACCGACGGGGAATGCGAGACCGGCCTTTGAGGAACGACTGTAGGATACAAGGTCAGTGGATGAAGCTTGAGCTTGAACTGAAGAACGTAGTATCAGAGTGTAAAAGCGGCTTTTTTATTGTTAAAAGCTCCAAATGAAAGAAATAACTTACGATTGCGCGTTCTTGGAACCGCTGGCCTTGCCGCCGGACTTTCCGCCTCCAGTCATTGTGAATTTGGGATTTGGGGTTGGGTTGTGTGGAAAAGTTGGGTATTGAGGTAGACGCGTAAAAAGCGACTTGGCTGAAGGCTGGCTTTGAGTTGGGGATGGAAAAGTGAGATGAAGATGGAAGAAAGGGCGTTGATGGTGGGGAGTGAAGATGTTAAGTAGTTTTCGCGTTAGAGGAGCTCGATCACGGATCACCAACGCGCGATTTAGCGCTAAGCCCAAATCAGAAATTCGATGTTGTGGTAGACTGTTGCAGGCAGGTGCGGTGCATCATTTTTCTGGGCCCCGGGCTAGAAGGAAGGCACGTACCCCTTATCAGTCCTGCCGCCGCTCTCAGCAGTGCCTCCTCTTTGGTGGACGCAAGCTACGGATAAGCCTTAAAGTGGGCTGCCGGCCTGTCAGACACGACTTCCATTAACACAAACTCACAGAGGCAAGGTAGCGATTGCGTCCCGATGCGATCAATGCAAGGAAATAAAAACCCCCGCGGTCCCGCTCCTCTTTTCCACAAGCATTGCCGGGACCTGCCCAAGTCCTCTTCCCCCTTCTTAACAAGTCTTTTTATTTTTATTTCTTAGCCCACTTCCACTTTCTGCTTATTCCCCCGTTCTGCGCGGGATTTTGGTTTTCGAATTATCTTACTGGCTAGGAGAAGCAGTCAGCCATCCAGCCACGTCTTGATCACCTTCTCTTACCTATCACCCCCCTTCCCCTCCGACCTTATTTCCTGGACGAACCGCCACGACACAACCAGCTGGGCACCTTACAACTTGTCGGACTGATGCGACGCACTTTTCCGCCCTTGGTGCCGTGTGTTGTCTCAATGCACTACAATATGACACATTATTCCTCTTTCTCTTTCGTACAGCTCCAACCTGTGTTTTCATTCAGCAAAAAGAAATACCGGGTTTCGATTTGAAAAGTGACTCAGCAGAATCAATCGACTTTTGAGTGTTGCAAACTTCAGAGCAGAGGTTGTTACCCCGAAGCATGTTACCAAACATGTCCAAACCCTTGACGCACTCAATTATCTCTTTGGAATGGGAGGATAAATGGGTTACATCTCAACTACTTTATGCGAATTATATGCTTCGCTATCCAGTGACATTTCGACCCCATATGACTTGCATCCAAATGGATCTCAGATCTACCGGAACCCGCTATATAGCACGAACAGAGTCCGATACATGGTGTAAGCTCATGCGAAGAAGCCTAATGAGACCCAGGAACCTGGGCCTCATATGGTCCATTGTTCGGCTCCATCCCATATCGGGCCCGGAGAAATCTTCAAATCGACTGCCCCGCGTCCTGTTTGACCCCGTCGCAATCGAG
The DNA here is from genome assembly GCF_030867785.1 of Colletotrichum acutatum. Taxonomy (NCBI): domain Eukaryota; kingdom Fungi; phylum Ascomycota; class Sordariomycetes; order Glomerellales; family Glomerellaceae; genus Colletotrichum; species Colletotrichum acutatum. The sequence goes on along the minus strand of NW_026849034.1, from coordinate 333,676 downwards.
GAAAGAACCTCATAGAGTGCCTGATACAGCGACCCCTGCATGCCACTCGTGGTGTTTCTATGGCAAACGGGCCCAGCCTTGTGATGACATGGAGTGGAGGGGTCCCGATATGTACTACAGAGCCCACCGCGTTACCTTTGATCGCGTTTCCACTGGCTGAAGAGCGGACAATCTTGCTCCTGCTAGATGTGTACACCATCCTGCAGGCCAGGTACTCCACGTTTAAGGCCGCGAGCTCACGGGCATGCTTCCTTCATCTAGGGGCCATTCTACCTGAGGTCACAGGCGTGTATGGATCGCAATGAGTAGAGAATGTCACTGAGCCCCCCGTCAATTACAATAGAGCCATGCGGGCCTAGGCCCAATAGAGACAGAAAGTCCAGGCTCTGGCTACCTCAGGCTCTTAGCCGCACCCACCGTTGCAAGAAACGCGTCAAAGAAAAGCGAGTTTCCTCAAGCCCAAAGAATGCTCCCAGTGTCACGTATTCCACTGAACACACCCGAGAAGCAGTTGTAGAGCGCAGTGTGTGAAAGATTATTTTGCCTTCATCCAGAGTGCTAAACTGCCTCGGGCAACGTGGACCAGGCAGGCATTTATTGAAATGCCCGGCTGAGGCGAATCGGCGGCTTATTGGCATGGCGACCCGAATTCTCTGCGGACTGCTACAAGTCTTCTACTCTCGACTTCCTATAAGTATGAGGGTTGAAGAGATGCTATGAGACAACCTGTTGGTTCTCAACTATCACGTAGGTAAGGTAGGTACGCTGCAAGAGTGATACACATGTGATGTCGCAGCTTTGCGCGCATCTCTGATCTGGCTTGTGGACTTTTTGCTAGCTCCTACGAGTCGCCAGACGTCTTGGGCGGTAGCAAGCAAGTACGTGACCTGGTAGCTCTGCGTGGCCGGGAGATTGTTGGTTTGCATGTAACGGGACGCTGCCATTGGTTGCGGCCTGTTCTGGCAGTCTCGAATGTCCCCTGCCAGCCAGCTCCTTGATACGCGAATTAAAAAAAAAAAAAAAAGAGAGAGAATACATTGAGCGTCACGTATTTGTTTTTTTAGCGCGAACGCGTGAGTACCCCAGTTCGGTAGCCGCTTTCATGGGCGGTGGTTACGGATCCTCCATATCTGGACCCACCTACACGCCTCCCAGCCAACCACGACAGTCGATTCCCATTTTACTAGGCAAGGCCACACCAGTGCACGCCCCTGGCACCAGTCCAAAGGCCCCGGTGTGCCGCTGATACTGACCACCCACCTGGGCCACCCCTCCCCAAAATCACTCTGTCCTCGCATCAAATCAGTAACGCCGCAGGAGCCCGTCGCGTCCAGCTACAAAAACCCAGCCCACCCCCCCAAACTTCTTCCTGCCACATCAACTCTTCCTCACTCCATCATCCAGCTTCATCCACGGTCGCCAGTCGCAATCCATTTCAACCAACTTACTCACGTACTCATTTTTCACCTTCACTAATCCAAACCGCAAAAATGCCCCCCAAGGCCGCCGACAAGAAGCCCGCCTCCAAGGCCCCTGCCACTGCCTCCAAGGCCCCCGAGAAGAAGGATGCTGGCAAGAAGACCGCCGCCTCTGGCGACAAGAAGAAGCGCACCAAGTCTCGCAAGGAGACCTACTCCTCCTACATCTACAAGGGTTAGTGACACCAATATTTCGTGTTGGCGCGTCGCGTCATCAACGCGATACTGGATGTCTTTCGACATATTCTGACATACTCGCAGTCCTGAAGCAGGTCCACCCCGACACTGGTATCTCCAACCGTGCCATGTCTATCCTCAACTCCTTCGTCAACGGTAAGTATCAATCGCTTTGAATATCGACGTGCATCGTTTCTAACGCGTCTCATAGATATCTTTGAGCGCGTCGCCTCTGAGGCTTCCAAGCTTGCCGCCTACAACAAGAAGTCCACCATCTCCTCTCGCGAGATCCAGACCTCGTATGTCATCTTACCATGCCCCAAAACCGACCTAGCTAATCCCCACTCGCAGTGTTCGTCTCATCCTGCCCGGTGAGCTGGCCAAGCACGCCGTCTCGGAAGGCACTAAGGCCGTCACCAAGTACTCTTCTTCCACGAAATAAGGGTGCTTGTACTGCTTTTCTTTTCGGGCATTGGATTTTACTTGGCATTTGGGTGTCATGATGAGACCTGCCAAGGTTACCAATATCCTTGGGGTCTCTTAATGCGTTACGGATGGTTTGCTTTTTTGGGGGCAATGTCTTCACGGTCAAACGGGGTTCGCGGGCTGTACAATACACCTTGAGAATAGGGTTTTCGGACGAATGAAATCGTACACATGAACATCAACACAAGCCCACTCTATTGCAAACGTGCTCTGATGCGCACATCTACTAAACTATGCTCCCAGGCACACCCCGTTCCACGAGCCCCTTTGACGAAGGGGCCGCCCACCAACCAACGTCGAACGCGCTGCTCCGCAAAGACATCGACGCGGCGGCAGCCACCAAAACGTGTTATCCCAGCCCGGCCTTGCTACGCTTGACAACATGGGCGACAGGCTGCAGAATGCCTTTGTTGTTCATCGCGCCTAGTGCCGTACCGCTACTCCAGCCCATTTTCTCGAGCATCGCGCGACCTTTATTTTCCTGGCTCAACTCAGGCGCGGAGCCGCCGACGACCTCACCATCCCGATAAGCGACGCCAGCGTGTCCACCACCTCCTCCCCTACGAGCTGATTGCCTCTGTACGGCGGCACGCACTGCTGTATCGTTGCGGGGGAAGTATTTGCGGCCGACTCGAGCAATGGCTACATCGAAGACCTCGTCGGCAAATTTAGCGGTCCTGAAAGTGCGGTGGAGCATGGGTCGCCTTTGGTCACCCGATCCTGTGGACTTGGATTTGATGTTGAATTTGCTGGCTAGTTCGTGGATCACCTTGCGAGCATGATTGTCCATGGGCGGTAGAGTGAGACTGCGGCAACAAGTCAGCTTCTAACACATTGTGTGCACTCAAAGGGTACGAAACTTACCTAGGTTGCGTGCCCAAGAGGAATGTTCTCAGCTCATCGGCGATTTGTTCAAGCTCCATCCCGTGCGGGTATTTGACTCTGAGATCCTCCGGGTTCGCATGTTTACCCAGCAACCCCATAGTACGCATGGCCTGACGTTCTTTCTTCCTCTCGGCCTTTTTCAAGCGATCGTTCTTCCACGCAGCTTGCATCTTGCCCTCTAGCTCTGAATCCGAAATGTCAAACACTGGAACCTTGCCTTTGGCACCCTTGCCCTTCTTAGGCTTCAACGCCGGGCGGTTCCAGTCCATGAAATCGAAATCATCGATCTCATTCGCAAATCTATCTGCTGCTGATCTGAAGATGTCGTCGTCGTCTTGGTCGCTTGAATCCGAAGGCGGCGATGCGTCTTCGGCATGAGATTGCTCAAGTGATGCCAGGTAGGAAACATCCGTCTCAAAAATGCCCATCACTGCATGATCATCTTGTATGAGTTTGCCCCTTTCAGATCGCCTCCGGGCAGTGTGGATAGGTTTCTTGTCGCTTTCCTTGGGCTCTCTTCTAACCTCTGCTGTCGTGTGTTCCGAATCGCTGTTGGCGCCTGATAAATCCTCGGTCTTGCTTGTGGCTATGACGGTCTGAAACGAGTCATCGATGCCTTCAGACTCACTCAAAGAGCCACCTATGTCCCGGCGAGAATAGGCTTTCGCGGGCACCAGAGCCTCGTCTTCGCCATACTCCCTCATGTTGGCAATGTAGTCAGCAACCAAGTCATCTTCCTCCTGTCGCTTCAAGTCTTTGGCGGCATTTCGACGAGGTTTCTGTGTAGAGCTCCCCGCGGTCTTCACAGGCACATTCTTGCTGCTGTCTCTTTTTGATTTGACGGTCTTCTCCAGGACGTTGATCTCGGTAGAAATGCCGCCCAGGTTGAAAGTCTTCAGCTTCGATTTGGCTTTGGACTTCGAACTTTGCCTGTCTCTGGGAACCTTGTTGCGACCTCTGAACAGAATGACTTCTTCACTAGAATTGGACGGCGTAGGCGACGGAGAGCGAGTCAGACTTTGATCCACAAATGTGTCAAGCCGTTGATTCTCTCCTACGACGTCGAAGAAGAAGGGAAGAGGTGATGCCGTGTCTTGAGTGACGGGAGCCTCAGCGCCAGTGATGTCTTCCACTCTGGAGATCGTAGCCTTCTCTGCCTCGCGTGGGTATAGAGAGGTATCCGTCATTTCGACGGCAACATCGACTGGCATCGCCTCGTGGGTGTGGGCTTCGTCAAGCGAAAAAGCAGGTTGAAATTTGTTGGAAGGTGTGTCGGCAGCAGCTTGGCCATGGGTGGTGGTGTTTTGTCCTTCAATCTCCGCTCCTCGAGGTCTGCTTGTAGGATCCTCCTCGCCAATCTTCAAGATGCTCTCTAGCTGTTTTAGAGGCTCTGCTGCTCCAGTATTGATAAAGGCGACCGGCCTATGGCGTAGTTTGGAATCACTGCTCCAGGGTGACGAGCGATGAGCAGTGCTGCGGGCTTCATCTTGCAATGTAAATCCTGTGGCGAACCCGGTTAATTTGGATACCATCAATGGGAGGTACTTCCCAAGACGAGTCCCGATCAGAATGGCATATACTGACCGGTTGAGCTCATCGCAGGAATGAAACTGGGTGCATGCCGCTCTATGCCACCGGGGGTGCGAAGGCGAGGGGCATTGCGTGGTGGCGCACGAGCGCCACTCCTTTTTCCACCGCGCGGCATCGCTGCCCACGCAATGAAGAAGGTTCAATGGAAATGCTGTCTATGTCTTGTCCGGATAGTGAGGGAGTAGTTTCTGTCAACTAGAAGCGTGGTTGTGGGAGCTCTGACACCTTCTGCTGAAGTCAGAGATATACTCGGGATGTGGCAAGCCAGTCAAAAAAAAACCCTTCTATCATGCATACCTCTATTCTGTCCCGGTGAAAACACAAAGCGGAGTACGCGCCTTAGCTTAGGTGCCTACCTACTTAGGGAAGCACCGTCATTGATACCTAAGGATTGCACAAAGGTACGGAGAGGTACCTTAGGTTGCTGGGTACCTATCGTCACAGCTGTTATCGATAAAGAACGCTCGGACGGGGCACATATCACGAAAGACGAGGCTTATCTACCTTATCCATAGAAGTACCTCAGGTACCTTGGGCACTCCATACTGTGGGTTTCGTGGTTACTTGAGGCAACACTGGAAGCCTTGCAAGATAAACGCTTCGGACCTCAGGTATTCTGTACTTCTAGCATTAGTTGCCGATCAAAAGAGGACCTGGGCCATTCTCCCCTCACTACGTAACGTGGGGCACCATACCTAGTGCTACCCTGCCTACCTACGGATACAGGCTGCCTAGGTACATTATCGTGCAGCGATGCGCTACTTGACTGCCACACCAAGAGCCCCGCTGTGTTCGGCTGATGCGTCACAGGGACAGTCCGCCTGTCATCGGCTCAGATAGATGAAGACTTGGGTTGCAAGTAATCTTTACGCTATTACGCAGGGTTCCTTCCTATCGCGCGAGGTCGTCTGGCTGTGCTAGTTTGTCCACCTCTCTCTACCTACCTCCCCGGCGCATGCCTAAATACGGCATTGCCATCTTCATTGCTCATCCACCATTCCCCAACTAACCAACTCACCAACTTGACCATCTACCACCCCTGCGGCCTCGCATCGATATTGCCTCGAGTGTAATCGCCCAGCTGTTTGAGCTTACACTGTCATCTGCAAAACTTACCTCTGTTTGCTTTTGACTCCCCTAAAGTCGTACCGACAGCTTTCAGAAGGAAGAACGATTAGATTTCCTTTGTTGTCGCCTGCGCATACGAGATCGTCTTTCTCCAGGACGAGTCGTCCCATATTGCAGGACTTTGTGGCCAGGCTTTGCAGTCGAACGGATCCGCCATGGCTGCAGTAGACCTCGGCCGATATCGTCGCATCGTCCAGATGTTTTGGGATCCCCAACCTACCAACGACCATCAGAGTGATCTTCCAGTTTGGTGCTTGGGTCGCTCCTACAAGCTAAACACCAAGGCTCTCAAAGACAAGGATACAGAGAATCGAAGCCAAACCCCTCCGTCGACCGAGTCTACCGAAACCAAGCCCAAAACCTCGCATGTGTTAGCGACAGCTTCGGCCTCGGCCAAAGCCCCGGAAACCCCCCCGGATTCTGTGTCTAGTAGCTTTTCGTCTTCGCTTGCTTACGATGAGGATTACCTGGAACAGGACGGTGGCTGGCCTTCGGCATTTCTCGATGACTTTGAATCCAAGTTTTGGATGACGTACCGATCAGAGTTCCAGGCCATAGCAAAATCTACAGATCCACGAGCCTCGTCTGCGTTATCTTTCTCAATGCGTATCAAAAGTCAACTGGTGGATCAAAACGGCTTCTCGTCTGACAGTGGCTGGGGATGCATGATCCGGTCAGGCCAAAGCTTACTCGCAAATGCGATGGCAGTTATCAACCTAGGGCGCGGTGAGTTGCTTGGAATAGTTTGGACGATCACTTCGTTGCAAGTCCCTTTCGCTGACACCGGTAGTAGGATGGCGACGAGGTGATAAAATTGAAGAGGAGAGAAAGCTGATTTCTTTATTTGCGGACGATCCAAGAGCGCCTTATTCCATCCACCAATTTGTTCAACATGGCGCAGTGGCATGTGGGAAATACCCTGGGGAGTGGTTTGGTCCCTCGGCCACCGCTCGCTGCATTCAGTAAGCTTGCGTTATTGTTGCTAGATGCAGTCATACAGGCTAATTTCCTACACCAGAGCCTTGGCCAATGCCCAAGAACACCAGCCTCTCCGAGTGTACTCCACTGGAGATGGACCTGATGTCTACGAGGAGAACTTCATGAAGATTGCCAAACCCGAAGGCTCCCAGTTCCACCCTACGCTCGTATTGGTTGGTACGAGGCTCGGAATTGACAAAATTACCCCGGTCTACTGGGAGGCTCTCATAGCCGCACTCCAAATGCCACAGTCAGTGGGCATAGCAGGGTAGGCGCCTCCATCAAGATTAAGATACTACTTACTCACGATGATTGCAGTGGCAGACCTTCCTCTTCCCACTACTTCATCGGTACACAAGGTTCCCACTTGTTCTACCTTGATCCGCACCATACTCGACCTGCCCTCCCATTTCACACGGATCCTTCTCGCTATAGTGAAGCAGATGTTGATACCACCCATACTCGACGCCTACGTTGGCTACATGTTCGGGAGCTGGACCCCAGCATGCTCATTGGTTTCTTGATACAGGATGAGGACGATTGGATCGAGTGGAGGCGTAACGTGAAGCACGTCCAAGGAAAAGCAGTGATCCATGTTGCGGACTACGACCCTGTATCCAGAGGCGGTGGAGGGGAGAGGGATAGCGCCATTGATGAAGTGGAAACGATTAGTGATGACGACGGTGACACCATCTTGGACGCTTGAGAATCTCCGTCGTTTGCTACGATCCTTCCGTTAGGATCAGAGACCGAAATCTATGGGCGTTGAAAACGCACCAATGCACATGGCCTGATACAGGTTTTCTTCGCCTGGAGCTGCTGGGTTAGGGATAGGCTATAGGCCATATTCAGGGACAGTCGCATTATTGGCGCAAAGGATGCTCACTTTGATGACGAGGCTGGGTAACACAGATTGGTTTGGTATGAACATTGATTTGATCTGGGGTGCGAGTTTGCTCTTCAACCGTTGGATAATTTTCTGAGGCAGCTCAGTCTTAGATACAGATTGACTCAGCGTCTCTTTTTCTTAGCGCCTGCTGGGGCCTTTGCATTTGGGGGTGCCCGGGCATGATTGAGATCTCGAATATGACTGAAGAGCTGGCTTTTGGAAGGAAACGATGCATTGCACACCATGCATGTATTCTATGGATCGGTTGTCAGCGATTAAAGGCGGAGTTGACATAGGATATATTCAGACCGGGGACTCACACCGTTATTTCCGGCCTCCTCCACTGCTTGGCGTGCTGCCTTTTTTTCACGCTTCGCCTTTGCCTTCCCTAGCTTCTTTGGCTGTGACTCATGGCCACTTCCATTGTCATCTTCAAGTGACAACGTTTCTAGACTGGCTGATACAGCCTGAGCAGCAGCTTCTGGGTCATCGCCTTCGCTCGCCCTGGTAATGGTATTGTGGACTGCGAATAGCCTCTGCTCAACCTCGGCACGCGAAGCATACTCATCATCTTCGATACTATCCGACGACGTATCAGTGAGCTCCGTCTCATCGATATGAGAAATTTGTTCTGCTGATGTATCATCCTTGCCCTTTGCGGCGTCCAATTCACCGCGCCCCCGAGTACCATCCCCCTCCTCAGATTCGTCGCTCGGTGTCGCCTTCTCGGGCGCGATAGGAGCGTCACGTAGACCCAGATCCATATCTTCGTTCTTCATTTGGCGCCTCAGATATTGCACTGCCTTTACGTGTTTTTTGCTTCGTTCATGTGCTTCAAATGACTTCTCGCTCTTGAAGATCTTGTTGCACACAACGCATTCGATCTCCTCTACCTCTGATTCCTCCTCCTCGCTGCTCGAGAAGTGGCCGGCCGTATCGCCTTCATCCCTTGCCTGAGCCCAGTCAGGAACGAATGCCTCGGATAGTTTCTCTTTATTAGCGGCACGTGAGCGTGCAGCTTGAGCGGCAGCGGCGGAACGTAAAGACTCCTGGCGTTCGGCAGCTGTCTGTGTGTTTGGAAGGTAACGCGGATCGCGCTTTCGTACAAAAGTGACGAGGAATCTAACTGCGTCATTGAATTCTCGTATGGCTTCTTCACGAATCTTCTTATTTTCTCTCTCCATGGCACGCCTGATACGACGATCCGGGGCCTCCACGAGCCGGTATTCGTCCTTCCATGCAAAAGTCTTGCAAGTCGAGAAGCTGGTCCAGGCGCTGTAGAAGGCCTTGACGGTGTGCTCATAGCTGTCGGTAGAGGAGCCGAATGTAGGATAATCTGGAGTGTCTCCCACTTCATAGACGCCAGCAGCGATTTCCTCATCAACGAGATGATCGAATGTCGCCTTGGCAATGCCAAAGAACCCTGAAGTGCCGTCCGTGAAGGGAACAGTAGAGTCAAAGCGGCGGATGAGGGAGAATATGTCTTCGGTGGACGTGAGCTTCACGTTGTTGTACTCGGGGCTGTTGCCTGAATCGGTCGGATCGGCCCCCCGTAAGATGGCTTCGCGATGGGAGTCGTACCAAGCTCTCTCCTGGGGATCGGCAAGGACTTCGTATGCGGCCTGGATTTCAGCGAAGCGACGGGTCGCATTCTGGACATCATGAAAGTTTCGGTCCGGGTGAAGCTCAAGGGCTCGTTTTCTGTAAGCTTTTTTGATTCTAGAGGCCCGGTATCGATTAGCAAGGACCCAAGTAAAAGCCCAAGAGCACTGGAAAGTGAGGAACGAGTGCGTACTCATCGTCAGAGGCGTCGCGCCCAACTTCAAGGAGCTCATAGTAACACGTCTTGACTGGCTCAGAGGAGCTTTCGCTCTGGTCTCGGCCAGAGGATTGCTGAGCACCCATGACACACCGAAGACGCTACACAGCGTACAGCAAAATGGGTGGCTCTATTATTTGCTAAATCTGAACCGCCGAATACCTTGACAGGCGAGAGTTGCCACAAAATTGCGTGTTGGAGCCGGCGCGTGGTTGGTGAAAGCTCACGACCGACCAGTCCAATCATTCGAATACGCTGTGCAGAAAGGGTAAGAGAAACAGTGATCGAGATATTCAGCAGGTAAAGGTAAAGAAATGATCACAATAGACAAGGGACTTGGGCAAGATTAGGTAAAGATGGCAAGGCATTTCCAAGTAAAGTAAGGATGGAACTTCCGTGTGGTGCCTAGGTAGACTTTAGGTAATCCATAATTCTTGAATCGAATTTCTTTTTTTGCAGATGCCCCTCCACACCTCGTACCTTCAGGTAAGGTAAGGAAGATATACCCCGCAACCCCTCATTGCCTGCCATTTGATAAGATAAGAATTCAAGGGTTGTTAAAGTCGAAGGTAAGGTTCCTACCTAAGGTAAGGCACCGCGGTGGCTAAAGTACTGTGTACCTATCTCATCCATTTACCTACCTACTTACCCATTTGAAATCTGATCTTGGAGAACTGATCATCAGCATCACACTAATACTATCCGTACATTCGGAATGCCTTTGCCTCAGGTACCTCATGAGACCACATGGTTCACACTAGATAAAGACTGGCAATAGATATCTAATTGAAAACATGCGGAAGTCGACTAGGCAGTGCAGGTGCACATCTGGACATCTAGCGAGCGAGCGTGGACAGTGTCCGTCAACGCACGGATATAGTAATACTCTGTATTCATAGGAATATCTCCTTACTTGGAAAAGACGAGCAATGACTCTTGCTTGGTCCCACCTGACATGGCAACGTGCCGACTCTGAGGTTGGTGACTGGGCTAAACGGAATGTGCATCAATCGAGAGGAGCTACATACTGTTCGGCTCCGTGACAGGAGCAGCGGGCCCCATACCACCCTTTCCTGAGTACAACGTTGGGCGAAGTATCTTCAATGACTGAGTCTGTGTATGGGAAACCATCTACCTAGTAGGTAGATATAGCTGGGACTGGTATACGTAACCGTACAGTCATCAAGTCTCGCCTTATACAAAGTTGGAACTTGCCGTGAGTTGAAAGATAGTAAGGGCACATGAGGTATATGACCCGTTACAACGATTATATGCTACGGCTTTTCTCTACATATCAGTCCGTTGGCGAAGGACCGCCGCGAGGCAACTTAGGGCACCAACTATTACCTTACCTAAAGTACCAAGTGTTCCCATTTCCCTGGCACCGTATCGCACCTAAGGTACTTGATGTCATTCGAAGCAAGGTATGTATGTATCCGAACCTTGAGCAGAGTTAGTAACGGCCACTGATGGGATGTGATGGGATGGCATGGGATGGCGTCCAGTGAACCCATGCCTTGCGATCCCCCCCCCCCCCGCCTTTCCCTCCCTGTCCTGGTTGTTTGACAGCATGGTCCAGCCCAGCCTAGCCCCCCAGCACGTCGTCGAGGCCGGTGACAAAAACCAGTGCAGTTACGTACTTTTGCGTGTCTGTGACTGAAATTTTATATAGTGCAACTACGCTGCTGACCCTTTACCTACCTACCCTCCCATCACAAGCCCCCCAAACCCTCTTTCTTGATCATTCGTCCGTGAATCCAGGGCTATCCTATCCACCCCTCGGAGAGAAAGCCATGTCTTTACGCCTTGCCAAGACACCAGTCCGAGTATCGAGTATTGTTGCACTGCAGATCCAACCAATTTGAAAACCTACGCCATGAAGTTTGCACACGATTTCAAAGAAACGCTTAGGCGCCAAGGTTAGTATACCACATGTCTTTGTCGTTTTTTTTTTAATATTTTTTACCGATATTTCCCTCTGAAATCCTCCATGTTCGTCCCATCTCAGACGCTCTGTGAGACTGAATGTGACAATCCCCCAAAAGAGACGATGCATTGCCTGACGCTGCTCAATTTCAGACTTTCCACCTCACTGGATTGATCAGGCCATCCCATATGGCCAGCTAAAGAAGGTTCTCAAACGTGTCGCCGGGGAACTCAACGATCTGGGGCTTGATCCCGAGACTCTACGCCAACTTCTCGACCCGGCTAATGATTCGCCACTCGCCGCCAAATACCGCCTCAATGGTAAACTATCTCTGCCCTCTCCCATCCAGCGGTGTTCGCATCGCCGCCACCCCCCACGCCCCTACCAAAAGCATACGGGCTAACTTGCATACAGCTGCCGGGAACTCAAAGTTATTGAGGCCAAAACTGACTGTCTTGGTGCACATGCGCGACGGCAATGCCGTTGACGCATCACTGACGCCCGCATCCCGTTCCCTCATTGAACGCATCGCCGCCTTGCAGTCCCACGATCCAGCTCAACCGATCCCGGCCGCAGCTCCAGAGGACTCCGTACCATCCAAGTCGCCAGTCTCGTCTGTTGAGTCTCTTGCCGATGCTGAGATTGAGTTATCGGGCACCCAGACTTGTCTCCAGGTTGAAGGCCAATCGTCGTCAACAGAGCACTATGAGCGTATCGAAGTTCCACTTGTCTTTGATGGTGAATTCTTTGACATCCTGCAGAGCGATGTCAACAACTTGGATGCACTTCAGGCAAAGGAGGAAAAGGCCATGGTGACGGAGATTGTTGCCCTGAGACAGGAAATTTCTCATTTGACGAAACCCAGTCGCCTCTCCAAGAGCGACCTTGCGAGGTGGCGAGCCATTTTCGAGCTGTACCTCGACGCCCAAGTCTTCTTCTCAACCAACGAGCAAGATCACGGATCCCGAACTAGTCAGACGGCTGCGAAACAGCTCCAGTGGTTCCAAGAAGAAATCACAAAGAGGAATCTCGTCAAATCATTCAAGATTGCCGAGAGTCGCGAAGCCCTAGTTCGCTTCTTAAGTCTCAACGCCGTTCTCCTCAAAAACTTGCAGTTCCAGGAAATCAACCAGGTTGCTATATACAAAATTCTGAAAAGTGAGCCTTACCCCTCCCGATATCGCCTTCAATCTAGTTTGACTTGTTCAAGCAAAGCTGATGCACGGCAGAGTTCGACAAACGTACCTGCCTGGGTGTTTCGAAATCCTTTCCAATTCAAGTACATTCCGACAAGTTGCTGGCCGGCTCCGTGGCGAAAGACATTTGCGCCCAAATGTCTACCGACTTAGTGTCAGTCGTACCGCAGATCAGTGATTATTTGTGTCCAATTTGCTTCGCCATTGCCTATAGGCCTGTCCGGCTAGCCTGCCAACATATCTTTTGCATCCGGTGCATTGTCAAGATCCAACGGCGGAATGAGAAGCACTGCCCTTTGTGCAGAGCCGACACCGTCATGAAGGCGTCCGCGGGTAAGTAGACCATGTGAGCCGGTGCGAAGTGCACACTGACTGACACCGGTGATTACAGATAATCTGGATATTCAACTAGAGAGATACATGCGCAAGTACTTTCCCAAGGAGGCCAAGGAGAAGCAGCGAGCCAACGAGATTGAACGAGGCATCGAGGACTATGGTCCTGAGTACGTGCACTCTGAATGCTCTGTTATGTAGATGCTGTCGTGTTTTTACTTTCTTCTTCGCTTTCCTATAGATTTCTCAGAGATACCCTTGCCGGTTGTGGGTTGAGCTTCCGGCCGCAACGAGACTGAAATTTGAGAGAGTCTTGTGGTCTTTACTGGCGAGTGCTTCTTTTTTGCTCTCCAAACTCTCATCATCTTCGGCTCCCGCGTGCCTCGCATCCAACTATCCATTACCGCTCCATTCATACCTCATGGAATTTTTCGCGCAATTCAAGCATCTTGGGATTTTTCGACCGCTTCAAGAGCACTGGTGAAAATCTTTTGCAACTCATCCGTCTCCTCTAGGCCGACACTGACGCGAATGAGGTCCGGATCAACACCTAGACCGGCAGCCCAGTCAAGCTCTTGGTAATGCGCCAGCAGTACATAGGGCGACGTCAGAGTAAAGTTCGTACCCAGACTCGGCCCCTTGGCTGTCTCAATGGCGTCGAAGAACGCAATGGCGTGAGCCGTCTTGTGAAACGTAACGGACAGAAGCCCGCCATAACCCCCACCGGGCAATTTACAGAGATCGTAGTTGGGTCTAGTCGGATTGACTCTCGGGTAGTAAACACATTTCACCAGCGGGTGAGCCGAGAGGATGTCGCAAATGGTCTCGGAACTCTCGTTGATGCGCTCAATACGCGATGCAAAGTCGCGACTGTTCCGCTCCATGAAAACGACGTCCTCTGGCCAGTACGTGTCTTCCAGGTCCTCGACCCAAGCACCCTTGAGGGCCTGATAGTACTTGCCGCTTGGGTTCAGGATAGCACTGCCACCCATGACGTTGCAGTCGCCCGAGAATATCTTGGTCAGACTGCTTACGACTATGTCTGCGTATTGTAGTACGTCAATGTTGATGAAGCTGCCGATGGTCTCGTCCACAACGACGCCGAAATCATACTTGTCTGCAAGGGTACGGATCCGCGCCAAGTTGGGGCAGGTTAGGAGAGGATTGCCGGGAAATTCACAAAAGAGCGCCAGGAAGCGCTCGCCACTCTCCAGGCGCTTTTCGAGATCGTCAAGGTCCTCCTCTGAAGCGCGCCCATAGAAGAGACAACCAGGACCAAACTTTTGCAGGATCTTGAGCGTATCGACGTAGGGGAAGCCAAAGTTGACAGATTGGAGATCACCCCTAGCGCGCAGCATGGCCCGGTGTGCGTTGTAGATGGCATTCATGCCACAGGGAAATAGGTATACGTCGCTCTCTTGCAGGTCCTTCTGGTTTCTGGCGTTTTCTCCCATGGGAGGCAGTGAGCTGATGCTGGCCTCCATGTCGGCAGCCATGGCGCCCGCAATTCTACGCTTGATGGCCGACCTGGCGCGCTCGACAAGGGACAGGTCGAGGTTACGGCCAAAGCGTTCCTCGAGGAAGCGCAGGCTTTCTTGCGTTTCAAACGCACTCTGGGGGTTCACCTTGGCCGCTGGGTGGTGAGCCGTCTTGGTATCGTCGATGGAAGATGGGCGGTGGTATCTCTTCGGACCCCTGTGGGCTTTTCCCACTGGCGAGTTAGGCCTTGCCACGGGAACAAAGAGGCCCTCCTTCAATAGGCCGTGACAGAACTCGGCCCTTCGGCTTGAGATTCCGTCTCCTGTATGCTGCCAGTACTGCTTGGCAAAGGGGAACACCTCGGGGGCATACACCACAGCAGAGACAGTGGGTGACAGAGAGCGCAAGAGCGGTGAAACATCCTTGGTCATGTCGAGTCCGAAATCAATGACGGTGGCATCGGCAGAAATTGAGGCATCTGCGTGTTTCTTTACAAAGGCCAGACACCTTCTCGCAATACGAGGGGTGGGAAACAACATGGCTTTCTGGCCCGAAGGGCCATGCTGGGCAATTAGATCTTCAGCCAAGGCTACAATGCTCTTATGAATGAAGAATCTTGACAGAAAATAGTCTCAGCCGGGAACAGAGAGTTGATATGGAAGAAGAGGCTTACCTGGGATAGCCGGTGGTCATCTTATCGACGACCCATGATTCTCCCTCTTCATAGCCGACATTTGCCTTCCACGTAGGAAGCTGAACGCTCACTGCCTGCACTGGCTGTCAGCATAGACTTCACATTGGCTTTAAACAAGGAAAGGGAACCGCATGGAGTTGGCCGTGGCGTACATGAGCAGTGTCTGGCGGGATGGACTGTCCCAGTTCCAAGGCGGGCATTGTGGCAATATTGACTTGTGCTTTTTATCTACGTGAGCTGTACAATGTGTTAGACCGCAGTTTAAAGCGTGTAGGTTATGGCCAGTGGTCGACTTGCTCTATATTTCACCGAGGTGATGGTGTGTGGGCTTTTATGCGTCGTTGGTCTGTATGAGAATGAGATGAGTCAAGTAATTAGACTGGAGTTTGGATTGATCAAGATGTGGGTCAAGGCCGGTGCAGAGGTGGCTAAAGTAGGTAAGGCATCACGCAAGAGCCCTCCACTTGTACAGTCTTCTTTCTTTCTTTCTCCCTCTCTCTCTCTCTCTCTCTCCCACACTCACAAGTATTCTTTTATCTCCGACTCTCCCTCTTTCCATGTGTGGGATCGCACTGAGACTTTATGTAGTATAAATTGGGGATAAAGTATTGTAAATGGTGGCTCTATTCAGTGGTCATTGATGGAAGTATGCCGTCAATCGCGAATCGCATCAGATTTGCCTCCAGTGTCAATATTCCCCCGGTTTGCCGGCACTTGACTCGATGTGGGTGATTGGAAGTCGGTAGAAATCTGCCAAATCCCCAAAGGGCAATTTTTGGGGAGGACTGAGAGACTGTGACTGGTAATTGTTGGTCTGTGCCGTGGCATGCGGGGCGCCGAGGATCGGAGTGATACCCCGCGAGGGGCATTTGATTTCGTCTCTACCTATCCGTACCTCTGCGAGAGGTACGGATACCTACATACCTTTGGTACCTACCTACGAACTTAGTTCCAGAGCCCAAAGATCTCAAGTTCCTCAAAGTCAGGAAGGTGAATTTGGGCATCTACAGCGCGGCATTTACCAAGGGATATGATCATGACAGCTCCAAAATCAGATTTGATTTCCCATGAGCCCTCACTCACCTCCGGCCCCCATCCCCGAATAGACAGCGCGACGATACTAAACAATACTATTGGTGACGATGAAAGCCAAACAGTCAATGGCTTTGGACCAGTCTGTCGTATAAGTAGACTATCCATTAATTATGAGGTGAGAAACTCTAGTCGATACCGGTCTAGCATTCTCATAAACTTGGCCCACGAGAAGAAAAAATTTAACACGCATTTAAGCATTTGGTAGACCTCCGTGTCAGCCTGCATCAGCGAGATCAGCCTTGTGAAGAGCCTTTCTAGTGTCTATCTCAACGTTGAACAGTCCCCAGACAAGCAAAAGTATCTCAATATGACTCCCATATGTCCATAATCAAATCATCACTGCCCCGGCTTCAGTCTCATCTGCTCATCATCCTCAATAAATAGAACAATTGCCACGCAATGCATCCGTATCCGTACCTAAATCGTAAAAGCCAGCCTCTAAGCAAGAAAAATATACTGAAATAGCATCGGCACTCGTTCTGTGCGGCCGAGTAATCTGTTGATAATTTTGAGTCGCTCGACTACGGAGGTCTTGCCGCCTCGACAGTTGTTCCAGAACATTCCGGTGGAAGACAATCCGCTGCACTTCTCCACCTCGTTAATGATACTGACGCCTGCTGGTCTTGCTGCCGATACAGCTGATGCTATCGCTTGGTGCTACACTGATGGCGTCATCTTCCCAGGCACTGCGGCCACTGTCAATGCGGCTCTTTGGCGGAGGAGGGCCGCGTGCCGACACATAGGTCGGAGCTCGCGTGGCAGGGGGGTAGGCGAAGACTGGTTGAGTGTTTCGAACCGCCGTTGGGGCTCTGCTTGGAGCTCTAGTTGGAGCTCTACTCGGTGCTCTGCTAGGTGCCTTGCTAGGGACAACAGTAGCCGGCGCAGCCTGAGTAGGTGCCATACTAGGAGCTCGGCTGGGTGCCACAGTAGGAGCTCTACTACGCACAACAGTCGGAGGCCTGCTAGGTGCCCTGCTCGGCGCCCTGCTCGGTGCCATGCTCGGCGCCTTGGTGGGAGCGCGACTCGGGACAAGGCTGGGGGCCATAGTGGGCGCGCGACTGGGTGCGCGGCTAGGTGCTTGACTCCGCCCGCCCAATATCGTCTCAACAGTGGGCGGGGGCGGACGGACGGTGGACTGAGACCTCCCGCTCCGGGCCGAGACGTAGGTTCCGGCATCGTCAACGATGGTACGGGGCACGGCCGACCTGCTGGCCATACTGTGTCTTGAACCCGCATTACTTTGGTGCTCGTAATCGGTGAGCATAAGGGGGGCGGTTCGGGGAACGGCGGCTTGGCTGCGAGAACGAACACTGCTGCCTCTTTCGAGCTGATAGCGAGACGAGTGCCGGCTGCGGGTGTCGTCGTACAAGTCATCGGCGGCACGACTTCGTGCGCCGACCTGGCTGTACTTGGCCATGTACTGGGGAGGTGCTCGGTTATCCGACAGCGCCGGGTAAGCCTCTGGGTACCGGATCTTCTCGACGGTCCTCTCGACTTCAACATAACGTCCGGCTTGCGGATCGGCATACTGATCGGGGAAGGTGGAACGACGTTGGAACGGAGGGGCGGCTCCGGAGCCGTCAAACTCCTGGCGCGGAGCTCGTGCACGTTCCTTGCGCATCATTCCGTAGGTGACGGCAGCGCCGGCGGCGGCACCGACAGCTGCACCAAGAAGACTTCCGACAATGGTGTTTGTAGCAATACCGCCGCTCGATGGAGAGGGTTGAGATGGGGTTTCGTCTCTTTTGGTCGGCGATTCGATGACCGAGGTGGTGACGCTTCGACGGAGCATTGTGTAAGGGGGCTCGTTGCCGGGAAATGAGCCAGAGCGAGCGGCCATGGCGAAGACTGATGAAAAGGTTCCGGCAGTAGCGGAACCGGAAACAGAAGGCGGCGGCGGGGGCTCGGATGCTGCAACGTCGTAATTCCAATCCAGAATGCGGCCAGCCTCCTCCGTGGTAGACTGTGTCTTTCGAACAGTAGAGCCAGCGTAGGAGGGAGGATAGTTGGGAGGGGGTTGATATACAACTTCCATGGTGTTACCATCCAAGTCGGTCACAGTAGCCCGGTGGATATCGCCACTTTGAGTGATTAAAGCGGGACGAGTGAAGTGATCAGCCGGGACGCTGGATAGCAGGTTCGGATTGGCCCGGACGGCAAAGGCGTGGAAGTCGGTGACAGCGGTGGGGGAGGGAGCAGAAAAGACGGCGCGAGAGAGCTTCAGGGGCTCGTTGGAATTGCGGGCCTCGCGGATCTGGAAAATGGGGGTGAGCGGGGACAGTATACCATATGTGACGGTGCTGGGAAGTCTGCCAGGGCCTGAGGTGGTGATGGCCGTCTTGGAGTCGGTGTCGGCGCCTTCATTGACGTTGGCGTTGGCGTCCGGGGGAGCGGTCTGGGAATCCGTAGATATATAGTGGATGCCCAGGGATTGGAAGATGGCGGAGTAGAAGGAAGTTGAAGAGGGAAGATGGGAGACGTCAAAGTAGGGAGTCATTTGGGGCGGTTGATAGTAGTAGGCCAGTCCTGAACCAGGTAGGGCGGCTGCTTGAGGTGGGCGCAAAAAAGAGAGAGAGAGTGAGAGAGAGTGTGAAGCGAAGGGCTAGGTGACAGGTCGAGAATAGTTTCGTGTAAGTGCCGTTGCGCTTCCGCGGACGCGAGGGGTGAAAAAGAGGCGCAGACAGGCGACTCGAGCTAAGTAGGCTTGGGGGCAGCCTCGTTAATTTTTGCGTTCGTTGAGATGGTTGCAAAGGAAATTCCGAGTGAAACTGTCCAGGGCAACCTATTGATGATGGTGTGTAGGTTTGTGGTGGTGCACTGGTGATGGTGCACTGGTGATGGTGGTGATGGTGGTAGTGCTAGTGGGTGATTTGATGAGGTATGGATAAAGCCCAAGAGGTAAAGGTCCAGTATTGACAGGTAAGGTAGCGTAGCACCGAGAAAGATACCAGAATGCTAATAAGACAACAAGAAAGGGGAATCAACCTCAAGCATGTCAGTTCCCGACTGCTGCGTGGAATGAAATGCTTAAAAGAGACACTTCTTAGTCTGACAAGGGGGGAAAGAGGGCACACGCAACCGACAAAAACCAAGCTCTGTGAGGGTCAAGACTCAAGACTCAAAGTAAGCCTGCCCACACATATATGTCTTATGTACCTACCTTGCTCCTGTTGGTAACTAGGTACCTTGCTACGTCTCCGACAACCCACCCACTCGCAACTGCGAAGACCTAGGTACCTTGCCTAGGAGGTAGCAGCCATACGGGAAACCGGTACTTTGTCTTCAGGGTGCGGCGTGCCTAGGTAGGGTGTCATCGGCGGCACATCCATCACTCCAGTAGCACGAGGCCGCCATCGACTGACAGCCTGTTCCTGCTGCTGAGCCCAACCTACCTTACCTTACCTCAAGGTACCTTGGTGACAATCCCACTCACGAGTCGGCAGGGAGTCTCACTTTTCGCCCAGTGCCTTCTGGCCAAAGCCAATATGCAGCCAGCCCGTTCTGGACGAGTCCAGTGCAGCTGCGATGGTGGGTGGTGAACTGCAGCTAGTGGCCGGTGAAGGAAGTGGCATGTCCACATTGCGCCGGGGCACCCAGCCGGAGACCTCAGACGGGTCACGGAAGCATAGGACGGACCACCGTGATCTTTTTCTGCGCCTATGAAAGATGAGGCTATCCTAATGCCGCGCCAGCCAGTTGAGCACAGCCTGTACAGAGTACAAATGTACGGATACCAACTACGTGTAATTCGTCCCCATCCTTCAGATATCGGCCTTCATTCCCTCGTTCTGAACGGTGACTGGTGTCATCGGGACTGTGGCCAGGTCCAGCCGCCCGACGATTTACAACCGGCCAAAGGCAAGCACCGCTTGGTATCGGGGGCCGGAGCTGGGGCTGGAGCTGGGCTACGTGTACGAATACATGGCAGAACCGAGGACCGAGATGTCAAGTGGTGGTTCAGGGGGGGTGGATCATCCTGCAAGCAGCAACGGCTGCCGCATCTCATGATCTAGATCGCGTCGAGAGCATGGTCGTCGATGTGTGGTCTATATGATATTGATATGGGTCTCAGTCTCTGTACGCCGTACGGAGTATTCTTGTGGATAGTGGCACTGGTTTCGTTGTGCCGCGTCGTGTCTGGCTGCTATTCGTCTCTTCAAGCCCCGCCTAACCCCCATTGCCTCAGTTGCTGCAGACTCCTTTGTCGTGCCCTGAGTTCAACCAGGATGAGAGTAGCCACCCTCCCGGGACCGCTAGAAGGATGGATCAAGGTTGTAGGTGCCCGTAGAATCCCTGGCCCATACGAAAGCTGGTGGCGGTGGAAGTACATGCGGAAGAGAAGGAGAAAGAAGAAGAAAAAGAAAAGAAAAAAACTCCTTGAATACCAACAGCAACCTAATTCACACAAGGTTGGTATTGAAAATATCCAAGACTGTCTGTCGGGTCATAAGTGAGCTAAACCGGCCCAGAAATGCCGCATTGTAGATATTTCGACATTGGGGAGCGAAAGGCGGTCGTCAGAAATCACTTGGATCAGAAGTCGCGTCTATAGCTACTGTCATTGGACGGATTGAAAGCAGGAGTGCGTGGGACTCCCGTCGAAAGCGTTTGTCGCTTCCAAATGGTCCGCTGGAAGCAGTACGGAGTACCTTAGTAAGGTACCTAAGGTATCGAAAAGCCGCTCGTTGCGCGCGGTCCAAATGGAAGCAGCTGCCGTGAGGTCTGGATGGTTAACCAAGTGAGGAACCTCAGGTACCTTGTACACACATCAAAGTGCAAAGTTAGATATCTTTCGTAAGGTAATTAATGGAAGCTATTATCTAATCCCCGTTTTCTGTCTCCCTCCTTACTGTCTCAAGTAGGTATCTTAGTTTGGATTTCCCCGGCAACTTGTGTCCTTTGACTTAAGGTATAGGTAATACCTAGCTAGGTACGGTACCGAGGGTCTTTTTTTTTTTTTTTTGTGTGGAAAAGTTGCTGTACCTTACTCTGCAGTGTACTTTTCCAATTTCGCATATGTCTGTAACTCACCGCATCGATCCCCCTTCCAACACGTCGCAGCCTGCCAGGCTCTTTTGCGGTTTTGCCTTGACCGACTTGCCCTGATGTGCTGTATTCTCTGAGTCTCCGTACCCCGTATGGTTATCAAATCCCACAATGAGGTGGTTTGCGCCATTCCATCTACGAATATAGATGTCCTCTCCACTTTGCTTGGGCAACCGCAGCTGCCAGCATGGTGCACCCAGCCTCGCACTTTCTACCTACCTAGCTCGCGTGCTTCCAGTTCCGTCAGCTTGGCTGGTGAGCTGGCCATGCCGCTCATCGTCGGATCTCAGCATGCTCAAGTCTTGACCTCATACCAGAAGGCCACTAATGCAACTATACATCCACCTTGCCTGCTGCCCAACCTCCCATCAGCTTGAGTCCCCCGGTCCCCGACTTGTTTTGTGAGCTCAGTAAGGAGGAGTCAGGACGCATGCGCATATCTATCCGTACCTATGGACGCATACCTACATATTTCCTCCCAGCCAGTCGGACACATCGGTCCGCGCCGCCCTGTTCCAAAGGGCCCCCAAAAGCTACCACCCAAAGCTAACCCCTACTTTTGTCAAGTTTGTCCGTCGATTCTGTCACATTCAACCCGTCAAGTGGTAATGCGGTGTACACACCTGCGCAGTCTGACTCCCTCACATGCACACGCGGGGCAGTCCCATGCATGGTAAGGCGAACGAGCCTCACTATTGTCGCGTCCCCTTCGTCCCTGAGCAGACTGAGGTGACCAACAAACACTTCATTTTGCTTTCCATGCCGTAGTCCACTCAGGCATCAATGACATGCCAAATCACAAACTCAACCCTTACCTGACACGGGTCCTACACCTTTGATTCGACCGTACCTGGTCCATACCCATCAGTTCAACACCTTAGCAGTCCACGAGTCTATGTGACTGTCTTGCGCCCTTCCTTTTCGTCCATGATGCTGTGGGCATCTAGTCGAGGAAGCTAGGCAGCCACACACGCGCAGTTGGCTCACACTCAAAGAACAGGGGATCTCAATTTATAAACCCATCAAACACGGTAGATATATTCATTGTCTTTCTAAACGGCCTCCAAGTAAGAGGCCTTGCACAACCTACCCGCGTAGCCGCTAGTATTCAGCTATACACCATCAATCCTTGAGACGTCGCCCTTATTTTCCATTTTTGTGTATGCTCGCCAGCGACACCGCTGAGCGTTTGGTCGCAACGCACCGTTGTACAAGTGAAAACCAAAGAGTGGCCCATTTGTCACGACACTTGCCGAGAGCACCAAAGATACTACTCTAACAATAGCCAAGGCCGCCACCCCTATAGATCCTGAGTGAGGGGCAAACAAAGAGAAACGACAATCCAGGTTGAAGTTGAACCGTCAAGGCGAAGAAAGCGCCTTGGACCCGTTGTCGAACGCCCCGGTTTTGGTTGCAAAAACAGCGACAGCGCTGGCACAGGTAACCCAAGTTTCCGAGGTCGCGCGCGGACACCATGATGTTGTATCGCGGTTCCATGAGCTCAACCCCTCGACTTTCAATTTGCTGCTCTGGACGCAATTCTGTACCTCCAGGCGCCTGGGGGCCATCACTTACATTGCCGCTCTGATTCGCCATCACTCCTGCCTGGGATCGTGTCCCCGCAACATCAACGCCTGAGTAGATGTCGGGTTTCGACTACTGAATGTCCCAGGAATCCTCAGCAGCGTGGCAAAACTTGCTGCAAGCAACGCTGGCGGACAAGCTGTAGTTGCTGATGGAAATCTTCTCGTCCACGAGGCCATCGGCAAAGGTATCGGCGCCCTTTGCCATGGCACCAACGAAAACGCAAACACTCTCCTTGGGGGCGAGCGTGTCGATGTAGTCCCTAACATGTACCAGAGGGGCCTCGAAGCTGAGCGTTACCTTGCGGCAGTTGGGCGGAAGGTGGTCGGTGATAGGGTTCTGGATGACACGAAGCAGCTTCTCCTGCGAGTTGGTCGAGCGGATAGACAGGCGATGCAGCAGTTGAACCATCAGACCAGCAAAGCGCTTGAATGTTCGTGGGATACGGACAGACGGTGAGACCTCAATCAAGACGCCCTTGGCGGTATGAATGTAGATCTGAAGCTTGCCGGCCTTGTTGATGGGGGAGTCGAGCAGGGTCAGAAGGCACTGGTCAGTATGGTCAGCATGTTGGATGCAGACACGGCGGGCTAGGCGCGTTGAGGCGCAAAAGCAGTAGCACAAGCAAAGGCAGGGGCAAAAGCAAAAGCAAAAGCAAAAGCAGTTCGCTGGTAGTATCCAACCTGATGTGTGATATCCGGGCGCGCGTCACTAATGTCGCGGTTCATCTTGCGCATGACTCCAATGTGCTCGTCGCTGTTAAGTAGCGAGTACTTCTCCTCACGTTGGACGCCGTTGCGGCCGGTGCCGCCATGTGAAGCCTTGTAGGTCTCAAGACTGGCGTTGGAGAGAACGACGATGAGGCGCTGAGAATCCTTGTCGGTAGGTGGGATGGCGGTGTGCTGCTCAGCGACCAGCTGAGGGAGAGCCGGAGGGGGCAGCGACTGGGTGCCTGTTAGATTACGCAGGTTAGCACAACAAAGTCAATCAAGCAAAGCTAGCTGTGTAGGCTTGCCCTTGTGCAAACTGTCTGCCATGTCTTCCATCGTGTCGCGACTGCCTGTGTAGTACTTGATACTGGATATGTAGTGTTTGGGGTAGGGAACGAGGCGGAGTGTGCAGGGCGGCGGGGTAGCTACGGCTTTTAACCACGAAATGGTTCGCGCAATTGAAAGAGTAGGACTGGCGCAGAGGCTGACCGCGAAGAAGGAGGTTCCCGAAATGACAGCGATGACAGCGGCAGACAATTGCAATAGGGAGGAGCCTTGGACTCGGGGTTTTCACTCGATGCAAGGGAAAACGTGAGTCGCGCAAGGGACTCACATTGGGAACTTACGAGGTCGCTTGACGCCAGCACGGGCCTCTGGGGAAGACATGTTGATTTTTTTTTTGGGGAGGGGGAAACTCGACGATCTGGTGGTAGAATGTGGTGCAGGTTTTCCCCGGCTCTCTCTTCTGTTTTCTCTTCTTGTCTCGTTACACAGACAGGAAGGGGCGTACAGCAGGCGCGTTGTTGCACGCAGTGACCAATGATGGGGAAAAAGTAGCGGAGGAAAGAGAGATAAAGAATATTTGAGTGAACAGATATGGGATAAATCTGGTCCAGAGGTGAGGAGAGGAGAGGGACTGCGTGAGAGAGAGAAGTAAGTGGTAAGGTGGTGAGCGCGAGTCGAGAGGGAGGAATGTTGGTTTTGAATTTTCCGACGAGTGAGGGACCAAATCTGAGGGAGGATGATTCAGGCCGGGTTGCGAGGGAAGAAGAGAGACTACCTCAGTTGGCTTAGTCCAAGATGTGTGGGTGGCTTACCTAATGAGGGACACCACCCACAGTCAACCTAAGGTGAGGTACCGTCCCCTCTTCGAACCTACCTCGTCCGGATGGATACTCACTCAGTAGTGACTATGTACTGAGGGCTCTTGGGACTTTGGGTGCGGGGTGAGAGTGAGGGAAACGTAGCTGGGACACATCACACAGTGTCGAACTCATCCGCTCCAAAGAGTGTTGCCTCGAGAGCACAGTCCATGACAGTGCGAGGCCTGTGTGCCAGGCCAGAGCTGGGAGGGAGGTACTTCTGAATCGTCCCTTCGAGTGGAGGGCTCATCTGCGGTCCCATTTTAGCAAACTCTGGCCCACCTTGCTCAAGGTAGGTACTTCGTGCGCCGTAAGGTTCCATAGGTAGGTAGGTACGTTGCTTTTTTATGCAATCTTCCGCACGCTCAAAGTCACGCAAGGCACTCAAGTTTCTCTGGTCGGCTCGGGTCTCAGCCACTCGACTTTTAGCCGCTACGGCGAATGTTTGCCGAGCCATCGAGTGCGTTACTCCCGAATAGAAAAACCAGTGCTCCTTGGGTTCCTCGTCCGCTAGCAGACTTCGTCTCTGATTTTGTCAAGCCAATTTCTTTTATAAGTCTCAGCAAATTCAAGGGCCGGCTTCCGTCTTCGCGCATCGAACCCCACCTAGGTCGGGGAATGATGAATCTAGGCGTCTGTCTGCCGACGCTGCCGCCTACTAGCCATAGTATTGTTCTCAGTGGCTTTTGCCAGCCGCTAGAGGTCGGTGCCTTCAAATATCCGTGACCCATGATGCCTCGGAGAACACGTAGTGAGGGTGTGGCCCACAACCCGCTGAGCGATAGAAGTGATGAAGACACGCTTGAACCTTAAGTTGGCCAGACATTGAAACAACCAGCCGCGAGAGAATGAAGGAGACACAAAGCCTCGGCTGCCTCGACAGCAGACATCTCTTCACATGAGTAAAGCTCCTGCCTAGCTACGTAGTATCGGTGTCGGCCCTCTGAGCTCACATAGATATAGGGTCAGAAAGGCCTCGAGTGGGCCATGAAAGTTCATTGAGTGTTTTGTTAGTCTGACAAAGAGCGTTTGCTGCGATTAAATCGTAAGGGAAACATCGATCCTGTATTAAGAGAGCGTGGTGTGCCTTGAAGTGGGGCAGTATGATGAGTTACATAGTCTATACCATAGAGAGAGCGGAACGGTCATTCAGTTGTATGGACACATTGTACTACTTAAGGTAGGTAATACGGCGGCCTTTACATGGCTTGCGCCCCGGTGAAGAACCTACCTGCTTGGGACGTATAACACCTCAAATATAAACAAATCAAGGCAGTCCATATTCGTTCCCAGTTCGAGGGCGGATTGGATATGTATTGCCAGGGACCAATCGCCCCGGCGCATCAGGGGTGTTTCCGTGAAAACTGTATGAAACAAACCTACGGCTAAGTTCCTACAGCCATCAAGGCGAGCTCCGTGCTAACTGTTGAGAGAGAAGGAGACATAGTAGCGCGATGAGCTAATGTAAGGTAGGTAGGCCTTGACATTGCAGACCAAGGTAAGGTATCTAAGGTGGTTAACCTCCGTGCCCCCGAATCCCAGGAACCTCCTGTCAAAGGAAGCCACAGGCCGAGCCAAGCCACCTCGTCTAATTTAAGGTTATCTTAGCGTCTGATCTGACCACTCTGTCGGACCCCAATCCAGCAGGCCAGAAAACGGCCTGGGCATCGGCAGAAACATGGTCCGCTTGGCCAATGAGAAGCTACGAGATAAGGTCCATTTTTCGATTTTCTACTCCCTCCAGGAGTCTTGGGCATACCTTACAGTATCGAGGTCATCATCACAGCCAGTGCCCTATCTAAGGTATCACGCGACACCCTCAGCAGTTTCAAGCTCTCGCGTGGCATTGATTCGACAGACCGGTTTCGGCGCTATTGCACATTACCAACTGCCCACAATGTCAGCTCAGACAATGGCGCAAGCGCGTGCAGTCGTACGCGAGCTCAACGGCGTCGTCGTGAGCGCCGGTCTCATGCAGAAGACGGTCAAAGTGCGCGTGGGTGGCCAGCAATGGAAGCAAAAGGTCCAAAAGGTAAGATATAGAATTCAGAGGCACCAGCTCTTGAACCATGACAACTATACCTTTGAGGAGACTAACCCAGCCTCGGCTTCCTAGATGTTCACGAAACCAACGCACTACCTTGTCCACGATCCCAACTCGTCCCTCCGCACAGGAGACGTGGTTTCCATCGTTCCCGGATGGAGGACATCACCCCACAAGCGCCACGTTGTCAAGAGCATCATCGCGCCCCACGGTACACCCATTTCAGCGCGCCCACCGGTACCGACCGAGGAGGAGAGAATTGCGGCCAAGGTTCAGAAGAGAGAAGCCAAGGTTGAGAGACGCGAGACGCGGCGGCAGGAGAAGTCTTCAAAATCGACTCCTGAGCCCGATGTCGACTAAGGCCTGGGTCTGGTGGAAGAAAGGTTAAGTACGCACAAGACCAGGAAAAGGTCCAGTAAAGATTACAACACAACGCTGTATAACACAAAGGGGGAAGGAAAGAGAGGAGCTGACACAGAGCACTGGGAATCGTCTTCACTCCAGTTGACGATACCATACCCTTGGCCTGATTTGTGGCTGGAAACGTGTGGAAGAACATTCGAGGTCACCGGCAAATCATTGTACAAATACCAACGCTATTGCAATTGTCTCTTGTCTTAGCCATTTACGCAAAATATTTTGTAAAACTCGATTTGTCTCGTTCCTTTGCCGATAATCTAGCGCCCCTGGAGGGTATCACTTCCACGTGCGCTCCCCTAGCCAACCGACCAATTGCCATGTAACGCAGAAACATAGAGAAACAAAAACACCTGGCACATCGCATGCCTATTGCCCTACATCATCCACCTCGCTCGCCAAACTCCCTGGCCCAATCCTCATATTCTTTCAAGCCCGTTTTGCTCACACTAGGTCTGATAGTTGTCAGACTTGCCTCAAAGTCTGCTAATGAAATTGGTCGGATTTCGTCCATGGTCATGTGTAAGAGAGCCTCGCCCAAAGAGCGGAGCGGACCCATGGCCGCATCTTTAGCCAGTGCCGTTATATCGGAACCCGAGAATCCTGTCCCCGCGTTAGCATTAGTTCTGTTTATCTACACGCCTCTAGAATGACGACGAACTGCTTACCATCTGTGAGGAGAACGAGCTGCTCAATGTCCGTATCGGACAGGACATGCTTTTGCTGCCCCAGAAGTGTTCGAAACTGGGTAGAGCGAGTCTTGGACTCAGGCAGCGGTATGTATTGACGCCTCACAAACCTGCGGCGTGCGGCTTCATCAATAGCCCAAGGCAGATTGGTTGCCGCCAAGACAAGCACTCGATTCGCATCTCCTCTGCTCTTGTCCTTTTCGTCCACGACCCGACCCGCCGCAGCTCGCTGTAAATCGCTCCACTGAATGAGAAACTCAGTCTTGATCCTCCTTGTTGCCTCGTGCTCTCCCGACCCAGACCTCTGAGAAAGTAAGGAGTCAATTTCGTCAACGAAGATAATGCTTGGTGCCAGGGTCTTCGCCAGAGAGAACAATGCTCGGACGAGCTTCTCGGACTCGCCCAGATATTTACTCGTCAAGCTGCTTGCTGAAATTGAGAAGAACGTCGACCGCGATTCTGTTGCTACCGCACGCGCCAGCATGGTCTTGCCCGTGCCTGGCGGACCAAAAAGCAGCATTCCTCTTGCAGGCTCCCGAAGCCCCATGAATAAGTCCGGTCGTAAGAATGGGTAAACCACGTTCTCCCTGAGTGCGTTCTTGGCTACTTCTAGGCCGGCAACATCGCTCCATCGAACCTCATCGCCCTGAACAATGATCTCGTTGAGAATTTGCTTTGCGGCTGCTTCGTCCACGCCGGTTGGCAGGTTTTTCATAATCTTCTTTTTGGTTTCCTTCCAGGCTGTCTTGAGCGATGAGCCCTCCTTTTCATCATCGGCAGATGCTTCGGAAGGAGGGCCTTCCGCATCAGCTGCGATTGCGTTTTCTTTCCTCTTTCCCTTACTCTTCTTGCCAGGTACCTTCGGACTGGTTTCTCCATTGTCCGAGCAACTCGAAGACGAACGGCCCCGCGACGATTGCACGTTACGACGAGATCTATCGGCTTTGTCCTGTTCTGATCCGCTCGTGAGATTATTATTGGGCCGGGTAGGTATGTCCCCGACTGGCTTCCTCCGTATCCTGGCCACGTCCGGCGTAGTCTTGCGTCGCAACTCTGTCTCGTCAGCGTCAGACGATGGGGGTCGTTCGTGAGGTGACGCTTTGGATCGGGAGACTGAGGACGTTTGGTCCCTTGAACGCGAGGTCCGCTCTTGCCTTGGGGTGCCATACTCGACCCCTGAAGCATCTTGATAGGACATGGCATTCAAGGCGCTCGATGCCGCACTCACGGACAAGGCTGATGGCCGCACCTGTGATGAATCCTCAGATGTTCTTGCGCTACCAGTCGCATCTGGAAAAGACGGATGAGTTTCTCTAGGCGTCACGAGCCGTCGGGTATGTACGTCCCATTGCATGCCAGACGAGGGCGGCGGCTTGCGGGACTGCTCGGCAGGTGTCACAGGCGCAGAAGATGAGACCTCTGGTACTACTGGAGACACTCTGGCGAGTCTTTCTCTAGAACTCAGAGCAGTCCATGCAAGAGTTGCAGCCTTGCTGGCGCCAGGTCCTTCGGTCTTGGACAACTTGCGACTCGACTTTGCAGATTTCTCGCCTGGCTTGCCGGTCCGCAAGGTAGTCCGCATGGTGTACTTCTCAGGACTTGCAGACCTCATAGTGGGCTCTTTCCTAGGCGTTACTCGGGGAGAGTTTGATGGGCCGACAAAGGGAGAAGCCACGGGGCTTTGGTCGCGACCGACGACAGCCTGCTCAGATGAGGTTCTGTAGGGCAACGATGGTCTTTTGGGTAGCGCGGGCCGCGAGAGATCGGGATATCTTATAGCTGGAATTGTACCTTGGCCAATGTAGCCTCGTTCAGGAGTTGACATGGTGTATGGGTCGGGGGAGATAGAGCGGTTCGGGGTGGGTGGGTTATTGGGTTGAGGAGTCAAGGCGTCTTGTCGGGATATTCGTAACGCTTCAAGCAGGTCAATGCGCTCCTTGCACTGCAGTTCGAGCTTGCGCAAAGAATCTATCAAGGCGTCTTCCGTTTCGGTTCCAGCAACGTAATTGGGTAGCAGCTTGGTGATGCGTTGGTCGTTGAGCTGATCTAGGGCATTCCTCCAGCATCGCATCGCCTCGGTCTCGTCACCCTAGAACATGGGAAAAACTTGAATTAGCACACACGAATCATCCACTGGTATGCCACGCCATTGATATCCGGAGCAAGCAAAGATATACCTGGCTTTCATAGTAAACAGCAGTGGAGCATTTCAAGTAACTGTCGTCGTATGTCTTCTGGAGGATGGCAAGGCCCCGAGAGCGTGACATGGTACTGGAAGCCAGACCATAGTATGCCCAAGTCTGAGTGGAGATGCGATGTTATTCTGACGTTAGGACAGGAAGTTCGTCACGAACGGGAACTTCGAAGCAGTCGGAATGGCCTTTTCACGGCGGGGGATGTCGTTGAGCGAACTGGAGCTGAGGTTGAGGTCAGGCAAAGTTCAGGACCAGGATGCCTTTGTTTCTCTCGCAGAGGGATTGCTGGCGAATGATGGCGGGGGGGAAGTGAAGGCTAGCGGGCCGCAGTGACGTCGCTCTTGGTGGCTGAGTGGGGGTAAAGCAATGGAAAGGCAGGCGGCAACTTCCAGCGGAGGTCATCTGTAGGTAGCGTGGCACGCGTCAGTAGCTAGCTCCCTCCCTAAGGTAGGTAGGTACCTACCCGCTTGCTTTAGTGAGGGTAAGGTGAGTTAGGTACCAGCCAGGGGAACACCACTACCCACGATATCAAGTGCCTTGCTAAGAGGAGCAGAGGTTATGAACGTGAGGTCGATCAGGCGCCTCCTCTGCCAACCTAATACATTAACTATGTACTTATCTCGGGGTACCTATCTGTAGATGCTCCCTCAATATCAGTTGCACACACAAGTAGGTGAGGTACGTACTCAAGGTAGCGTGGGTAGGTCAAAATACCAAGACTAACCAAGCACCTGATACCTAGCAAAATTACCTATACCTCAGGTAGGCGATAAGTCACAAAGCATACTTTCGAAGCACATAGTCCGTACGGATACACAACGCTGGGCCACAGCAACGCGCGGGGACGGCTGTGTATTGAAGGAGTAGAATACCCACCCTTTGGCTTTAGCTATTTGCTATTAGTCTGCCTGTCACACAGTCCCCGCCAAAGCCTTAAATTCAGTCGAAGACAGATCTGATCAGACAAGATATCTTTCGATCAAGAAATTTAGGGATTGGCTGAGCCAACTTGCCTGTCCAGGGCGACGCAAGGTAAGGCAGACAAGGCATTGTATTACTGCGGTACCATTGGCATCGCTTCGACTTGGGCCTCGTAAATGCCATATCATTGGCCAGGCACCCTCGGCTCCCCCATCACGTTCTCTTTAAGACAGTAGGACCCTGATCTCTCCCGTCGTTCGAGGGAATAGGTCTCGCAGCAACTGAGGCTCGTCACCCTCATCAGCCGGCGCACCGTCACCGGCTGACAGCTCGTCCGCCAAGAGCAACATCTGCTCGACGTGCTCAAACTCGTTGCAGAATCTTTCCGCAGCCTTCTCCGTAAGGTCTCGCGCTAGACTTGAATCTTGCAGACGCTTCACATTCTCCATGGCGTCCATCAACGCCGATGGTAGGAAGTCGTCGAGGGACTGACTAGCTCGACTCAGAGCTGGCGGCTGTACCTCCTCAAGCGAGGCTACCTTCTTCACGTCGCTGGCATCCGTTGTAAGATTGCTCAAGGATTCAAGAATCTGCGCCAGACCAGAGCCACGACGAAAGAACTGGTATTGCTCTTCCGTGAGCTTCTTACTCTCCTCTTCAACCCTCTCCTGCAGCCGCTGTGTTCTTCTTTGAGTAAAGTCGAAAGTCTCGAGAGTATGCTTTGCTGCAAGCAAGCAGTTGGTTATGAAGATGGCACCAGCCGGTTGTCTTACACCTTTAGCCATATTTTCGCAACCTGCCAAGAAAGGCTCAAAGGCCTCTGCAAGAATCGGTTGGAAGTCGGTCTCGCGGTCCGATGACGACGCCAGCGAAATCTCGTACGTTTTCATGACCGCAGTAAGCTGCTTCAGCGCTTCGAGCAAAAAGTCTGGAGGGACAAGATCCGAAGGCGTCTGCTGGAAATCGCCTTGCAGCGTTGCAATATGATCCCTCATGAGCGATCGGAACTGTCTTAATGCGCCCGACTCAAGTCCCGCCATAAGCTCTAACAGCGCACACTCGTTGCCCAAAAGTTTGGCAAAGGTGTATCGATAGAAGCCAAGAATATTCGCCAACTTGTAGGCGAGAATAGTCTCTTCATTGGACTGAATGACCTGCTCGACCCTCTGCCTCAGCATTCTCGTCGCCCCTGAGACATCTCGGTCCACAAGGTCGTTCAGCGCCTTGAGAGCATCAAAGTCGGGTGCTGTCTCAGCGTCACCTTCGCCCAGAAGCTGCCAGAGCTCATTAGCCCGGCCTGTCTGGAGTCCCTTGGCAATTTCGTCGCCCTCTGAGACGAAGAGTATTTCCAGAGCCTCTCTCTCGCTGACAGTGGCCGAGTGTATCCAGGCAAGCATGTCGCCTACATAACGAAGCGGATCGTGAGCAGCCATCTCAATAGGCTTAACCGAGTGGTCCTCGAGACCTGCGGTCGTTGTGCCTGTCAAGGCAACATGAAAAGAGTCGGATAGTATGCGTTCTCTAGCTTCCGCAAAGAAGTCTAGGCAATTCTGGAAGAGCGATGGTCGCTCTGCAAGGACTCTAATGGCGCGACGGATTGACGAGTTCATCTGGGGGTTCTCGAGGTTCAGTGTTCTGAATTCCCGCTGTACCCATTTGTACAACTTTTGAAAGGCAAGACCGAGATTCTTGGACGTCTGCTCCATAAGTTGCAGGCCCAGCGTCTGCTTCTCAAATCCGAGTAGAATCTCGCAATCCTGGCTGACTCGTTTTGCTTTGTAAAGAGCAGCGAAGTATTTGTCGTCAACGGGCTCGGCGGTTGATGTCAGAGAGACGACCTCATCATCAGAAAGAATAAAGTGACTGCGTAACGTCTTGAGAAGTTGCTGTTTAGTTTCCACGTCTGCTCTCTGCTTCATCAACGATGAAGCCTCTTCCAGGATAGGTCCCGTCTCTTGTTGAGCTGCAGTAATCCGACCCCTCACATCTTGATAGTTGTGATTTAACTTGTCCAGGGTAGCCCCTATGCGACGCAATTGCTAAAGGGGGTGTTGGTTAATGAATTGGTGATTTTGGGCCAAGGGACTCACATCAGCGACTCGGCCAAACTGGGAGACAATTTCCCCATTGCTGTCAATTACCTCCTTCTGCAGGCCCAACCGTAACTGACGGCGTGTCTCGGGCGTATTCTTGAGGTCGCGGCTGTCGAGCAATTGCAAGGCATCCCGGAATTCGGAATCGGCATACGATGTCGAAAGAACAGTAGTCACCTTGGATGAGATGGGGTTCAGCGCCCTCGCCGATGATGTGGTTGAGGGTGACTGAGGCATACTGCCGATACTAGAACTGGACACATCTCTGCTTGGCAGTGGTCTCAAGGAAGGCGGCGGAGCAGAGACCATGATGAGCAACGCTAAGTGAGCCGGCCGAGATCATCAATGCGCTCGAAAGAGTGGTTGATAATCAAAATTGGAAGAGGTCAGGATTCCAGGTTGCTGCTACTAGTTGCCTATGAAAGAGTTGACATGCCCTTCTCGGTTTGACCGACACCTGTAGGTATGGTCTACCTAAGACATGGAGGATAGAGGACTACCTTACCTTAGGTTCTTACCCATCGCTACTTGTAAGCACCTACTGAAGGTACATTGAGTTACGTAAGATACTCTGTACTTCTACTAGACGCTGAAGCACGTACCTACCAGGGACGCCTTATGTAGTACTCCACGGGCTTTGAGGCACCTTACCCCGTACCTTACCCGGGCAGGCACGCCAGGGCACCTCAAGGTGAGATAAGAGATAAATGAACGCGTTGATAAGGCACATTATGACGTCCAAAACCCTACCTTAAGGTACCTAGCCAAAGAATGGAAGGCGGTCGAGAATGATAGCTGGGGGTAGCAACGGCAAAAATGACTTGACCGCCTGCTACCTGTGTCCCACCTTCCCCACTCATGGTGTCGCCTGAGCCATGCCGTCACCTGTATGTGTGCGCACCACCAGCTACCTACCTGAGCTGCCTACCTTACCTGCTGGAGGGACTTAGGCGATTGATATGGGAAGCCAAAGCAACGAAAAGGTGCTGGCCCCTCCACGACCCGTTCTGAACTTTGCCAGACACCACTTTACCTTATTACAGCTTCGGTATCTTTTGGGTATCTCTGCTGTCTACCGCTCAGGTGAAAACCGTCCGTCCGTTCCTGGCGACCTTAGCGTGGCCGACAAAACGGACATATGCAGGCGAGGCATCTATCTCTACCTTGAGCAACGTGCCGTCTTCTTCTTCTTCTTCTTCTTCTTCTTCTTCTTCTTCTTCTTCCTACCTTACCATACTCATGCAGCACGCAACTCTTGTGACTGTAATCGTCTTTCTACTCTCCTAACATCGCACTGAAAGATTCTCTGTGCAGTAGCTAGCTTTCTCGTCTCACAGCGTTGCCAACTTACGTACCTAAGCTGACCAGGCGTCACTCCGCATAGGCTTGTGAGTCTGCAGTCTTTCACCCCCAACACCTCCCAAAGCTTCTGTCACCTGCAACCACCCGAGATGGCCACATGACCGCCAAACCTCATATCAAGTGACGACAACAGGGCCTACCTTTAACCCGTTTTGCAGTTTACACCTCACCACTCTCCCGAGCTGAACTCAAACTCCTATAGGAATGCGATAACAAGCCGACTTTTGCCTCCAAATCCGACTGCCTCTCGTCGCACAAGCTACATTCGTTCGTTCTTTCTCCAAACGAGGCCCCGACCCAGCGCCATGAGCGACGACCATCAGCCTTGACGACCGATTACTCCTTCGTGAAATCCGATTTGCCTCTCCTCGACATGGCTTCCAATATCTTCCCCCAATTCGGCCCGCTGTCTCGAGGGTCGAGGTCGTTTTACAAGGAACTCAGAGGAGATACTGACGGCGACCTGGATATCGAAGAACACGCAGGTCTGGATGTGGACGAGGAGAACCTGCAAGAGCAGTTCCAAGACTACGACCTGGATCACATGCCAGGCCTTACAGCAGAAGACAGCCACGCGACTCTCGACAGCAATGCCAACCTGCTCAAAACACCTGCAGGAGCCACACCGGGGCCGACTGGTCGCGGAACTCATCGCGGCGGAATCCGACAAGAGTCAAGTCCACGATGGCTGGGACATGATGACGATGGAGATAATGACGTCCCGGCTTCTCTGCTGGTTGAGCCACACGAAGTAGTAGCGCAATCCAAAGGATCTGGGCGGAGGAAGCCAGCTGCTACTCCACCGAGGCAAAACGCAATACCTGGTCCCTCTAGTCGACGTACTCATGCCCAATGGGAGGCAACACAAGCGCAGCAAAGGCTTCATCCAACAGATCCCGTCAAGCCAATCAGGCCCCACGCGAAGCGATATTCCAGAGGCCTTGCATCTAACAACGAGAAAGAAAAGGCTCTTTGGAGATGGGTTAATGTCTCGAACCTCGACTTCTTCGTTCAGGATGTCTACTACTACTATCGAGGGAGCGGTTTCTGGTGTATCGTGTGCGCGCGGGCGTTGCATCTGGTGTGAGTGAAGACTTTAGGTCTGCTGGATGTTGACAGTACGAGTGAAAGATGCTGACCAAATACTTCCAGAGAATCTGCCTTCTTCGCCGTGTTTTTGACCTTTCTCACTCAATGCGTTGAGTATACGAAAATCCCCAACAGCAACTCTTTGAAAGAAGTTACAACTCCTCAGTGCACCAGAAAGATGTCATTCATGTGGAACGCAGGATTGTGGCTGTACGTCTTCTACTTTATATGGAAGACAGTACAGTTCACCATGGATCTTCGGCGTCTAAACCACATGCGCAACTTCTACATATATCTACTAGAGATACCGGAGGAGGATATGCAGACCGTTTCCTGGCAAGACATCGTTGCTCGCGTCATGGCCTTGCGGGACGCGAATCCCAAAACAGCCATCAACGTGCGCCCATCTGCGCGAGAGTGGATGCGCAATCAGTCCAAGGAGAGGCTGGATGCTGCAGACATTGCAAACCGTCTCATGCGGAGAGAGAACTACTTGATAGCCATGATGAACAAGGATGTTCTCGACCTTACGCTCCCGATACCCTTCTTGCGACAACACCAGTTCTTTTCCCGGAGTTTGGAATGGAACTTGCATTTCGCAATCCTGACTTATGTCTTCGACTCAAACAACCAGGTTCACCAAGAGTTCCTCAAAGCCGATCGCCGAGGACTTTTGAGCATCAAGTTGAAGTCGAGGCTGGTCTTCGCCGGGATCATCAACTTATTGATTGGGCCATTTGTGGTCGCTTATCTCATTGTGGTGCATGCATTTACGTACTACAATGTAAGTGCCTTTTCGTTGTCATGTTACGGAGATCACATCAGAGAAGCTGATAGATTGGGCAACAGGAATACCAGAAAGACCCTTCAACTTTCAGCCACAGAAGGTACACGCCACTTGCGGAGTGGAAGTTTCGCGAGTTCAACGAGGTCCCGCATCTCTTCCAGGAGCGTATCAATATGTCTTATCCGTTTGCGAGTCGATACATTGACCAGTTCCCGAAGAAAATGACGGAACAATTTGCTAGGACGGTGACCTTCGTCGCAGGAGCCATTACTTCAGTCCTTGCCGTCGCCTCATTCCTCGATCCACAGCTCTTCCTTGGGTTCGAGATCACATCGGAGCGATCAGCACTGTTCTATATTGGCGTGTTCGCCGCCATATGGGCGGCTGCCAGAGGCATGATATCTGAAGAGACAACCGTGTTCAATCCAGAGCACGCTCTGCTCTATGTCATTGAGTACACGCGCTACATGCCAGACCACTGGAAGGACCGTCTTCATACAGCCGACGTAAAGCGTGAATTCTCGGAGCTTTACAAGCTCAAGCTGGTGATTCTGATCGAGGAGATCATTGGTATACTTACGGCCTCGCTGGTACTGATCTTCTCGGCACCAAGATGCAGCGATCAGATAATCGACTTCTTCCGGGAATTCACAATCCACGTGGATGGAGTTGGCTACATCTGCTCGTTCGCCGAGTTCGACTTCAAGAAGGGTGTGGGCAAGGCCAAGCAACAGTCTGGCCCTGGCGATGTTCGAGAGGACTATTATTCCACGAAGCATAACAAGATGGCGGCATCTTACTATGGCTTCTTGGATAACTATGTGATCAACCCGAAAACGGGCATCCCGGGCCATTTACCGCCAGGGAGTCGCCATCCTTTCCATCCTCCACCAGCGTTCCCCGGGCTGAACTCGCCAACGTTGGCGGCCGATATGCAAAGCTCTAGACTGGGTCGGCATGACCTATCGCGAAGTCGAGCCCCTCCTGGTGGTGGAGTCGGGCAACAAACTCGAACG
Organism: Colletotrichum acutatum; assembly: GCF_030867785.1. Classification (NCBI taxonomy): domain Eukaryota; kingdom Fungi; phylum Ascomycota; class Sordariomycetes; order Glomerellales; family Glomerellaceae; genus Colletotrichum; species Colletotrichum acutatum. Next base: position 296,427 of record NW_026849034.1, on the reverse strand, counting down.
CCGAGGTTCGGGCCCTCGATGACGGCTCCGTCGCCGATGGCATCAATGCTCCTCGACCCACATCACCAACCGGCCGCAACAGGGTTCGGCGCTAGAAGTACGCATCGGAGCCGAGCTGGTCGGGGGGGGTACCAAGGTGAGGGTATAATTGAAGAGTCAACCGAAGACGGGCTGTGTACAGACGGCCGACTGCATTCTCAAGGACCATTTGAAGACGAGATCTATGGGGGCTCAGGACCTTTAGGCGAGTCTGTATGGGAGACGTCGCCGCCGAAAGGGTTGAGTCGAGAAAACAGCATGGCTGACGCGGGCGAGCAAGACGCCGGGGTATTGGGGCTGATCTACCAATTCCAGCAGGCCCACCGCAGCAACCCCCAAGGCGGAGGAGGGCTTTAATGCGATTGCACCATAAACAACGTTATAGGTTCGTTAACTAGTAAACGAGAATGAAACATGGGTGGTTCATGGGAGCATGGTTTCTATGGCATTTAACACGTCCAGTCTTCGCCGCAGGTTTGCCACGGCTGGCAAAGGAATGCGATTGAGGATACCCGGCTCAAGAAGCCCAGTCGCATACACACAGGTACTATTATTATAGAAATGAATTAGACGGCAATGACCATTTGAAGAAGAGTTGAACATCTTGGCCACTGGCTTGAGGACTTGAAGCTTCCTTGCTTTCACCGACGGGGCGGACGCCGGACCGGACCGGGAAGGGAGATGTCGTATCTCCGAGCAGCCCGCACACGTGTCCCAGAGCACCGTGTGAGAGCCTCTAGGCGAAGCGCTTTGCAGAGGAGGATAGGGATGCAGAAAAGGCGCACCGCGTAAGCTTGAACTCACGTTGCAAGAGAGTCGAGCCAAGTCAGTGTGAGTAGAATCAAGCACCCGGATGGATGTGGGCGGTAGGTCCTAGGTAGGCTGTGTACATCGTGAGTACTGGCCAAGTAACAGCTCATGGAGCAGTACGGAGCACGGTGGCAGTGGGAAACAGCAAAGAGTTTTCTGTCGGATGCATGGCGAGGTGGATGGGCGTCCTAGGGCTGGAGATTGATAAGATGAGATTAGATGCAAGCAATGGAGGCCCGAGTGCCGTGTCAGTACTCCGTAAAGGGCGAAAGGGCCAAGGGTACTGACAACCGAGATGAGCGAATATGAGAGCCTTGGTCGTATCCCGCATTGTGCGATTGCAGTGAGACAAGACGACTACTTGTTCTCTACGGCACTCTTTTCCGTGTTGTCTCCTTTTCCCTACCAGCCGCAGCTCTGCAAACATCAAACCCGCGAGCCCATCGTGTTGATACCTACCATATGCCATGCTCGGAGAAGAGAGAGAGAGAGAGAGAGAGAGAGAGAGAGAGAGAAGTGTGCCCTTGTTTTCTTTGGCTGCATTCGCATCCGTACCATGTGCGCCCACCATGCAGCAGTATCACCTAATTCATTGACAGGGGTAGATGGCATGACCCGCCAAAGGGGTGCAATAATTCCAGAACCGAGGCCGGAGGTTCCATGACTTTACGAAGAAGTATCGAAGCAAGGCCACAAATGAATGGGCGGGTCACTGCTCCCGGAGCCTGGAGTCAAACCCAGCTTTCCCAAGGGTCAGATGCTTCTTCTGTCCTTCTAGAAAGACGATGAGACTCGAGAGTGAGTGCCGAGCCGGGCGTGCTTGTGAGGCTCTGAGGGCACTACCACTTTGCTGGATTTGACATATTGTTTGCAGTGGAGGTGCTCACTTTCTTCCGAAGCCCAGCTCAGAGACCCATCACCACCTCAGCCATCCACCGGGTCGCTTCGAAGTTACCGTCTTTCTAGCCACTCGCCGGAGGGCGCTTATAGGGAGAGTCGGAACACTGGAGACACCGGCCAGGCGGACCCCATTGAAAGCACGGGCTGGATCCGGGGGGTCGGCCGAACCCTTGACGGACTTAGCTAAGCGAGTGAAGGAAGGATGCGGAGTACGGATAAACCGAAAATTAAAATCAAGAATGAACCCAGTAATCCTCATCTTGGGGGTTTCCAACACCCGTTGATGGTTGAGCACTGACGATTCAAGTCGGAGGTCCAGCAATCCCTTGTTCTCCTCTCGAGCTAAAATATGGCGTCCTGAGATGGGGGGGGGGGGGAGGTTGGATGATACATGGATGCGAAGTCTGAGGTGTCGAGTGCGACTATTGGGGTGGATGTGGTCACATCGGATGTAAAGTCAGCGTCATGAATTATGTTTCTGGCATCTGCACGGTCAGGGCGAGAAACGTAGAAATGACACTGCCAACAACCAAACGATACAAACACTGGCCGCACTGCGGCTTACCGTGACTGCGGCGTTCGATTGCTTTACGAACAGAGTAGTGTGGTTGATCTGACGGATACATGTGGATGGAGAGACGTGGCGAAGGGTCAGCAGACAGAGATGAGATTGATAACAAAAAATCAGGCGCAGAAATCCACACAGATCTTGCTAGGATGGCCCACTCTGCCTGCCAATGACCAGATTTCCAGAATACCAGATGCATTGATAGCCTCGATAGGGAGAGACTGGGACTCGGGAAAGGGTTTGACAAAACAGGATGGAAAAGCTGGGAAAAAGAAGCCAACTGCCTACTGGCTGCTGGCAAACCGGGTCTTTGGGGAAAAGCGGGCTGCTGATCTCCGAGGCCGCAACAGACGAGACCCGAGGTTGGACTCTGGAATCTGGACTGTCCATTTGAATGTTGAGCTGGGACACTTTTGGAGACGGCACTGTCTGGCATCGGGCGGAATGGAACGCGAACAAAAGCTTTTTTCCGGGGGGAGGTTTTTTCTCTGTCGTTCCTTGGTTTTGTGTTTTCTTAACCTACCTATTCCTAGTCTTGCTATTTTGAATTAATTCTACGGAAACATTGGGACAACAATTCATTCCCTTCTCAATTTCCAAGTGAATAAACGTTGGCTCCCTGTGTTTCCGTGCTCTGCCATTTTTCAACATTCAATAAACACTCAGCACTCATTACGAGCAACTTGCAGGGTGATATGCTTGTTTGCATCTTAGCGACGAGAACATGCCAACGCATACTTAGAGACAGATAGATATTCAATGTTCCAAGGGCAAACAAAGGTGGCCAAGATATGGATCAATGCCCGTAGCTCATGGCCAAAAGTCCGTTGGCGTTGGAAGATACCTCAGGTACCTAGGTGGGCCGGGCTGTAGGCTGTAGCTCGCCCGGGAACCCCTGGAAAACCACCTCAGCTGGCCTTAAGCCCGCTGAAAGGAGAGACTTCTATGACTTTTATGACCCAACCAAGTAGGTACCTTCTAAGTGTGACTAAGATACCTTACCCTGCCTTGGTACCTCTACCATTTAACACGATAGGCAAGGTAGTCAAGAAAGGTGAAGACACTGCAAGACAGAGCGTGTCTCATTAATTGAGAAGTAATCGTTGTTTACCTGAAGTTTCGGGCTAGGTAATGTGAGGTAGGTATGTGGTTTCTCCCCATTCTCTACCTTAGGTACGAGGTAACCAGATGCCGCTACCTCAGGTGCTTAGCTCCCTCCCCTCTCTTTCTCGGCCCCGGCGGCCAATCCACAGTAAATGTACCTTCACGTTAGCCCCGGCCTCCACTGCCTGTGCTTTACCTGACTCTGCTAGTTCCAATTGGCCTTTTTTTTATTTTTTATTTTTTTTCCCTCTCCCGCTAGTTACGACGTGGTTTGGCCTTCCTTACCTCCGCCGTTCCTACAACCTCAACTCTCGCAACTGCCACCTGCATATCAACCGTGCATCGCAACTCCCAACGCACGGCGCCGTGAGCTTCAAGGTCGCTTCTCCCAGATAGCTCCCATTGCACTCACACCTGTCATTGCATGCCGCTGCCCGACTCTCGTCGACTTTCCCGGCCGAACCGATTATCGACGGCCCTATCCGATTTTACGCCCAGAGCCATAGGTTTCCCTAGGCCTACGAGAGCAAATCGCGAGTAAAAAGGAAGGAAAAAAAAAAAACCAGGGAAGTCATCGACACAGACGGCCAACGCGATATTTTCCGCCTCTCCCTCAACGAGAGCTCCTCCCGCCACATCCGTGGTCGCCATCGCCGACCCCCTCGATCCCCCTCCAGCTGTCAATCTGGCGGCTCTTCAGCCTAAGCCCTACGGCGAAGCATCTGCTGTGGCCGCAATGGCCCAGCCCAATGCAGAGCCCGCCGAGGAATACGAGTGCGCAATGCCCCCATCTACACATTCATCACGCCCATATTGTCCGCCGCCACCCATCGCCCTCGACCCCTCCTGACGATGACGCACACCATATCAGAAGCCTCCTGCTAACTCTCTGCTCTATTAGCTATGAATCTCTGCCGCCCAACTTTTCCCTCGTGCAGAACATGGCTGCCGGGGCATTTGCGGGCATAGCGGTACGGCACACCTTTCACCTGCGGTCTCGGCCCCGAATGAGCTGGCTCGCCATCAAGTTTGATATTCCACAGGATCCCGGAAGCTGATGATCACATTTGTAGGAGCATACCGTCATGTATCCGATTGACGCTATCAAGGTACGACGCGGCCCCCTTCCATAAAAGGTATCGCAAACCATCATCCGCTAACCCCGAGCTTTGCAGACCCGCATGCAGGTCCTGAACCCCAATCCCTCGGCCGTCTACAATGGTGTGATTCAAGGCACATACCGCATAGCTAGTCGCGAGGGCGTTCTGAGCTTGTGGAGAGGCATGTCCAGTGTTGTGGCCGGTGCCGGTGAGTAATTCCCTACCAGCACGATCGCTGTCATCCTCAATGACTCCCTTTTGCTTACTATCTATCCTAGGTCCCGCTCATGCTGTTTACTTCGCTACATATGAAGCTGTCAAGCATGTTATGGGTGGCAACCAAGCTGGAGTCCACCATCCTTTGGCTGCTGCGACCAGTGGTGCTTGCGCTACGATTGCCAGCGATGCGCTGATGAACCCTTTCGATGGTGCGTGGTCTCAACGTCACGTTATTCCTTCACTCGGTATTTCTAGTAGCTAACATCGAGTTGAATTCAGTCATCAAGCAGCGCATGCAGATTCAGGGGTCGGCCAAGATGTACCGTTCCATGACCGATTGCGCCAAGTACGTCTACAAGACGGAGGGGTTGGCGGCTTTCTACGTCTCTTACCCGACCACGCTGTCCATGACGGTGCCCTTCACTGCCCTCCAATTCTTGGCGTACGAGTCCATATCGACGGCCATGAACCCCAACAAGGGATACGACCCCACAACGCATTGCTTGGCTGGTGGTGTCGCCGGTGGTTTCGCTGCCGCTTTGACTACACCCATGGATGTAATCAAGACGATGCTTCAGACTCGAGGAACTGCTACCGACCCAGCATTGAGAAACGTGAACGGATTCATGGCTGGTTGCCGGTTACTGTACGAGCGTGAGGGTTTCCGCGGTTTTTTCAAGGGTGTGCGCCCCCGCGTGGTGACCACCATGCCTAGCACGGCCATTTGCTGGTCTGCCTACGAGGCTTGCAAGTATGTTGTCCTTGATTCCCCATCAGAAAAGCACTACTCTAACACAACAACCTTGCAGAGCCTACTTCATTTCCAAGAACGACAACCCGACCCCTTGAAGGCGGTACGCCGCTGTGCATATAGAAAAGAATGTCATTGACGATTCGATCACCGATTAGAGCGGTCTTGTAAATTTAGAAAGCAGGGTCGAGGCCCATGAGGAACTCGGACCCCCGAATTGGTCTTTTTATACGTGGGGGCACGATAGGCACGATACCAGCAGTCCTGGCGAGCATTACTCTTCCTCTGCTAGGTAGTGACGCGAGGAACGGCTTTCCCCTTCTTCCGAGCGGGGTCTATTTGGTGCCGAGGAGCTGGTGGTTTGGCAAAATGCAACGTTTGAAAGGATACTCAACATGTTGGCGTCAGAAAATGACGGACTTGCCTGGAGTTGGTATGCTCACGGACGGAATTATAGAAACTAATCTGACATGCCGTCCCTCACTCTCCTCTACATTCGCTATGATTTGTCATTGACATGTTCTGCCTCCACGCGCCCGTGACAGCAACAAGTAGACAGCACTGAACCACCGTTTTGGTATTTGTCAAGCGTCCAGGTGGATTTCGGTGCGTAAGATTCAGGTTGGGCTAGAGGACCGAAAGCCTCTAGGGTGCGAGGTTTGTCCTCTATCGATGACATGTCAGTCACAGCAGGCTCGCAACTGTCTTGATAACGGGGCTTGGATATTTCCACACTTCGAACCGAAAGTAAGTCAAGATGGAAACACGTCTTGGCACATTGTGTATATTTCTGATACCTTGGACGATGGGATCAACCCCAGATATCTGGAGAAGTGTGCGCTTGACTGGCCTCTTGCCTCGTGGCCTCGAGCCGTTTTCCCGTCTCAAACTACGAATGACGATGAAATGTAATGTTGGCCGTTGGATGAGGCCCCGTGAAACTCCAGGCTTTGACCTATAAAACTCCTTTATTCCATGCTACGCTCTCTCCGAGTCTTCCCAATGCGTCACGGCCCCGTCCTCTTTAGAAGGGGAAGCCACCACCACCGCCTCCTCCGCCAAACTTGAAATGGAACTGTTGGCCTCCGCCGCCGCCGCCCTGCTGGAACATGAACGGATGACCGCCGCCAAAAGGGTTACCCTGGAACGGGCTGCCTTGCTGCTCCTGGTTGTTCGGATCGTCGCCGCGGTCGAAACGTTCGCGGAGCTCAGGGTTGCTGAGGACCTCGTACGCCTCATTGATGGATGCCATCTTCTTCTCCGCAGCCTCCTTGGTGAGTCCCTGCTTGGCGGCCTTGTCGGGGTGGTGGATCTTGGAGAGCTTGCGGTACGCCTGCTTGATCTGGCGCTCGTCGGCGTCGTGGGAGACACCGAGCACCTTGTAGTAGTCCTTCGTCTTGCTCCGCTTCAATGCAATCTGGGCCTTTTGCATGAGGGGCTGGACAACGTCGTTCTTGTCTGGGCGAATTTTGCTAGCCTCCTCGAAAGATCTGATGGCCGCCTCGAACTCTTCTCCCTCCATCATGACCTTGGCGCGGTATAGCAAGCCATAGAACGATTGCTCGTTGAGAGCGATGGCCTCTTCGCAGTATTGCTTGGCCTTCTTGCCGTTCATCTGTAGCGGTTGTTGGTCAGTTCAAGGGCGGCTTCTTCCGTCGAGTGTTGTACTTACATCGTAGTAACCTTGGCAGGCCATTTCTGCCACCTGAATGTAAAGCGATGACTGAGCGCTAGAGGGGATCGTGCTGTCAGCGCGCAGTTCCTCGACTTGGGTCTTGATGTCGGTGATCAATCCGGTGTCGTCGGCAGAGTCGATGAGCAGCTTGACACCGGTCATGGGCTGGTTCTTCTCGAAAGCTTTGTTGACCCTGTTCAGGGTCTTTTCAATGGCCTTTTGTTGCTTCAGAAGCTTCCTACAGGGCTTCGAATCGGGGTCGGAGTGCAGGCACTTCCGCGTCTGGGCCATGCCGTTCTGGAGATCACCGAGTCCGTAGAAGGTGATGGCGGCGATCTTGATGTGCGGCGTCGTGTCTCCCGGCCTCATCTGCAATACGTGGTGCAGATCGCTCATGCCCTCCTCGACCTCACCGCGCTGGAAACGGCAGCGCGATCTCATTTCACGCAGGGAAATGGCTCGGTTGGCGGTCATGATGGCCTGGCCGGCATGTCCCACGCAGGCTTCCCAGTCGCCGCTCTTTTCGGCTGCCTCAGCGAGGTGGGCAGCGCCCTGAGCCTCGTCGAGAGCAGCGAGCTCAGCCGAGGCGGGATCCTTCTTGGCCAATTTGTACTGTTCCCTTGCGCCATCCCAGTCTGCAATCTTGGACTTGATCTTGGCCAATTGCACATGGGCACCCTCGAAGCCGGGCTTGAGTGACAGAACCTTGTTGAAGTCTTCGGTCGCCTGGTTCGTACGGCCGAGGGAGAGGTAGGTTGTCGCGCGCTTGAACAGCGTCAAGTAGTTGGAAGGATCGCGAGCGACGGCGGCATCGTAGTACACAAGTGCATCGGACGTCTGGCCCTTTGAAAGGTGAGCTTGGGCGGTGGTCAGGAGGGAAGAAACTGGGGTATCGGAGGGTATCTGGTCGGCGGATATGGCGAGAGTGGGCGTCGAGAGCAAACTGGCTGCGAAAGCCAGGGCGCAAAGGCGGACGTACATGGCTGGCGCCAGATGATTGAGAATAACGAGTGAAGATGAATTCGTTGCTCGGGGCCGGATCTGAGGGTAGGAGTATATGGACAGATTTCGAAGGAGAAAGAAAAAAGGACCCAGGCTCAAGGAGAGAGGGGGGGGGGAAGGATTGGGGGGGTATAAAGAGAGTGAGGAAATTGGAAAAGTTGTCCTCAAAAGAAGCCAAGTAATACGGATAGGATGAAAGCTACATACGACCACATGAAGCTAAGGTTGTGGGGCATGTATTCCTTAACGGGCTGACAGTGACAAGCCTCCTTCGTGTCCTTCTCCCGGAGATGCTCTACATTGTTTAGAAGTACACAAACACCATAAGTATCTTGAACAACTGGCGTACCATGGCAAAGCAATATCAAGTCATAGAAAAATGAACACGAATCTCCTTTCCCTTGAGGTTCTTCCGTAAAAAAATATATAGCAAAACGACAAACCAGACAGCGCTTTATGTTGAAGTTGCCACCCCTGGATGATCGAGTCGCAAACTCAATATTCCGTCAATGAATGCGACGGAGAGACGCGCTGAAGTGTCCAGATTCCAGAAGTAGACACAACGGAGATCGGGGCCCACTTAGTACTTCCTCGCAGGGGTCTCATTTACACTCTGCCTAATTAGGCAGAGCTCTGTGCCTTACAGAGAACTACGTACCTTACCGTACGTACCTTACCCTGCATCTCACTTGCATTGCTTTTTCAGAACCTCCCGCCGCCAATCAGTCGCGAGATAAAGAAGGCAATGCACCTCAAATTCCTCGACAATAATAACAAGCAACAACGACAAAGATAGCTGCGGTCAATACCTAGCCCGGTACATCCACCTCTCATACCAAACAGGGGTGGCTCTACATGAGTTTCTATACAGGAAAGAGACAGCTGACCCTCACCGCATCTCACCATGGCTCATCTTCCACCCTCAACTGCCATCTTCTCACCCTCGATAGCCCGCATCGCCGCCTCCACCGCCAAAGACTGGAGCTATGTTGATAGCTGGCTCGCTTCAAAATACCAGGGCCGGTCCGTCCCGTCTTTCGAGCGCAGTCCTGAGACTCTCAAAGCCCTCCTCGCCCTGGCCAACACCAACGAAGCCGCAGATGAAGAGCGTGAACTAGTCGCTCGAGCCGAGGCCGCCGCCCTCCAGGAGCTCAGCATCGCCCAAGACCGCCCCGAAACCCAATCAGATCTCCCGACTTCGGCCACGGTCCGGGAGAGGATTCTCGGCACCGTACAGGATCACCTCACCCGTGAAGGACGCACCGCGCTGAATTCGCTGGCCACCTTGTCATGCCAACTCTCCGTAGCCCACCCGGATGCTGAGAGTATTGGCCGTTCCATGATTGCTCTGCATGCCGAGGCCTCAGAGCTAGAACAGATGCGCGTTCGGGTGCACATTCTTCAAAGCCACATCGAGCGGGAGGCTGCCATGGCTCGCGAGATGCTGCGCACCTTGAAAAGTGACGACTACAAACCCGTCGCTGACTTGGCCCGGCAGAATTTGGACATGCAGAGGAGGATTAAAGCGATGGCCGCGCGCATCCCCGAACTCAAGGACCGCGTGGCTACCCTCAAACAATCCCCGGCTGTCTCCCATCCTACCATCGAAAAGGTTGCTCAAGACGAGGCCGACTTTCTCAACCTCCTTGCCCAAAAGAAGGGTCTGGATGCCGAAGTCGGCCAGTTCTCGGCTCTCCCCGACGATGTCGCAACAGCCCGGGCTGAGTTAGAACATCTTCGCGCAGAAGTACGGGCCGTTGCGCAGCACCGCGATGCCATATTCGAAGGTCTCGTTGAACGCGAAAGTCCCCGCAAAGGCCGTTGATGATTATTTTACTTCGTCTACAATACAGACACTTGCTAGCTTGCGCTTGCGTGTGGTGGGGGTATTTGAACAATGATTCGCTAAAGGCCACTAGCCGTCTTCACCGGCCGTTAGCCAGGCCGCTTTCCCCTGACTGCGCCTCCCAGGTTCCTAATCTGCCGCATTCCCAAACCTGATCTCTTGGCCGCCGGTGGTGCAGGTGGAGGAGGATCTTTGACTGGAACAGGTGGCCCGCTGGTGTTGCGTGCTTCCTTTGGTCCCTTGGAGTCGAGGCTTTCCCCAAGCCGCAGATCCGCCACACCGAGGCTGCCTCGGCCTTCCTCAACATCGCCAGAGTGTCTCTGGGCTCGGCGAGCCCTTTCCTGGACGGTGCGGAACTTCTCCAGTAACTCATTCCATCGAATGATGCTATCCTCTCGACTCTTGAGCCTATTCGGTCTGTCATAGCTTGAGCTTGTAGTAGACGGGGGGTTCCTACGAAATCAGGGTCAGCAGTTGCCATGAAATTACACGTTGAGGTTGCCTATATTCTCAGGGACAGGTATGGCGCAGTAACACTTACACCTTGGGGGCAATGTGAAGGTAACCGATTGAACTGACGGCGTTCAAGCGATTCTTCAGGGCGGCAAAGGCCGAGGACTGCGGGAGAAGCATCAAAAGGCCGTACAGGCATTTGTACAAGTGAGGAAATTTCTCAGGCTCAAGCAGCTGCAGTCGGAGGTCTTTTGACCGTTAGCTGGAGTGAAAACATAGGCTGTTGACAACTTACAAGTGAATACAGGAGATTCTATCAACTGCACCAACTTGTCAATCTGGATAAGAATGTTCACCGTCATCTCCAGCTCGGCGCTGTGACCACTTTCATTAGCACACAGTGGTCGTAAGAAATCTGCAAGAAACGCGAGACTCACAAAATTTGCAGAAGATTATAAGCCTGCTCGTAAGCCTGCGCCAACAGGCAGAGGGAAAACGTTGCGACGGCGTTGTGGCACCACGAGCGGAACAGCGCGACAAAGAAAGTTTGTCCATCCTGTAAAATGTTCGTTAGCAAAATAGTCGAGATAGAGAAATCGGGAATCTTGCCTTGGACTCTAGATTCCGAAGTCTTTTGCGCAGCTCCGACAGCTCTGGAGCAGTGATGAGGTTGTTGTTCAGATTCTGCACCATTATGCTAGCAAATTCGACATCTTCCTCCTTTTCGATACAGTCTGCGAGTGTGCGGTATATCCTCTCTGCGCTCAAGCTCACGCAAAGCTGACGGATGATCAGGTTCCCTCGTGTCTCAAGCAGTTTTCTGTCAGTAGCAAACAGCTGCAATAAGTTGACCATGAAGTTTGAAAAGTAGTCGTCCTCGCTGTTGCGAGAAATTTGTGACAACAACTGTAGATCTTTTGTGACGACAGTTTCGGCTGGATCCGAGAGCGTCTTGAGCAAGGCAGGGAAGGTCCCGTCATTGAAGGCGAGGACTTTCCGAGGGGCCTTTCTGTGAAGCATTATTAACCACGTCAAGGCCGCAACACGAGTTGCCTCATGGTCATTGAGAAACAAGAGTGTCAAAGCGTTCACGGCTGCCGCGTAGTCCAGGTCTACCTGGGGATGGTTATTTACTAGCGGCGCAACCGGCGTCGACAGAGAACGATTGTGTCCCTGGGCCGGGGTTGGGCTGCGCATTTCGAGGTCCCGTGAACTAGAAAGGGAAGCCCGTGCACTAGATGGCCCTTCTTGTCGTTCACCAGATACTGGAATGCGCGACATGGACTGAGAGTTGCCGCCGATTTCAGGCTCGTCAGAGAGGGAGACAACGTAGTCCATCAGGCCGGCGTTGACGCGTGCGGCAGCTTGGCGTATGGATTCAACACCGCTGGCCATAGCAGGTAGCATGTGAGCCAGGACTTTTGGAGTAAATGGTAGCACCTCTTCAGGGCAAATGTCCAAGAACTCGACTATCCATCGCAATGACTCCAAGAGAGAGTCCTCCTCTATTACACAGACAGTCAGCTGTGATTCGCACTGGGGCTCCGTGGCGGGGTGAAATGCAAGCCTTACCAAGGGGCGAGTCCAGAGTGGCGGTCAGTATCTCGAGAATTTTTCGATAATTGATTTGGACATCTTGTCCTGGTACCCAGTCTTCCTCGCCGCTGCTGTCATCATCGTCGGATTGCGAATCGACTTCATCGCCCTCTTCCGGGCCGATTTGGAGACTCCCCGAATCTACCGACTCCTCACGTTTCCGCTTTCCGCCTTCGCGCGACTTTTTGCTCTCGGCGATGCCCTTCTTGATCCTAGATATCCTCTTAATTTCGCTGAGAAACTTGTCGAGGCAGGCTCTAGTTGCAACGTGAACATCTCTGTTGGGGTCACTCAGAAACCTGAGCAAGCCACCGAGGAAATCGGGGAGAAATGTGACGAGCTCCAAGTCGGGGATAGAGTCGAGCAATGTGATCCAACCAACTAGGAATTGGCGGGTAAATGGGTTGATGACCCAAATGCGCTCCTGGAGGAGTGGGATGAACCGGCGCAAGGAAAAAGCAGTGGGAGGGGCAGCGCGCTCTTCAAGTTCGTCCTTATCGCTAAGCTCCTGCTGGTCCAATTCTCCCTCAAGGACGGACACGTAAGAGGCAGCGGATTCAGAGACAATGTCTTTGATCAGTCGGTCGAGCAGCTCGGCACCGTTTTTAACGGATAACTCAGAGTCAGCTCCCAGCTGTGCGTGGTCAGGTCAGAAATCCGGGCAAATGGAGACACCGAGTGGTGATTATGTTTTGACTTTGACGTCGAGTGTACTAACCTTGCAGAGCGCATCAAAGATGTCGTTAAAGTATATCAAGATCTCCCCCTTGGCGACCTTGGCAATATTGTACATGGCCTCACAGGCATAGTATCTGACTCTCGCATCTTGATCGGTGAAGCAAGCTAGCACTGGCGGAACGATCTTCTCGAGATAGCGGGGTAGTTCCTATGATGTTTGAAATCAGCCACAAAGGTCCCATGCCAATGATAGTGGTCACAGTCAGTCCATGGAAGTGCGCATGTTGGCACATACGTGACCGAGGGCGATGGCAGCTGCGGCCAGGCCTATCAAACCTCCATTGCGAGCATGGGGTTGATGAACGGCGTAGGCGAACTCATTGCAGAGTTGCTCGAGGATTGCTTGGACTCTTGGATAGTCTCTAGTGACGACCAGCTCTCGGATGACTCGTTCGAGCCTAAAGCAAGTCGGAGATGGAAGAGTCAGCCATGAGTGTAGAGCATGAGACGAGCATGAGACGAAGTGAGATGAAGTGAGTGAGATTGGCAGTTTGGGTTGGGAAGGCGTACTCGAGTGCGCCGACCTTGCGCTTGTCATAGAGCTTATCGTTCAAAGCTCTCTGGATGCTGACTTCCATGGTTGATGGCGAGGTCGAGACAGCAACGACGGGATCAAGTCCCGGAACGTTGGCGCAGGACCTTGTGTGAGACGAGTCGGGTACAGTCCAAGTCCAGGTGAGGTAAGGTAGGTACGAATATCGGTAGTCCGCGTTGGGTCGAAATGGTGGAGAAGGATACGGATAAGATGACAGGAGCCAATGGAGAGGCAAGCGGTAGGTATTGAACTGAGCTGAGCTAGGTGAGCTGGGCTGGGTTCACTCCCGGGTCACAGTGGCAGTATCCGTGTGTTTAGTGGGAAGTGTCGGGGACTTGGGGACTTGGAAGCCGTCACTGAAGAACACTAGACAAGTTAGGAGTTGCAGATGGAAGGGATGACGAAATGTCTAAAGGTGCCGCGTTCAAGTGTGATGTCGCGATAGGCGCGCGGAAGTGAGGCTGCAGCCGGGTTAAGAGCAAACAGAAGCAGCCGAGACAAGAAAGAAGCAGGCTTTGGGACCGTGGCAAGCGTGGGACGTCAAAAAAGAGGCGGGTGCAGACGGCAGGCGGAGGTGGTGTGGCGTCACTAGCGAGCACCCTGCCATATGGCATGCCGACCTAAGGTACCTTGCTTATGGGATGTACCTTTTTCCGTTTCCTCCTAAGTACTCACACCTTCAGCAAGGTGCCAAGGTACTTGCGAAAGGCACCTACAGATCTAGATTCTTTCCGTGCCCCAGGGAAGCCATATACTCTCAATAGGCATCGGGCACCTCGCTCTCGAGCTCTACACCTCAAGATAAGTTACCTAGGTACGGACTCAGGAGTTACAGGAAGCCCCAGAGAACCTTGGCACCTGACCACTGGCTCACCCTACCTTGAGGAAGCTGCAATCACCAGTGACTGAGCACCAATGTACCTTATCTTGGCATGGCTCAATATAGTGGGGACAGCCAAGGTAACAGAAGGTCCTAAGTACGGAAGACGTCCCTATCCTGCTGCCCCAGGTATTGGGTAGAGTAAGGTATGGTTGCTATTTCTGGGACTCTGCAGCGGTGCGAACCTCCTGTCACTCTGATAGCGTTGGGTAGGTGGTTGACGTGAGACAAAAACTTACCTTTGGTAGCGGGGTAATGACTGGGAGTGAACACCACACTCAAGTGGCTTAAAAAAGGCAAACACCGCTCATCGTGTTGGGTTGGAAATATCGCAGCCACGGCTTTGATCATTGAGTTAAACTGGAATCAAAGCGCCCCATGCAACTCCTTTATCTTTGGACAGGATTCTCTGCAAACTTCAAGACAGCATTGTTCCAGCCCCGCAATGTTCAACAGAGAATGAATCCTCGGCCATGGCCAAGTACCAGTAATGGTGTCACCTGGTAAACCCCCAAAAGACAAACATCTACCCAGTAGACTCTTTTCTTTTTCAACCCTTCCTCGCCTCTCGCCTCTGGTCCTTTGCTGCTTGCTTCTGAAGTCCTAGCATCTTCGACATATGCTAGCGAGCGGCTTTCGTCGCTGATTCGTGGGTATCAAGCCTTAGCGGTGACACGTCGCGACAAAGGCAGCTAATCAACATGCTTTTCACATCCCACTGTCTTACGAGAAGAGGAAACTCCGAGAGAGGCACGAGAGAACCCGTGAACCAATAACATCCAATCCCAACTTACTAATCCTGATATACAAAGCCAAGATCAAGGAGTTGATTCCAACCAGTCACATCGGATCATTCTCTCCAGAATCGGAATTCCAGCGGTCTGGGTCGGCCTTGCCAACGTCTATCTACCCTTGCCCTGCTCTCGACATTCTGCTGGATTCCATTCCTTCCTCAATCGCTCTCCTCCCACTCTTGACTTGCATAGTAGATGGAGGCAGTCTTCAATCATGCCAATGTCCTTACAACTCGGCTCCAAATCACAAGTTGGCACGGCAGTATCACATACAAAAGATAAGTACTCAATAACGGAATCCAGTGACCTTCGAACTAAGTATCTCGACATTATTGAACGTGTCTTACGACACGAGCCTCCACCGATCTGTTTGCACACCCAAGACACTACCAAGCTCCTCACTTATTATCCTCCACTGGACTGGCCCCCTTGTGGATCCTTACTCGACGAGCCTTGATTCTTTTTCTTGTCGAGAGTAATCCTAGCTCGCCGCACAAAGTCGTGCTACTTTGTGTCAGCTGGCAGACTTGGTGAGGGTAGCCGTAGCTGGATAAGGAGCTTATTTCAAACACTTACGTCCTCCCCATAGCGAAGCAGGATTCGCTCGTATGCTTCCTCGTTCATGTCTTCCTGGAGTTCCTTGGGCTTGGGCCCCTTTGGGACCTTTGGGGGCTTTGAGGTCTTCTTCTTGCCCCGTGCCATGGTAGAAAGGTTTGAGAGCGGTGTGGAGAGAGAACTCGAGAGCTGTTAACTTCACCGTTTGAACTGCTCGTCGGCTTGACCAACTCGTTTTCGGCTCGTCGTTTGGGTGACGGGGTCGGATATTGCTCAAACCTGGGTGGTGGCCGATGACTGAGGACCGATTGTGGCAGGACACCCGCCAAATTTGTAGAGGTAAGGGACTGTGAGCTCTGGAGATGCCAATAAAGGCGCTGCTGAAGAGACTGTCGAAGATCTCGAGTCGTCTCAGGCATATGCAGTACCTTATATACATTTCTCGACCTGCGCAGTAAGTATTCGTCGACAGCGCAATCGAGGAACTGCATACTACCATGCCGGGGATCTTCAACCAGTAACTGCGCACCTTCTTTGGCTCCCCGGTCATGTTCAGAAAAACTGTCCAGGACCTGTCCAAGAGTTGCTGTTCAAGAGTTGTTCAGTCATACCCCCCACAACCGTGCCCAGAAACGTGGCTATGGGAGTCTATTGGACTATCAGATTCGGGTCATCCTTTCACCAATCCAGAACGCCGCCCATACTCTTGTCTCGAAGGAAGTCTTAGTTTGGCACCGATGATTCCAAAGACAGTCGTAATTGGCGAGAATGGATACTTCACAATACGACTACCCAGGCAGTAAGTACATGGGTCGTAAAACCCGTCGACTGCTGTGATTACTTGGCTAACGACCGTTACAAAGACCTTGGACATCTGATGTTACAACTACGTCTTTTTTCTTGCAAGTACCAACGGGACGGGAGAACGGGGAGCCGGACTGGCCTCCGAAGTTGACCGTCCCGTGTCACCCCGAAGCCTCGAGTCCATGTCTGCGCTGCAACCTAGACATGCCCGGCGTCTCGATCATCCCCTTCCTCCATCGCTGTTTACTATTCTGTTATTATAACTTGCGGCACATGCTCCTTGTTGCTATTTCCATAAACCCCCTCATCGAAGAGTTTCTGGTTATGTAGAGTTAGGCTCCGTTATGTGTCTGTTTTAAGGAGAACAGCGGCGAAGGACGAGACTGGGGTTTGCTCGCTGATCAAGTAGGGAGACAGTCCACAACATGTTCGCGGCCCCACGGTCTGAGAAGTTTAGCGTGTTCACTTGCCATGGCACTGGAACCCCGGCAAAAGGAAACGGAAGTTTAACCCAGGAATTGCCCGTCCGTCCGGGTCAGTGTAGAACTAGAGGGGTGACCGCCGCTTGGCGTTATTGCTTATTCCAATGTTATGTGGTGTGTATGTACCGTCCTCTGTGTTGTCTCACGGGACTCTGTTATCTTCTCTAACGTACCCCTTCCCTCTGCTATCTCTCTATATTTTTTACTAGTTCCTTGAAAAGCTGTAGAATCCTTGCTCAAATGGCTTGAACCGGGTTGCGTTCCGATATGGTATTGGGTCTCACGGCCAGCAGCCTCATCGATTCCCAGATCGTGCATATCTCCAGGTTCAGAGCATTCGATCGGAAACGAGAATCATGGATCGGGAAAAGAGGCGTTTCCATGTATGCCACGGCTGGGTAGAGAGGTATGCACGAGGAGCGTGGTGGCGGTGGTCAAGAAAAGGTTCAAAGCTCCCACCGAAGGTACTGCTGGGGCGCGTAACAAGCCATGTACTTTGTTGGAAACCCCGGCAAGCATGAGAGGAACGCGACATCTCTTTCCCTTGTGTCTCGCGACATGGCTCGTTGAGACCCTGCGATCGCGCCCCTAGATCGTTCCGTTACTCCGTATTCCGACATGTGGGCTGTCTGCATGCCTGTGGTTGCACTGTTCTGGGCCTACGTTCATTGGCCAATAGGGAAACCGGGGAGCGAGGAGAGAATCCCACGCCGGTTGAAGGTCTTGGGTACAGCAGTAAGTTGCTGGTAACAAGGTTCCCTTCTCTCTTTCTCCCTTTTCTACCCTTTTCTCATCCGCCCTTTCCTCGCGTACAAGGTGGAATAAGAAACGATACAATCCATGACCGAGGGCGATGGTTGGATGTGGCACAGCCAGAACCTCGGAAGTAGTCTCGAGGGAGGGAGGAGCGGCTCAAGGAAGGTCGGGCGAAGAAGGACAGATCGGGCAACCCGATCATGCGGTCTGCTGCATGAGTTTGTCACACCGTATGCACGCACCTTCATTCGAACACAGATTTCCATGTCATATCAGATCGATTCTTCCAGATATTATAGCTAATCTCGGCTTGGGCGCCACAGGCCACATGGTTGGTATGCATGTCTCCTCTCCTCACATCATCCTCCTTATACCCCCGGTCGCGAGTAGAGTCATTGGCCTCCTCAACCCACGGTAGGATAGGTACCTATATGGAGAAGTACGTTATGCAACCAGATGACGAACATGAGACCGGCTTTTTTTGAGATTAAGAAGCAAGACCGAAACGGCCAACCGGATGCCATCAGTGACCATGGCCGCTCTGGATGTGATCAGCCGCGACCTTTTGGCATTTTGCCAAGATGGCGGCCTGCCGGGACACCTCGGCCAGCCGACCGATCACGTCCTTGTTACCGTCCACAAACCCGTAGAGGGCGTAGGGAATGCCCACGTCGTTACAAAAGTCCTGCACGAGCCGCTGCGTCTTGCGCAGATTGTGGCGTGGGATGCGTGGGTACATGTGGTGGACTACCTGGAACTGCAAGCCGCCGTGGAAGAAGTCGAGCCAGGTCGGGCAGTCGACGTCCATCGTCGTCCTCAACATCTTTTGCGGGAACGACTCGTGGGGCCCCAAGTCTGCGGTGCTCATGGCGAAGTGAGAGAGCGTGATCTGGACATGCAGCGGAGCCTGGAACATGTGGCTGATGATCACGAAGACGAAGCGATCCCAGTTGGTGGGGATGGACTTGTACACGATGCCGTAGCCGAACCAGGCCCAGAAGAAGACCTGGCCGGCCACCTCTAGCCAGCGGTGCCACCAGGCGATGCCCTTCTTGGGACCGCGGCCCATGATGAGGTGGTCCCACGAGAGTCTGTACAGGTTGAAGCGGCCAAAGAGCATGATGGGGTAGTAGAGATACGACTGCGCCTTCATGAACAGCTTGGCCGCAAAATCGTATTCCATCACACGCTCGTAGTAGGTCGACGTCAAGTTACCGAGGAAGCGGTGGGAGATGGCGAAGAAGGGCAAATGCTCGATATCAGGGTCATGCTCGGGAGAATTGGTGACGATGTGGTGGACGTTGTGGTTCCGCTTCCACCATCCAATGGACAACCCGCCCATGAAATCGGCGATGAAAATACCGATACACGTGTCGACGTGAAAGTTGTGAGTGATGCCCATGTGCCCGGCGTCGTGGGCGGTGAAGACGAGCTGGTGCCAGAAGCAGCCCAGACAAGCTGCACTTGGGAAGTACCAGCCCCATCGCAGAAACGTCAGCATACCGACAAAGAGAAGCGTATACCGTGATACCTCAATGGCGTAGGCACGATAGTCGCAGTCATAAAGCCCTTCGGCCTTGATGCGCTTGTCGAGGAGCCTGTACTTTCGCACAATGTCTGACTGCGTCTCGTCGTCCAGGGCAGGGTACTTGTCGAGGTCAAGACGGATCTGTTTCCGCGTCTCTGAGTCGAGGAAAGCAGTGCCGTCCATCTCCTTGTCGTCGTGACCATCATCGATGACTGATGTGGCCGAAGAGCCGGAGGCTGAGTTCGCGCTCGCCACGGCGCCGTTTCTGTGACGGACGTGGTTCTCGGTGGTGTCGAATACGGGCGAGGCTTCTCGTGAGCTGACGTCGCTAGGAGACGAGGCGCCAAAGAAGCGCAATGCGTCGTCGTCCTCGGCATAGTCGAACTCGGGACCGCCCTGCTCGATGGTCCTAAACTTGCCTCCCTGAATGGGTGGGACAAAGTTCCTCCAGTGGCCCTCGATTCTTCCGATTCGATACCGAGCCATCTGCGCCTTGGCTTCTGGGGAATGCAGTCTGCCGTGAAGCAAGACAATAATAAGCCATTGTGATTTCGTTTACTGTTTCTCTTCCTCTCCCTCTTCCCAGCCCGCGACGGGGAAGGATCTGGTGGGAATCGGAAGACAGGAGCAGGGGTGCGCTTACACGGTGACCTCGTCGGTGGCATCTCGACCGACCATGTGCTGGATAGCCTTGTCGCCGCCAGGGTGGTATGCCAGCCACCCGTCCAACTTGACGACGAAATCGTCAACTATTGTGACAACTCTGCCCTGTGCGATCAAATCCTCAATCTGGCGGCGCGACATGAGCGGGTACTCCCTCGTCCTCTTTGGCTTCCCACCGGAAGCTGTCCCCGCGGAGGTAGCCATTGCGCTTGCGCTCGCGGCTCCGACACGACCGTCTTGTGACCTTGCAATTGGGTTTTGACTGTCGGATGTGCAAAGCGGCAAAACCCAGAAAAGAGCTTGGGACGAGGAATGGCTGGAGCAGGTGCTGAAATACCAAGGGAACGAACGAATTTGAGTTCTTGTAAGAGAAAGGCAGCTCCCGGGAATAAAAGAATGGGAGAAGTTGGAGGTGGTGCATTGGAGGGGTGGTTGGAAGAAAGGGAAAAACACCTAATCGGAACGTGGTAAGGGATGCTGCAGCTTTGGTTCGCCGAAGCTCACCGCATCTTCCATGTTGATCCGGCCGTCAAAGGTACCTTGGACCATACATCAAGGTATTGGATGGCACGTCCAGTACCTAGGCACGTACCTCAAGGTAGCTCTCAATGAGGTAAAGAGTGGTCCCTTTCGCTCTAAGGAAAAGTTGCTTATCCAACTTGAAGGTATCTCAGCTAGCGAAAGCTTGAGATCCTTCTAGTGCTTCAAGAGTGTTTTTCTACGCGGTACAGACAAATACCGGCACTTGAGTTCGAGTGTAAGTGGGAGACAGGGAGCGAGGTTGGCACTATGGAGGGGCTCTGCGCGGGCTCTGCGCCGGGATCCGCGGCGAAAACCCATCCCGCTCTGTAATACCTCCACTATCTCAGGCCTAGGGCGCTGCGCATCCATGCTCGCCCTCCGATACCTGCCTACTCCTGGAGAACCTACCTGCTTATGGAGTACTTACCTTGCCGTAGCCACGCAGCTAGCCAGGTACCTCATCTCTCCCAACCTAGGTAGTAGCGAATCGGGTGATCGGGGGCCGCTCGAGTCCGCTGGCCGTTGCAAATATACAGCCACAGCCACTTTCCTCCCAGGACAAATCGTTCGAGAAACATCACTGAACAGTCCCACCATAGCGTGTTTCTAGTTGTCTCAGCTCACATCTGCCTGCGACTGCGCTTTCATTACCCCATTTCTCACTCTAGAATAGGTACACGTGTACAGATGATCATTATGAACTCGAGTGGGCAGATTAAGCAAACAGCTTTCCGTTCTTTTCTCCAGAGCTGCCCTCTCATCAGGTACGGGCGGCCGCGTGGGGCCGGGACGGCCTGGTTGACCGGTGCTCGGCCACGGAGGACTATCGGATGAGACAAAGACAGCTCTACCTACTTACCTTGCCTTACTTAATGTTATGAGGTTGATTTGCTCGTAGTCTTGCAGAGGTTCTGTCGGAATGACCTAGGGAACCGTCCAGAAGCTGCACCAGTCTCTTCCCAGTTCAGATCGCTTGAGCCTGGTGTACTTCAGTAGATCATGAGACAAGTATCTCTGAAGGCATAGAAATGAATGCATGACCTAGGCCACAAAGGGAGATACAATTGAGTCGAAACCAATTCCAAAAAGAACTTGTTTTGTAAATATATGTTACATGAAAGTTCTGATACTCGTCATTTCAACCAAAAAAATCATGCGTATCCGCCTCGTCCTTGGCTTGCCCGAAGCCCAGCAGAAACAAACGACCATCTCGCTTCCTCTAGCAGTCCTTCTACTTATTTTCCAGATGCCGAGTACAGAGCTCCAATGCCCCAGTACTGCTCCGCATTGAAGGTCGCTGCCTCGGCGTGCTTCCAGAGGTCGTTGAAAGCAGAGAAGAGAATCACATCATTCGGATGGCTTGCGTATGCCTTCTTGATTGAGTCGACGGCCAACTTTTGCTCAGAAAGACCTGGCACAGCGGCACCATTGGAGTTTCCCTTCCATGGCCAACCCGTCTCCGTGCAGACGATACGCTTGCTTCGGTCAGTGAGCTTGGCCTGGACCTGAGCAACCGTGCTGGTGATGAACGAGCCAGCGTCCTTCGCCGCCGTGTTGCTGTCGAAGAAGGGGTGAATGTTCATCGCGCAGTAGTCAGAAGCATCACAAAGTGAAGGGTTGGCAAGAACCGCCACAAAGGTATCAACCGTTACGACAGGACCGGTGTAACCTTTAGCGCGGAGAAGCTGACGTGTCTCCCCAACAGCGGTTACGATTTGCTGCGCTGTGGCCTTGCCATTGTTGACCAATTCGTTGCCGACACTGACCGTATCGATCAGAGACCAGTCGCCGTTGGCTGCCGTACTAATGGCCGCGACCTGGTCAGAGATTGAGCTGATGTCAAAGATGCCCAAGAAGAGCTTCAGACCAGCCTTCTTGGCAGCGGGAATGGCGTTCGCGATCTGATTGCAGTCGGTACCGTAGGTGCGCACTACCGAGTACTTCCCCTTGAGCTCCGTGAAGTCGGCATCGACCTCAGCGGCTGTCTTGCACAGTCCCGCTGCCGTGTAAGGGGCATATGCAATTCCGTTCAGAGTCGAATTTGAAGTGAGAGTCGAGTTTGAAGTAAGGGAGGAAGAGGGAGTTGGCGTAGAGGATGATGTTGAGAGAGACGTAGTCGTCGAGGCGACCAACGAAGAGGAAGCGCCCAAGAGGTCACTGGTAAGGTCTCGTGACGAGGTAACGCGAGTAGCTAGTTTCTCAGACCGGGTTTTGAGTTCTACTGGCTCCGAGGGGCGCTTGGGTGATTGCGATGGCGGCACGAAGCGGACCGTTTCGACGGTTGTTTCCAAAGGGGTGCCCTCTTCGTCGACATAGACAACTACTTGAGGGGCCTCGGTCGCCTCGTTGAGTGAAGAATCAGTCACGAGGATCTTCTCAGGCCGGACAATTGCTCCTTTGACATCTCTAGTGCCTACACAATAGTGTCAGATATGCTCTTGACTTCATGGTAACGAGCAAGTCCGGCTCACCTTTGGGATGAGCAGCCGAGAGCCCAAGCAAGGCAGCGATTGCCAGTGTTGACGAGATACCAGTAGACTTCATTTCCGTTTTGCGACTTTTGTAGCGTAGTGGTGCGTGGTGATTGGGCCCGATCTAGGCAAAGTAAAAATACCAGAGAATATGGTGATGTAGACGCCCGTGGTTCAAGGCTTCGGCTGAAGTTGGATTTCGCTGGAACAGGATTTTTCAAGTTAGGCTCTGTAGCGACAGAATCGTGAGTTAAACAGGTTTGGAATCAGGATTCAACGAGAGAGAAGAATGGTAGGGTCAGAAAATGAGTGACTACAACGAAAGCAACAACATCAGCAGGAAAGGAACGAATCGCTGTCGATACAGCTTTGCACTACACGAAGCCAACGGCGACGGGCAATAGTATAGGACGAGGGAACGAAGACAAGAAGATGCAAAAGACGAGAAACATCAAAAGAGGCAGAGATGGCGGGCATGGTGTATTCAAGTAGCGTTAGTCCTCCCCCCCACGGGGGCGTCCTTGGTACCTGGCTGTGACTTCTCGCGGCCCAATCATGCATCAAAGATACTCGGCAAGGGCTTGATGTCTTGTTCCAAGAACCGCAGGAACGGGGTAAGATGAGATGCGGGAGACAATTGAATAGGAGATGAGACGGGAAGGGAGTAACGAGCGGAGGGAGAGACAGCGCAGCCGGAGGCAGGAATGTTGGTTCCCACTTGTAACAAGCAACACATTGCACTTGTGAAAAGAGCCACCATGTATCCGAGGGGCCGATGAACCCCTCCCGAGGAATTTAAAATCAACAAGGAATTGATGTAGACTTCTTAACTCACTTCCGAAAATGGGTTTCGTAGCTCAGGTTGTTGTTGATTTGCAGAGTGTTGGTCACACTTTGTTCTCAGTACGTGGAGATAAAGATGAACAAATGTTGAGCCGTTGGTGTTAATGAGTTTCTGGTCCTCAATGTCGTCTTCTGAGTTCGACCAGTGTAGGTTCGATTGCTCCGAGTAAGTACAGCCAAGAACGCGATGCTTGACCGGCCTTAATCTCGTAATGTAGGTCAGCATTTGACGTGGAATTTTCTACCTATGATCGACATACGATTTGTGAGGCAAGCGCCAACTTACAGTAGATATAGTTATGGGAAGCGTTGCACTTGTATGCGAGGTGGGATTGGGTACTGCAACTGAAGGAATGTTGTCTCTAATCAAGAAGCATAAGGAAAGTGGAGGGAGGCAATAGAGATGGTCGTCTCAGACGGTTCAATGAATGTGTGAGGATTTCGAGAGCTCATGAGACGAAAAGGAACGACACCGAGGCATCTTATAGAGGTCACCGTATGATCAGAATACTCTGTGACCTGGACCCAGATCCACACATATGGTTTAGAACTTCCTGCGTTCTTCCTCTACAAGCCTTCGAGGAGGAAGACGATACAGCCTGCCTAGGTACTGTCAAGGCTTCTCGCTTAGACCCCGCATCGGCGCCGTGTAGGTAATCAAAGGCGGTGCCCGGTCTTCGAGAGGCGGCCGGTCTTTGAACGCCAATGTCCTACAGGTACCCGATCCAAGTGCCCAGTAGCGCAATGGATTTACCGATTTGTACCTAGTCAAAAAGACCTCGACGCGTGTTCGAAGGATACTCGTCACTCTCCCGACTTCTGGGGCTTAGTCTTGAAAAACATTTAAAAGCCATCGGAAGAGGGCCAAAAGCGGATGATAGAGCATGTCTAAGAGAGGTGTCGCTGGTCTAGAACACTAACAGGACCCGAAGCCGCGGTTTGGTCGGATGAAGAAGGGGAAGGAGAGGAAACTTTCCGAAAGGTCTGGACCTACGGAGTCCGTCGACAAAGGTGGAGGGCGGCATAATGCCGAGTTGCTGAGGCCATTTGACCGTCCGCCCGATGCCGGATCCGGGGCCGAGCTGACAGCGGGAAGTGGGTGGTGGCTGACAGTACGGTCTTTGTGTTTGCTACCATCACTCATATCCCCTTTGGCAAAACTTTTCAAGTCTTTGTCTGGCGTTCCGAACTCTCTCTTGCATAGCTCCGCACCCTGATTGTTTCAAATTCCTGTGCAACAGGAGACGTCCGAGATGTAAATGTTTGACTGCTGTTCCAGCCTCTATGATTAATTAGTATGTATATGTATGTCATTACAAGTGAGCCTGCGAACTCTCCAGGGTATCCAAGTCCCCAGCCGCCGTGATCTCGATTCCGGCATTATCTTTGTTCGACACAAGTCCCAGTACGCATGTGAAAACGACACCCGCATAAAGTCATCCACTATAGTGCATGCCGTAAAGTCATTCCAAGCAGAGTGAGCCAAGTACGCTATGATGACTTGGAGCTTGACTTCCGGGTCATGACCTTTGTGATGGCGTGTCGGATCGTGACACCTGCTTTCTCGATGTCCTTCCTGGGCAAGCCGGTGGTCAAGCAAACTTTGAGCGCTGGCTGGATCTGCCAGCTGTCGTCCTTCGGGTTCAGGTCGTTGGCAATGGGCATACTCTTGAGGCGCGTAATGAGAACCCCGTTTGCAAGGGCCTTGATGGGCAAACACAGTTAGCACCGTCTTCTTCTGGAATCTCATATGTCAATGGCTTGCTTACCTCATCGACGCAGTCTTGTAGTAACCTTTCTTGGTCCTCTCGCGTAAGCTTGCGCGCAGCGACGACCTCGGCCTTAAGCACCAGCAGCATGATGGGGTTCTCGGGCGAGCTGGTGCAGACAACCCAATCACTGCGAGGATCTAGCTGTGCCCTCATGGCCTTGGTGTTCTCGCGGCACTGCGTAAGGATGTCTGGGTTAGATTGCAAAACGCTTAGAGTCTCGCTGGCCGTGACCGCAAGCATGGCTGGCAGAGCAGCCGAGAAGGTGTAAGAAGCTGCCGTGAGACGTTGGTGCTCAACAACATCCTTGGCACCAGCGCAGAAGCCGCCGCCAGCGCAAAGAGGGCCGGCGAGAGAGCCAGCGATCATGTCTACCTGAGAGGGGTCGACGTTTTGCGCTTCCGTAAGGCCCCGGCCAGTTCGGCCGAGGACGCCAAAAGACCAAGTCTCATCGAGGATGATGCGGAATTTGTACTTATGCTTCAGTTCAACCTGCATGCCTTGTGAGCCAACAATGGTCTCTTTTCTGTGGTGGCGGAAGTAGCGCTCAGAAAGAATTACTCACAAGTCTGGGCAGGTCCGCGCTGTCTCCCGTGATCTCGAATAGGCCTTCAGAGACGATGAATCTTCTCGTCAACTTCTTGCCCTTCTGGTCCTTAACCACCTTCCGGATGACACGTTCGAGGTCGTCCATATCACCATGGTTGTACCACTTGATGGTGCTTCGGGACGCCTCCATACCCTTGCGAATGGAGTAGTTGACGGCGCGGTCAGCGACAATGATATCTCCACGCTTGCAGAAGGCGGGAATGACACTCGAGATAGTAGAGAAGGCTTGGGCATAAACAATGCATGCTTCAGTACCAAGATAGGCGGCGATGTCTGCTTCGGTTTTCATGTGCACATCCTGAGTGCCGTAGAATTGGGGAGGACCGCAAGGGCCCACGCCGTAGGTGCGCAGCGTCTGGATGGCCTTGTCCTTGATCTGTTCGTTGGCATTGAAGTTATAGAAGTTGTATGAAGCGAGGTTCGTGACGGTGCGTCCGTTTGCGAGCTTGGTCTTGGGGCCGGTCGGTCTGGAAAATGTCAGCCAAGTGGTTCCCGGGCAAAGGATCAACAGGAAAGGGGAGGTCGGTCGTACCCAACAATCACAGGCAACCTCTCGGCCTCGATCTCCTCAAGAGCTGTTTGAGGAGCCACAAGCGGCTCCGGGGTCCAGTCTTCTACCAACTCGTCGATTTCCTAGCTACAAGTGTCAGTAAAAGGCTCAGGGCTTCAGAGTCAAGGGGTCGGGGTAGGATGTCGAATTCAACGCACATCATCGCGGAGTTTAATGAAATTCTGCTTCTGGGTTGAATAGGAGGGCGACAAGAGATAGCGGACGAAGAATATGAAGAGAACTAGCTCGATGCCAGAGCGAATGGGATCATTCTGGTAGCTCGATTGGATGTAGCGAATTAGAACGGCTGATCCAGGGACTTTTTGAAAGGCCTCGGAGGCCTCGTGCAGCCAGGCAATCAGCTTCGTTTGGGCCTCGCCAGCGTCCATGATGGCTTTGACGAGATGGCAGAGGTAGGATAATGTAATTTGATCGCACGAGTTGACTGAAGTAGACGAAGAGATGCGGGAGGCGGGTCGACAACTTGATGTGTTGTAGAATGGGCCAAGTTGTGAGCAGTCGCGGCCGAAGAATCCGGACGTGGTACCTTTGTGAAGGAAATGAGGATGACGGGATGGTGCGTTGGACCGTCAGCCAATCCTGGTGCAATAGGTGCTTTGCGCTTGCTAAGGTACCTTGATGTATGGAGCCCTGGAGTGGTAGGTACAGAACCCTGGTGCTACAGTCGAAGGAGCGCAAGGCACACGATGATGCAGACTTTCCTTTCGGGACGCTCGTGTAGGATATCTGAAGTAGCAACGAGTTGACAAGGTGCCTTGGTTAAGGAACCTGAGGCAAGAAATCGACAAATCGACCAAGTCACAAGTGCGCTCAGGTCTTGAAAATGCGCCAAAGTGACAGCACCTCCGACGCGGTTTTTTTCCCCGAGCGCGCCCCCTGGCGGTCGATCCTTTCATGTCCTTTCAACAAACTTCTGATTGGCCCACAAGGTTCTCTGCCCCTGAGTACCTGGACTGCCCTGCATGTTCGCATAATCCATCTATACCTCTTAAGGATGCAATGCTCGTTATTGCATTTCCACGCATAATACACTCATGGTCTGGATACGGACACCTCACTTATTGCCCTAGTTCTCCGAGGGCAAACACGGTTCTTTTTCACTCATAAAACAGACCTGTAATACTGTCTTCCTCGATGGAAGGCATGACTCGTTTCATTAGCAACTCTCTCTCTTAGCCCACCTAAGCGAAGGCACTGGTCAGTCTGGTCTGCTTGAGATATGCACAGAGCAGGCGCCTTGAACTCGGCACCTGAACCCAATAGAGGTAGCTAGTTACATCCCGCGCCGTTGACGATGAATTGCAGTGGGTCACATCACATCATGGCAAATTACGACTGACTAGGTAGGGCTTGTAAGTGAACAAAATGGGACTTAATTATACACCCGTCTAAGGTAGTCTCACTCTTGGCCTTTGGTGATATTCGTAGTCTGCAGGCCTTCACAGCCGTGATTCCATGCCAGCCATGTTTTCCTGCCCGTACAAAAAGAGAAATGAATAGGTTGCAGTCGGAAAGACACAATACACGCCTGATAATGGACATTAAAACCTGCCGCCGGAGTCTAGGTTGTTCATCCTTCCTCGGAACATCACTAGACCGCTTGTGGAACGACGACTCTCTCTACCGCCCCCAAATGCGTCTATGATACAGCTCGTACAATTAGAAAAGGCGCACTCTCTGCGAATTGCTAGTCTTGGATGCCTTTGCCGACGATGAAGTCATCGTAAGGTAGGCTCCCGAGTAGTCTGCCGCTCCAGTACCAGTCTCAGTCTCTCCACGCGTGTTGTCGTTGTTAAGGCTAGTAGGTTGGATCAGGGCCAGGTCCGTCGTGTCCAGAGACTTGAAGATGCTCATAGGGATCATGTCACCAGCGACGGCAGGGCCGATCATGAGAGCCATGAAGAGAATGAACATGGTGAAGTAGAGAATGGCATAGCGGAAGACACGCTTGCGTCTCAACTTAGACTGCTTCATCGAGTAGATTGGCGGGCGGATTTGGCGACTGTTCACACTTTGTTAGCAATGGTGCAAGAACGATCCGGGAATGAGTGATGGAAATACGTACCCAGGACGAAGCCAGAAGAGCATCATCGAGTGCAGCATGTCAATCTTGGGCACAAGAATGACCGGAAGCATGATGAAGAGAAGGAAGTGACCCAAGACAAAGTCGGCCGCGAACATGCTCAACTCCGTAATCTTGCAGAGGAATTCACGGGCGGGCTGGGAAACTGAGTGCCATCCCATAGAATACCACTTGCCGGTCCAGAATGCAATGTTCGCCGCGTCCGTCTTGATCTCACGCGTCAAGGTGAGCGAGATAATCAGCTTGAAGACGAAACGTTGGATGGCGACCACGGCGATCATGCCAAGCAGAGTTCGGGCGAAGTCGAAAGACTCAAGCAGGAACATGACCTCGAAGAAGACAAGCAACATGACTACAGCAATGCCGTGGGCAATCGCCGCAAGGACACTACCGAACTTCTTGCAGCACATGCTCAGGAGGGGACCCATGAAACAGGCCATGAAGAAGAACATCATCAACGCGCCGGCGTTGACTGCGAT
This sequence comes from Colletotrichum acutatum, assembly GCF_030867785.1. Taxonomy (NCBI): domain Eukaryota; kingdom Fungi; phylum Ascomycota; class Sordariomycetes; order Glomerellales; family Glomerellaceae; genus Colletotrichum; species Colletotrichum acutatum. The sequence continues at coordinate 267,282 of NW_026849034.1, read as the reverse complement.
AGGGGCCAGAGCGACAACTCCGACTCTGATCAAAGAGTTGGTGCGCTTGATCGCCGAAGATGAGGCGTCGGGGTTGTTGGAAGCAGAGACGCCGGTCTGGGCGTTGATGTATAGGTACGGAATGACAGTGACGGCCACGAGGAGCAGAGGAGTAAGAATCTCGCCCCAGAACATGTTGGTGATAGCCGCACGGGGTACGTCGGACGACATCTTGGCAGATGGGTCACCGAGAGCCTTGCGCTTGTAACCTGTGATACGGGTACGAGACAGACGGCAGAAGGCGATCCAGGAGGATGCGTGGGAGCGAGAGTTACCACGAGACAACCACCTCAAGAAGTCGCGGTAGTCGATGAAGAAATCGCTCCAAGCGAACTGATGCGGGTTGTACAGGAAGGGTGAGATGACCAAGGCGAGAAGTGAGATCCAGAAGTAGACGAGTGCGGCTTGCCAGATGGTAACGGTGGCGAAGAGAAGCATCATTAGGAGACGAGATCCAAAGTAAATCGAAGGGCCGGCAAAACGAGAGTACAAGACACCGAAGGGAATGCGAGCAGTCGCAAAGCCACGACCAGTACCAATGTACCGGGCACCGCCAAACGAGAGATCCTGCTGTACCGAATTTGCGTAAATCTGGCAAACGAAGACCTCGAAGAACGGCGAGAGGGAAGAGAACTGCTTGCCAAGACGCTTGGCGGCACGCCAGAAACCTCTCTCAGTCAACTCTTGGACGACCAGCGGCACGAAAGCCAAAAGCAACACGAAGATAATGGAGAGAATGCAGCGGTACACCCAATCCATGAGAGCATCGGTGTTCTGGCAACCAGTCGGGAAGAGAGGATCGGTGATGGGAACGTCGCGGTTGTAGTCGCACGCCTTTGTTTCTTTCCGGAGGGCGCCCAAGCTGAGCAAGCAGATCATGAACATCTGGACGGACAGCATAATGAACATGTTGTTGAGATGGAAACCGGGGTGGGCGTAGTAGAAAGAGAGGAAGCGATCCAGAGGCAGTTGAGTTCCGAGGTAGTAGTATTCGCGAGACAGCATCTGCTCACCCATACCAGTTCCAATCTTGGTGGTGAAGTTAAGAATTGAGCCGAAACCCAAATCACGACCCTTACCACACTGGTAGTACTCGCAGTGCTTGATTCTGCCACCACGCAAGATGGCGTTCATGCCGGCGTAAATATCCTCGTTGAGATGCAGACCCTTTTGGGCTTTGGAAACACCACCGCGGGTCGTCATGAAGATACCGTTCAGGAAATCCGGGTGACCGTAATGAAGCTTGCCTCCAATCTGAGCAAGGGTACGGGCGAAGAGAGTACCGAATGTCTGTTCCTTTCCAGCAGCAACGTCACCGAGGATACCAATGTTCTCAGAGAAAATGTACTCCCGAGCACCAAGAATAGCGACAGGGTTGGTCATCTTGCTCTTGACACCAGGAGTGTAGGGGCTGACATTATCAGTCTTCATCTCCTCGAATTCGGCAAGGACGGATCGGATCTTGAGACACTCCTCGAGGTAGTTGTCCTGGTTGGCGTCGATAAGCTGGATGTATTCACCGCGGTAGAAGATAAGCGAGTGGTTCTGGTTGTCGGATTTGCCGTCTCCCAAGATGGGGTTGCCGGAAAGCTGGATGCGGAACTTGGGCTTGCGCATGCCGTTCTCCATGATCTCCGAGTGACCGTCGATGAGAGCAGAGTACAGACGAGGCTCCTCGCCCTCAGCCAGAGGGGGCTCCTCGTCGAGGTAGGCGATCTGAAGATCGGGGTAGGCACGAAGGAGGAACTCGGCGTTCTCCATCTCTTCCTTCTTGAACTTGGCGTAACGCTGCATGGAAACACAGAGCTTGAACTTGCGACGAGCCATGCGCTCGAGCTCACGCTCGAGCTTGTCGGAGTTGCCACCGAACATTTGGACAACCTCTGGGTTTTCCACGCGATACAAAAGCTTGATAGCTCTACTATAATTCATGAAGCCAGAGATCGTGCGATACAAGGTCTGGAAGCGAAGAGATGCCCAAATACGGGTTCTGAGAGTGTACTCGGGGGCGGAAGATTTGAAACCAATGCAGTAGAAGGGCAAGTCGTCGATCTTGCTCTTGGCGGTGTCCTTTTCGTTCTTCTCGTTGGTGTTGCCGTCGCCATTGAACTGGGAGGTTTCGTCGGCCAGGATCTTGGTGTCCTTGACGAAGCAGTCCCATTCATGCGGGTGAAGCTGCTTGAGGTACTCGAGCAAGGTCACGCGAGAGTAGGGCTCATCCTCGCGAATAATCTCACGGAGAGAAAGCAGAATCTTTTCGCTGTAGTGAGGAATGAGGACGGTGAAGGTCGGCATGTTATCGACTGGCACGGGCTCCGGGATAGGAGTAGACAGCGATTGAGCGAAGAAGGAAAGACGTCTCTCAGCTTCGCTGTCGGTAGGGAAGAACTCAGTCTTGAACGAGTGATCTTCCTGGGAAACGAAGAAAGTAGGCGCTCTCAATGTTCTCTTACCCTCCTGCTCGGAAGGAACCTGATGGTAGAGAAGCTTCTGCACGTGGTCGATGGCCAACAAGTGCTCTCTGTACATGGAGATGACGATGGCGTTCCAAACTTGGGAGATGAGAACCTTTGGCTTGTACTTGATCTCCATGTCGCCAGTAGCGAGAATCTTGGAGTAGATACGTTTGGGCAAGCGAGAGAAAATGTTTCTCCAAGGTGTCCAGATGGAAGAACCGATGTAGAAGGATCGAGCAATGGAGAAAATGGCATTGACCAAGACATACCACAGGTACGTGTCGAGGAAGAAGAAGATCAAATCGGTGAAGGCCATCAGAGCCAGAAGAACGTACGGCTGCTTCTTGCACAGAATATCGCCAATGATCTTGTCGCCGAGACACTCGATGTTCATGATGGTGAGGTATCGAATGGGATCTCTGAAGGACAAAGTCAGGTAGACGTAGGATTCTCCGAACTTGGCACCGAAGACAGCAACCCAGAGACCGTAAGACATGGCCATGTCATTGCCCTTCAAGCGCGGGTAGCTTGCCGTGAATGTCTGGCTGGCAACGTACTTGCGCGAGTTCTTGGTCAAGTAGCTGCCGAAGAGACCGCCGAGCGGCATGACCGAGAAGAAGATGAAGGTGAGGAGCGCAATAATGAACTGCACAATGGCGAGGATCTTAGCAATCTGCTCATTGGGGTTCGGGAGCACGAAGACGTAGACGAAGGGCGCAACGTTGATGATGAGAATGAAGATCAAGAACAGGAGACGCTTGGTCAAGTGCTGCGCGCCAGCCCATTTGCGAGGCACGTATGCCCACTCAGCCAGAGTAGCCAAAACCTGAATGAGCGCGGCGATCGTACCACCGAATCCAACGATAGAGAAGTTCTGGGCCGTCGTCGGCTGCTGGTTGGCTTGTTGCTCGTACGAAGGACCGACGACCAAACTGGGCGAGTTGTGTGCAGTGTAGAACCAGAACATGGTCAAGTGGATGATCCAGATACGGTTGAAGTTAACAAGCAAATGGAACCATGACCGAGTCTCCTTGTACGTCTTGAAGAAGCACTTCTTCCAGTTGATGTCCTTAAACTTGAGGTATCGCTCGGCAGGAGGAATGTCGACCAACTTGGACTTGTCCTCGAGAACAATCTTCTCGATTCCTTCGGGGTACCAGAAGAGCTGGTTGCAGTCGTCGTATCCGATGACCTTGTCGTGATCACGCTCGCGTCGCACGTAGACGCCATCCGAGATTTCGTAGCCCTGGTCTCTGCAGAACTGGTAGATGGGTGTAATGACGTTGTTGAGGAAGGTGAACTCCTCCACAGGCTCCACCAAGTTCTGGCATGCGGGAGTGTTGAGGTAGTCGTCGGCACACTTGAAGATGAAGCACAAGCACTCGGGCATGAAGCGAACCTGGTTGGCTTCACCCCAGCAGAGCAGGTACAGAGCAAGCTGGCGAACGCGGTCATGCTGAGACATGCGGTTCATGCGCGTCTTCCAGCGGTACTCGGCAGCTTCGAGAGAGTTATCACCCTCAAGGTCATCCAGAGCCTCGGCCTCGTTCTCAGCTTCACCCTTCTTCTTCTTCTTGTTCTTGGCCTTGCGACGCAGACCCTTGCCCTTCATATTGGCGAAGCCGACTGCGTCATCCAAGTCCAGGTGAGCGGCGAAGTACCACTTGCGGTAGTTGGCGTTGTCTCCACCAATGTAGTCGGCGTGGAGAGACAACAGAGCCTGATTAGGGGTCATGCGAGAAGCTCTCGAGTCCAAAAGAATCATGAAGTGGTCGTACATGTTGCGCATGCTGTCCCGCTGGAATCCAAACTTGGCACAAAGATCGAGGAAAATATCCTCAATCTCTTCCTTGGAAAGGGGAATCTGAGCATCGGCGCTCCAAGCAGGGTACGGCTCGCGAGAAGCAGCCGACATCATGTTGGCGTAGTCCATGCCGTAGTTAGGAGTCGAAGCCCCGGAAGAGCGGTTTCCGCCATAGGAAATCTGGGAGGAAGGGGGTCTGAATCCACGAGCACCGCCCTGATCATAGCTGTTGTAACGTTCGTCGCCGCGGCCGTAGTAATCCATATCGGCTGCTCGAGCCATGTCGGATCTCATGGTGAAGTCGCTGAAGGTCTCAGAGTCTTCCTCGGAGCCCTGATGACGTTGTCCACCGGCATGCCCCTGGTTGTAGTCCTGATCGTAGTAGCCATTGGGGTGGTTGTTATCATAGTAGCCGTCCTGGTACTGCTCGTTGTTGTCGTAGTATCCGCCATCCTGGTGGTAGGCATTGTTCGGGTCGGCGTTGTAGTAGCCCCTGGAAAGCATGGTTAGCATAATCCTTCAATTGGAGTCGGCAAGAACGAAGAACATACGACTCATCGTAGTAGCCATCGCCGCCTTGCTGGGGGTGACCACCGTGGGCGTCGTAGGCACCATGCTGGTCATAGTACTGCTGGTCGTCCTGGTAGTAGGAATCGGTCTGCTGAGTTCCGTTTCCTCCATGGCCGCGACCCTGTTGGTCGTAGCCGTCATCATAGCCCTGGTGGCCACCGCCACCAGCACCACCGGCTGGGTATCCCGACATTCTGAAAAGCGATTATCTAGCAGAGCATCAGAGTCAGTACGGCCTGATCAACACATTTGCAAGCCACATCCATTGGCAAGCGGGGTTGTGGAGAGAGGAGGGCCTTTGGGGGTGGAAGGTGAGGTGAGGTTGGGTTACTGACCGTCCAAAAGTCATCAGGGAGAATTCTCGAGATGATTGTGGTAGGATCAGTGGGAGGGCTGACGATGGTGAGCCCAAACTGATGTGGCCGGCACAACAAGAGTAGATAGCGACAGTGATTTGAATTGCAAAGTCGTAGACTGTCTAGTGGCTCGGCGGCGTGAGGTAGAGGAAGGGGGCTGCGGGAGTACGGCAAGGCCGACTGGCGTAGTTGATTTGGTGATTGTTCCTTTGGAGGTGGTAAACCGTAAACCAAAGAGGTTGGGCAAGGTTGGCGCCGGAGACACGATGCGTTGGACTGCTTAGGAGAGGGCAAAGCACGACCTCTTGCAGTAGACCCAAAAGCTTGGCCGGCTCTCGAGAAGACGACGAAGCGATTGACTGGTGATGTGTAATACTTTTTTTTTGTTGTTTTGAAATTCGCGACTGCCCAGGGAGGCCGTCTCACAAACGAGCGTGATGAATTAAGGGTTGAAAAAAAAAAAAGCGCAGGTGGAAGGAGGGAAGAAAAGGGGTGGACGGAACGCGAAGTGTGGAAGGTGCGAACCTGTTGTGGTGTGGAAGGAGGTAAAAAGGTGAGGTTCGAGGCGAGGCAGCGGGAGAGAAGAGGTTGGGTGGAGGAGCAGGAGGTAGGTACGGATAGAGAGAGGGAGTGGATGGAAGTGACAACGGGCCTGTTGGTGCTAAGGTAAGAGACGACAGGCTAAGAGGACGGTACCTTTACGAATACACAAGTAACAGCCCACGCCACAATGCTTCAAAAAGGGGGGAGGCAGATGGATGGATAGGTGGATGGATGGGCGGTTAAGGGATAAGACTGGGGGTGCTGCACAGTGGGAGATGACACAGGCACACAACCTTGAAGTTGACGGGCACTTGAGATCCTCAGATGGGAGGGAAACCGCAGCAGACCTGTACAGTACAGTGTAATGACTGTTCTCTAACGAACGACGGACATGAGAGGGACGGGATGCTGCTAGTAGGCACAATTAGATGCACAACTGGGCGAAAAGGACTGCTCCCTTCTCTATGAACCTACCTTATTCATACAGTGCACAGCAAGAGTCGCGCCGGCAGCTACGTATGCACCAAAAACAAGACAAAAAATATGGAAAAGAAAAAGGAGGAGAGACACCCCCCTCAGAATCCCAGACGGCCCGTCCTGAACGGGCTGCAGCAAGCAGGAAAAATTAGAACAGGGGTGGGTCCACACAGGGAACCTTCTGTTTACACAGTATAGATCAAGAGTCAAGAGAATTGCAGTCTGCAGCAGCAAGGCAGGCACAGATCAGAATACCTTAGTACGAATGGGAAGCCCAACTAATTTTCCGTACGGATACACTCACAGACAGGAACAAGTGTTTTGGAAGAGCCTTCAGGACCTGGACCAGATTCAGACATGCCGCCGGTTAAAGGACAGGAGAGTTCATAGTGCAGTAGACAGGGCTTGGTGATGATGAAGGCGGCCCACCTATTGTCCAGGATTGACCTCGTCCAGGGAAGTACCTCATCCAGGCACAGGACTATACCACAGATACCTGTCTTGCCTCATGCAGGCGGCAGCGGCATCTTGAAAGTTGGAACGCGTTGAGGAGTGGGCAATTGTTCTATGTCTTTTCTCCTTTTCTTCTTTGCTTTCTTGCTCTTTCTCTTCAGTCCCAAATCGCAAGACGTCTCTGTCTCGATCTTCAAAGTTGTCGTTTTCTTTATCAGGTTCTTCTGAGTTTTCCGGCAGGAAGGCGTGGCTGTGCGACTGCATTCCTGCACGTTGACTGGTCAGATGAAAAGAACAGACAAGTTGAACTTGAAATCCAGCTGGGCAAGGAGCCGGGGCAAACGGCGTGTCGTGTCTGTGGGCGGAAAGAGTGGGATGTCCTGGCCAGTCAAGCTCTGCCCGCGGGCTGGAAAGACGGGCAGGAATGAGAAAGTACCTGCCCACCCTGCCCTCAGTGTCGCACTGTGAGAAAAGGTACGTTCCTCGAGAGGGTGGGGAATTACGACGGACAGGGGGCTGGTCCCGGCAGGAGGGTGAAGTTCAAGTGCAGGCCTGCAGCCCGCCGTCATTGAGTTTTGACTGGCAGTGACAGTGCCAGACTTCTGTGCCAGACAGCCAGATTCAAGGCGAGAAAACTCCCGTCACCCTCCACTCCAACTTCAAGGCTCAGACCTCCGACCTGCCACCTGCACCCAACAGGGGCTGTGTTGAATTGGCAGGCCAAGGAAGGGGGGCGATGAACGTCCAATGTCATTGGATGCGAATTGCCTTTTGGGGGGCACGGCTCCACCATAGAGGAACGTCAAACACCGCCCTCACTCGCCCACTCACTCACTGGACTCACTTCACTGTGCACTCGCTCTTCACTTCACTCACAGTCTCACCCCTTACCCTGAAGCTACGCGTACAGATACAGATGCTGCTGCTATTCATAGCCCAGCTATGAGTGCCTACTTCACTCGTCCAGCGAGGAGTCATTTCGTTCATATGCCAGGCCTCGCTACTAAGCAATCGACTCTGGAGTCGCGTTGTATACCATATGTCATACGCCACCCAGCCACTTTCAAAACGAGAGTTGTAGGTCACTTCACGCGTCGCCATGGGTTGGCACTTTGAATCCTAGCAAATATGGCAATCTGGATTCTGGAAGCCTGAAAGAACCGCATCTCCTTATCCATAATAGTACAGTACTACGCAGGATCGTTATCTGTCGAGCGTTCCTTGGCAGCTGGATGCTGACTCCATGGGGCACTCCATCAAACACGTCTCCATCGGATTATCAATCCATCTCTTTCCCTCAATGTCGTTGTTATCGAATCTCTTCCTTCCCCTTTCGATTGGTTGTGGACAAATATCTCAACGAGGGAGAATGGGCTGAGCCTCTCACGGGAAAGGGGCAACCGATCCGCGCAACAGGGGACGCTACTGCGTACTGCGTACCTGGATCTTTGGCCTGCCTTCCAGAGCAAGGCCGGGCGTTCCGGTACTTGCTGCTAGGTAATTAACAGCTAGGGCAGGGGTTGACTCAAGCGTGTCAAGGTCCTGTCCTGTCCAGATCACAACCGAGATCCATGGGGATTGGGTGAGGGTTCATCTCGTCGCAGCTACGTCTGACCTCTCAAACCTGTATTCCTTCAGTTCTCGCACCGCCGCCTCGCCAAAAGGGGAATTGATTTTTCCAACCCAGCAAAATGCTGCTCGTCTAAGTCCAATTCTGCCTCCCTCTCGGCCCGTCGCGGTTGCCGTTAACGCCGTATCGATCTTGAAATGCTCGATACGAGTTGGACACGTACATCGTCCATGAGCTAGCGAGGATAATAAGGAATAGGTGGTAATCCTAGAGCATTATCGAGCGACGAGAGCATCCTGTTCCCGAGATCCCGTCAACGGTCAAACTCGTCTCGCTCCGCACCATGTCATTCTCCCCATGAACCCGACCTCAGATCATCTTTCCCGAGATTGGTTCAAACCAGACCAAAGCAGTGGAAGCATGGTTCTTAACTTCTCCGACAAGATATCCACTTCAGCCCATGGGCCTTGCGGACTTTCCCTTCGACCGTCAACTCGTCTGCCATTACTTCTGTGACAGACGTGCAGCTGCCGCATTATCTGCAACCCTCGTGCGTTTTCCGAGCCACAACGGTTGTCCCCGTCATCCGGCCTCAGCCAAGGCTCTGAAGGCTGAAGGACAAGCAAGTTAAGCAATACACACACAGACTTTTGCGGATGGTCGTGGGTGGGCAGCTGATATCTCCGTCCCAGTAACAGCCGCTGCGCCTCGGTGGGCTTGTTCTACTGGGTACTTCGGTACTGCAACTCTATCCGCGGACCAGCTCTGGGAAGTAGGAACATCTGGTTTATTTCTCTCGCACACAGATAGAGTTGATAAGGCCGCTCGCTTTGACCTTCGGACTGAGCGAGCTGTCAGCTGCAGCTCGCAAGCAGAGACAGAGGCGGGCTTCAGCACACTCTGACCTCTGGCCGAAGAGATCGGATTGATCGCAGGTTGGACTTATAGTCTGTGAGTTATCGGATATGCCGCTCGACAGCAGGTATAGACAAAGTTTGGTGACGTGAGTTGACTGCGGCAGTCCGCCCAGAGCAACTGGTATCGAACAGACATATCAGTTGCCGCTATATATTCGCGCTATATCGCGAACAGCACGAGAAGTGTTGTGTCTCTACTGGAACACGAGTCTTGTCAACCCTCCAGAGTCGACAGCTCGTAATAATGCTGGCTGCACTTCGTGTCTGTCGGCTGCCAAGTGGCCTCACGCCGACAAAGGATGCATTGGGTTTGCCACCGCTGCACCACCGAACTGGAAGCACACCAATACGCAGACAGACGTACGAATCCCAAGTACCTGCGGCCAACACATTGCCTGCATCCTGCCTTAGTGTGAACCCACCATTGATCTATCTTCGGATACTCACTCTTCGCACTGTATATATATACGTACACAGTAGAGTATATCGTCGCGTTAGCTGATTTTCATGCCCCAGAGACGCGTCGTTTTGGTGACTTTCACTTTAGTAGGTAGGCGGCCCGACAGCAGATCAGCACCGCTAGGAAAAGATCAACAACCGTCAACAACAAATGGCTGAATTGGATGACAACAATGCCATGTTAAACTCGGGATGATCAGTGGTCTCAATCCCTCGACTCTGGCGCTATGGCCCGTGGCAATTGCCCGTCGCGCATGGCATCCATATCTGTACTCCGTTGCACGAACTGCTCAAAACCTGCTTCAAGTTCACCCCAGTAGGAACGCGACTTTAGTAAAGCATGTGCCCTGTGCTTGAGGTATATAAGATAGTATAATGCTACCTTACAGGCACATGGTGGCCTTGTGGTGCAGTGGAATGACGACAGTTGTGCCGAGTGCGAAATTTGCCCCAGGAGAAAGGCGATGAACGATTTGTCGATTTGTTTCCATTTCGATGCACAAAGTCGAGAGTCAAGACCCATAACTCGCGCTTGATGGTCCACTGTTTATTTCAAGAGCGGCCTTCTCTGTCAAGCTGAAGTTATTCGCATACTGTGTGCAGTGCTAGTAAGCTGGGTGGGTTCCTGGATATTCTGCATGGTTCTGGCTCCCCGGAATGAAAGCAGAATGGACGCAAGGGAGTTTTCTATAAAAGTCACAACCTTCACAACCCTCGGAGGCCAACGCAATAGCACGAACTTGCGATGGAGATTCTCGCGGTGAAGAGCACAATGCTCTCACCATCCGTGCATGCATCCATTGAAATTGGGGCCTTCCGGAGGATTTCAGCCTGGCACCTGGTTATGCCTGGGTTTTGGGACAAGAAACCTGGAGGGGGCCGCGAGGGCGGAGGCGGGAGAGTGGGGGCAAAAGGTACGTGGGAAAGAGGCTGGCGGGGGTGCTAATCAAAGCCGAAAAGGAGGCCTACACACCTCACTAGGTAAGGGTGGAAAGAAAAGAAAAGAATGGGCCAACGCTAAAGTGCCTAGCGATAACGAATGGGTGGGAAATCCAACCTGAATTGGATGCAGGTACCGGCTTTAGAACGAGTCAATCAGAGACTTGGAAAGACACCAGCATGGCCAGTGGGCAGTCGGCACTAAGGTAACCCCATTGAACAACTCACTGAGCAAGAGTCAAACAATGGAAGGCGCACTGTTGTCTGTCTTGGCGTCGGGCTCTCGCAACTGCCTTTTGCCCGCTCCTCCTTTCTTGCCCGAATATTTCTTCTCTGATTCGTATATACAGTTATCCGTCTATGCACTACCTTAGTACGTAAATACGGATATGGGTATCTTCAATATGTGAATCAAATGTTTTGTACGGTCTACGAGGATGCTGTCATACACACGTTCCTCAACCCACTTGGTTGGAGAATAGGAAGTGGGGGAAAAAAACACCAGACGGAGTGACTGGACCGCAGTCCAGCCAAATTGGAATAGCACAGGTACCGCTCCATGCCATGGCATTTTCCGGGCATGCCTAGCGAATCGACTTTTCCCCTTTGCGAACGATAGCGCAACACACCAAAATGACAAGCTACCCATTTTCCACCATGCAAGAATCCACTGCAAAGCCGGATTCCGAGTTTGCGCAACGATCTCGATGGGAGGGGCGTCCGCTCGCCCATACCTCCCGTCCTTCACCAGGTCTTTTTCTACACATCCTCATATCACAAGTCGCTGGACTATAACGATCCGGCAGAGTGTGCTTTCGGGCTGCCTCCGAAATTGCTACCTGTTCGTACCTTACGTCACTTTGACTAGCTAATGGCAAATGGCAAATCGTCCATGCTAGCTATCGTTTCTCGAAAAATCGGTATTATTCGTTCAGTCTGCTGCAAGTCTTGAAGCAGATGGGCCTCGCTATATGCATTTTTGAACCGTGGCAGAGATGGGTATCCCATAGAAAAGCCCACTGCGATGTGGTGATGGCAAGACCCGGGCATCTTCAATCCGGCCTTGGTGCAGATCCGATTCTCAAGTCACTGCACATCTACGGATATCAACTCTTCATGAACCTCTACCGTCTAATGCTGAGCAGCCAACAGCATCAGCGTCAGCGTCAGCATCGCCGCCCGGGAATGGGATACGGTTTCATGCTAGATCCCTCTCCAACTTCTCTGGTTCCCGCCGGTGCTGGGTGGCTTTCGTGGCGCAGCGGACAACGGTTCGGTGGCATCGGTGCCCGTCCCCCCCCCCCCCCAAAAAAAAAAAGAAAGCCCGAATTTCTTTTCAGCAACGGGCTTCCAGGGGTTCTTTTCTTTGTTCCGCCGGTACGAACCGGGGCCAGATAAGACACCAAGTCCACACAATCCGTCTGTTTCTTGTTCTTTGTCTCGCGATGCTAGCACCGTACCGCCGTTGTGACTGTCAGCATATAGCCGGCGTTAGGGCACCTGACCGTATGAACGCTTTGTGTTCTTGATCTTGCAGAGGCTTGATAAGGCAATTGGAAATCGGACTATTTAACAATGACTCTGTAAGTTAGCGAGGGCAGAACTTCAGGCTTGAGTCCGTTCTCCTTATGCCATGTTCCGTACCGCGCGGCCTTCTTCTCCACGGGCAGCATCTTTCCCCATTTCCTTTCTCTGCTTGTCTGCACTATGGAGACCTCACGACGGCGTGGCATCTAGACTCCTGAAGGCCATGCGTAGGCCTTTCGGCAAGAGTACAGGAGTCTCGGGACGCTGGCGACTCTTCATTGACGGGAGCGGGTCTCATCTTGTTTTCCTGAACAATGCGCACTTCCATTTGGCTGGGTCCCCTCCGTGCCACACAGTAATAACTAATTAGTACTTTATCTTTTTGGGCAGAGGGATCAAATTTCCGTGCGTGCCGATTGCCTGCTCAGAAGCGGTCCGGTGTTTTGACACACAGCATTCCCCGTCCCTGATCGGCCACTGCATTACAGGACATCCTATCGGCGGTCGCATCTTATCACTGTCCTTGGGAGAACGTAGATCTATCTCATGGCCACCGACCTGCGAGACGCACTTCGCTCGTGACACTGCCTAGCAAAGGTCGGTGTGCTCAAGGTCTATCTCCCCTTAATGATGGTCCCTGATGGACAACTCTGTAACGTCTTCTTTCGTTCCGTCCAGGGCTGTGCAGTTGGATACTCGAATGCATCAAGCTTCAGCTTTGCAGGGGAACCTGGGGCCTGTCACCCCAGGACTAGCCTCGAACGGCCGCCACTCTTGGTCCAAACCGTGATCTGAAAGCTCCTTGCTTCTCCAGACTTTAGAGGCCTAACAGTAATAGTTGATGCTCTGACAGGAGGTATCGCGCTTAGAGCTCTTCACTAGGTAGACGTGAAGCAGTTGGAGATGCCAAATTCCATGCACAGCTTTATTGCCAGTGATTGTCAATTTCCAGCCAAAGCTCACTAGAATTCCTATTCGTACTTTACCATACTCTATCCCCAGTAGGTATCTAAGCAGTACTCATCATGCAGCATGGTCACGTGTCTGTTTGCGGCTACTACCAAGTCACGTGTCGAATGGCCTTCCACAAGCTTGATTGGGCAATGTTCCAGAATGACCATTCCACTTTCAGCTCGCGGTTGCCCCTCGCAACGATGAGACATGCACCAATCTACCTTACAAGGCGGCTCTGCAACACTTTCGTGCAAAGTCAAGCCACACCCAAGATCAAGGTACCGGACTCGGAGAGAGGATCCGACTTACAGCTACAATCGGCAATCATTTCAACACCATGACTGGATACGTCGACTTTGCCTCGTCTAGTGAGGACGAATTCCCCGACCTAGATGCCGTCCTGCAAAGGAGTAAACAATTCCGCCGGCCAACCAAAGCACCTGCCCAGACAACGGCCACCAGCATTGATAGCGATGACGATGCTTCACCCTCGAGACAGCTCGAAGAAGAAGCTCGTCAGTGGAATGTATTGAACTTGAAAGACTCCGATGCCGTCGAATCAACAGTCAAGACTGCGCCGCCAACGGTGCGACGTCGGAAGCTTGGTGCAAAGGCAGACAACCCCTTATTGAGGCCATTCGGAACTTTCTCAAGAAATGAGGGACAGAATCTATTCGATGTTCCTATCAAATCCAAGGAGGTGCCTCGTGTAGGAGTGAGGGAGCTGCGCGTCAGAAGCCGAGACGTGACGCCGACGGGAAATCCATCACCAAAGTCAGACGATGAATCAGACAGCAGCACAAACGAGCAAACTGAAATTACCGAGGCCGACATTTCTGAATTCTTTGGTGACTCTGCATCAGAGCTCGAGGACGATGGGACTTCGACACTCTTTGGGCACGACTCTACGGCCTCGAGAGCTCGTGGTCCAGTATCGGGTCGCAGTCAGGAGACAACCGCGCCGAGACAGAAGGAGCATCAGCCAGTCACAAAACCAGCACCAGAAATCGATTTCCCAGACTCCAGGCCTAGCAGATCTCAAAAGACCGCCAAAACGAAGGAACGGAGCACCGAGAGTGTGCCTAGGAGGAAAACGACACGACCACAGTCGGCAATCGTTGATCTCACTGAAGATATGGCAGATGCTCTTCGCCGGCTAGACATGTAAGAGCCACCTCGTGAGTGGCATTGTTGCCTTGCTAACATGATAATGCAGCACAGCTGAGCCAACAATTAAGCAAAGCAAGGCTAGAAAAGATGACGCTCCGCCAAAAACTCCGCCATTGACACCACCGAGGCCATCCACCAAATCGCTGGTATCCCCCACGAAGCTCCCAGGCATCCCAAAGACACCCCACGGACCTGGTATGGATATGTTCTGGAGTCAGGAGTTCGTGGATGATTGGAACGAGGAGCACTCGCCCAAGAAACTGATATTGCCCCCGGCCCAAAAAAGTCCGGCGAAAAGTCCCAAAAAGGCAAAAGAACAGAAGACAACTACTGCGAACCGAAAAGAAAGCAAGAAGGCGTTCGAGCAGAGGAAACACGACGTCGCCCAGGCATTCCTTCAGGAACTTGATGAGGCCATCACCCAGGGTAGGCTGCAGTCTCTAGCTGAGTCTACAGGAGGAGTCAAGATCCAGTGGTCGGCCAAACTCAACACCACAGCGGGAAGAGCGAACTGGAGGCGCGAAACCATTCGCACCAAGAACGCCGACGGGTCTGAGAAATCAGTCACGCACAAACATCACGCCTCCATTGAGCTCGCGGAGAAGGTAATTGATGACGAAAATCGTCTCCTCAACGTCGTCGCACACGAATTTTGTCATCTGGCCAACTTCATGGTCAACGGCATCACTGGTAACCCGCACGGCAAAGAATTCAAGATCTGGGCGGCCAAGTGCTCGCAGCGATTCGGGGATCGAGGCATCGAGGTGACGACGAAGCACTCGTACGAGATCGATTTCAAGTACATGTGGGAATGCACCGAATGCGGGCTCGAGTACAAGCGCCACTCCAAGAGTATCAACCCCGAGCGCCATCGGTGTGGCTCCTGCAAGGCGCAGTTGAAGCAGACGAAACCGACACCCAGAGCCGCCGGGAAGCCATCCGAGTATCAGCAATTCTTCAAGGAGCAGATGAAGGTGGTGAAGAAGGAGCACCCTGGTAGCCAGCAGAAGGAGGTGATGAAGATCATTGCGGAACGCTGGGCGAAGCGAGGTGGCAGTGCCCGCGCAACCCCCGATTCGGAAGCGGATGTCAACAAGATTGGCTCTCAGCTGGTAGATTTGACGTTATAGGAGAACATGAGGCATTGGCGTTGGAATCGGGCAGGTTGGATGAAGTTCATTGCTCGTTGCTTCAAATATCAATCACCACCTCTCGTGGGCTCTTCAATTCATATCTCGTGGTGTATGATACCATCATGCTAAGCAGCAGCAATGTCATGATCAGATAATGGTGAACTAATCTGGATCCAGCAGAGGCAGAGAAGTAAGCGCGTAGTCATTTACTCAGAGCCAAGCCACTAAGATGTAAGTTTTTGATATGGTACGTAATTGCTGAAGTGGCTTAATTCACAGCTTTGCCGCTCAATACCTTCCGTGCCATCATTTTACCGTTACTACCATCTGCCTTCTTTCATCCATGGAATTCACTCTCTAAGTATACTGCGAGGAGTACACTTTGAGAGGCGTATTAGCGGGCGTAACAGGAGTAGGGGACAGCCGAGGCGGAACGCGATCAGGCCACTTACCTTGGGGAGATCTCATCGAGCAGATGGCCCACGCAGCTGACGTCCGCAAGTTCAGCGTCAACTTTGTGTTTGATAGTGACCACATCCCAGTCGACGTGGACACTTTTATACATATGTTGAAGGATTCAAAAACCACCTCAATGCCAACCCAATAGAGTAGATATACTGCCGTTGATCGGATGCTGGGTTTGTGAGGAGATCAAGAAGTGTTTGAAGGAGCGGGTCGAAACAGTTGACGAGCATGTGACCGGAAAATGGAATCTTATAAAGCTTGTGTCTAGGATGTGACTTATTCTTTGATATCGTAGTTGGTTTCCTGGTTACCTGCTGCGTGCCTTTGCAATATCATCCTAAGCGGGATAGTCATTAAATGTTCTGCTCTTTGTCGAATGTAGAATGCTCCAGATTTAATTACCACCTCTCATGTTGCTCTGGTCGTGCCCACTGGACAATAATACCTAAGCAACAACCAATAGTTCATGAGTTAAGATGAAAATTGTCTTATTCGACTTTTACCAAGTCCCAACAGCAAGATGGGCTTCTAGCCAAGGGGCTTATTTCTCCAGAGGTTGGATCGGTTCCGCTTGTCGTGCAGAGCTTCAGGTTTTCAAGTTAAGGTACTTCTGAGGAGGAATCCTATAGGGTTTTGAGGATGTTCTTCTCATTCCCCTGATCGTTTGGTATCACGCGTCGGGACCGGGGAAGCTTCACAAGCGTCGGGAGGGTCGACGTTCCACCACGGGTAAGATAGTTGGTGTATGTTCTAGTCGAAATTGTATTGAAGAGGTCAACTTTTGGTGAACAACCAAGGTGTGTCATATGAGGCCATTACTTTCCACCTCTTTCAACAAGATACGATACGAAAGTTTGATTAAGAAAGCCCTTATCAACTGACGTAGGCGGGACATAGCAGGTGAGATGAAGTTGACAACTCTTACTTAGTATACGGGGAGTGAATCGTCACCTCTTCTGTTCCTTGCGCCAAATGATGATCACTGTTCGACTCCTTGTGCTCGTGTAGCTCCGTTGTGTAGCTCCGTCGAGATACCGAGGGCCCGTAGGATACTCGTGGCTCGTCCAGTCGGCTGTCGTATCGTATAACCATGTAGCCTAGCAATCGGTCACGGTCAAACAATTATCCCAATATCTAGTAATTCTTGACGTCAACAGAGGCAGCGATCCAAAAGACTATGAATATAGGGAGAGTCCTTGAATACAGACATTCACAAATTTCACTTGATTTTACTTGATATCATAACTCTCGGCATACAATTCAACCAGTGAAACCTAAAGAACCTAAGAGATGGCGTGGCTTTCATCTCGAATCATCGTCAAACTTCGCCGCCTGTCCTTCCCGCCATGTTGACGTCACCCGGCGGTGGAAGGAAAATACCCAAATATGTTGACTGCTTTTCATGCGGTATGAACCTCCTCACCATGCACATTTTCCATCCGTCTTCCACTCTGGGGATATCCGTATTCCGTCTTCCATTTCCTCTCGTCGCATCCCTTTCCACTCTCTCTTTCTCTCACTCAAACCTCCTGGAACAAAGTCCAGTCCTTCACCTTGAACGTCTCCCAGATACGCGCAGCATACTCGACAGCGTCGCCAATCAGCTTTCCCTGCTTCCCGAGCTCCAAGTCGACATCCGCCTCGTCGTACTCGCCCTTGATATGCGGCACGTTAATCGTGACCAAGATATCCGTCGACTCCTTCTCAAGACGGACAAGCGTAAGAATGATGGCCGTGAAATCGGGCGCCGACGAGGACGACGAACGGGACGACTTGCTCGCGTGCGGGGTCTGCGTCGCGATGAGGGTGTAGGCGGGGATGTCGGAGCTGAGCCGCGAGAACGAGGTCTCGGTCGTGTTCCAGACCTTGACGGTGTCGACGTCCTCGCCGACGAGCTCCTCGAGGTGCGTCGTGAGGGCGCGGCCGTCGATCTCGGGGCTCGAGCCCGCGGGGCCGACACGCTCCGTGATGTCGAAGATGATGCTCGTGAAGCCGTCCGAGTCGATCCAGACTTCTTGGTTGTCGGGCACCTCGCGAAGTTTGCTGAGGTTTTTGAAAAGGGGTTGTTAGTCTGTCTGCAGATATAGTACGTCGGGTGACTTGGAGCTTGAAAGAGAGTGGCAAGAGGAAGGCGAGGGACATGAGATAGGGAGAGGACCAACCTGACATCGGCGAACTTGTCGGGCAAGTCGCTGACTAGAGCGCCGCCGTAGAGAGGGGTGCTTTTGTACCGGGTCATGGTGTTCGCTTTTGGGGGATGAGTATTTTGTACGTGGTTGCTTCGATAGAATGGACCTGCTTCCTTCTCGTAGAACAGGGCTTCTTCGTTGGTGCTGTTGTAGAGATATACTGGCTGGCGCAACGGGTGCGATCGATTTGCTCAAGATATAGTATGTAGCCTGACGAAGCTTGTAAGGCGCGAATCAATGAGGACGCGGGACGGGCTGGGTATCACAAGTAGGTTACTGCAAGGAGAATGTCACTCCAGGAAGAAGAACAACGCTGTTCTGGTCTGACTGCCCGCCTTATGTTGGCTGGCTGCCTTGCTTCCAGGTGCCGAGCAAACGACTCGGCCAGGGCTGTTCAGTCACTCACTCCAAGGTGGGGTTATGTCGGCTTGGGTAGAAAAAAAGGACCTGGCGTTGCGCAGCAGAAGGAGGGGTATGACGACGATGGTGCCAGGGATCAGGTCTCCAGATGCGCCAGGTATGTGTGGTAGGTCACCCGTGCAGCAGCCCAGCAGCGCCCAGCAGCTCCTTCAGCACCTTGCGCCGTGCGCCGCGCTCGCTGTTGGTCGGGCGCTGCTATCCTCTCGCCCTCACTACGACGCGCGCTGCTTGAGGAGCTCATGCCAAGTCCAAATTCCTGCATTACAAAAAGGGTACTGCAAATTGCAAAATCCGTCGCAGAGAAAAAGCGACAAATGGATCCGACCGAGCAAGACGTACAAAACTCGAAAAACAAAAATTCGAACCTGGATGCTCCAGATGAGGGTGTGCCAAAGATTGGTGGAATGGAGTCTGTTGGGCCATCCAACGGTCACATCTGGTAAAAGGCAAGAGGTGAGTTCGATAGGAGGTCCCACTCCGATATTTTCGAGGTAGTTTACTTCCTAAGTACCTTCCAGCCCCTTGCCCGGTCATAGCAATCCCCAAACCCCACACAAGCTTCCTCAGCTTCCGTATCCCCGCCCACCTCACTGCATATGCCCTCCGCATCTCTTCAACCCTTCCCTTTGCTCAACTTCATCATCCTCACTCACCTTTCCCTCTCGCAATTGACACGGTGATTTTTTCAACATTGCCGTCACTCTCTCAACACTCGAATACAACAGCAAGCCTCAACATCTCATCACCATGACATCCAGCCTGGCTTCGTGCATCTTTTGCAAGATCATCAAGGGTTTGTGGTTATCCCCCCCCCAATTCCCGCTCCTCATTTGATTTCAACCCCAAGACATCTCCGAACCTCCGCCGACCGCAGAATCAACTGATATTTCTCTCCCCTCCAGGCGAGATTCCCTGTTTTAAGCTCTTTGAGAGCGAAAAGACACTCGCGTTCCTCGATATCAACCCCCTGAGCCGCGGCCATGCTGTAAGAACTCATTTATGTCACGTGATCCTGTAATTATAGACTTACATTGTCTCCGCAGCTTGTCATCCCCAAGCACCACGGCGCCAAGTTGGCTGATATCCCCGACGATCAGCTCAGCGAACTCCTCGTCAGTTTCCCCCCCCAGTTTCTCCCTCGTCCCCTTGTGCGTTCGTCCTGACCCCTTACATTATTACAGCCTGTTGTGAAGAAGCTTGTCGCCGCGACCGGTGCCACCGATTACAACATCCTCCAGAACAATGGCCGCATCGCTCATCAAATGGTCGACCACGTGAGTGTTCCCCCTTTTCTCATCTACCTTGCCATTCATCATAGCTAATTATCATAGGTTCACTTCCACATGGTAACACTTCTCACCAGCGCCTCATATTCGCGTACTGACACCCATTGGAGATCCCCAAGCCAAACGAAACTGAGGGTCTCGGCGTCGGTTGGCCCCAGCAGGCGACTGATATGGACAAGCTCAAGGCTCTCTTTGAGGATATCAAGTCCAAGATGTAGAGAAGCCAATTGTGGTATTTTCAACACCCCCGCCCTTAACTCAATAGCAGGGATATCAGTTCCCCGTAATTCAACGTCTCTGGCTCTTTCAACCACTTTTATCCCCCCAACCGATTCTCATAACCTGCGTGTACGTCCTTCGTGAATCTAATGCCGGCTGTGCCGGTCTCTAGTCTACATCATCGGCCGATGTCTCGACCGCGGGAGCTCCGTTGGTCGGCGCGGGTGCGGGTGCGGCTGTCGGCGTAGGAGCTGCGGCAGCAGGAGCGGGAGCGGGAGCGGCGGGAGCAGGTGCCCCCTTGGAGTACATATCGATCTTGCCACCATCCTGGATAACGCCAGTCCGATCCAGAACGCACTTTGCTCGGAGGTAAGGGTCGAGCTTCCAGTAGTCATCCCTGAGTTTGCGAGCAAGGTCCTCGCGCTGTGCCTTGATGGCTGCCTCCTTGTCTGTCCCAGCCTCTTTGATCCACTGAAGGGTTGTCTCCTCGTACTCGTGGACCAGTTCTTCCCTTCCAGAAAGCAGCGCGTCTCTCGTTGTCGTATCCTTCATCTTGTCATTCTCTCCAGCGACTGGCTCCAGGTACTTGTAGTCCCAGTCTTCTTGGCCGTCGAGCTCTTTGAGGATGTGGCTTGGCTCGATGAACTCGGACATTTCCTTGACATTGTTGGTGAAGTGGACCTTGGCAGCTACGACTGGATCCAGCCAACCCTTGATGATCTTCCAGATACCTGATAATTGTTTAGCTGTGTTACTTGAGATCAATCAGGGGGATAAACAGACCTTGGAAGACCCAAGGGGCCTTGTGCACCAGAACGGCACCAAGAGATTCGGGGTAGTTTGCCTCGAAGCACTTGATCATGAACTTCACAGGGGTGTAATCCTAAAGCAATGGTAAGGAGATAATCCATCAAGTCGCATTATACGGGGTTGACTAACCATGTTTGCCAGTGAAAAGCCGGTCATATCGAATACGATTGTCTTTGCACGATTAGCACAAGCCGGACCATCAAAACACGGGTAAACTTACAGCAGTATCGACAGGAGGGGCCAGAACCATACGCGCTGTCTCGATCAAGAAGACAGTATACTTCTCGAGACTCTCCTCGCATTGCTCCCCCTGTCTATGCATACGCACCCTAACCTGGCAGATCGGGCGTCCTCCCTTATCGAGGCCATGGATGAAAGTCTTGCCTGAACGAGCCTGTGTCATAAAGTCCTCTCCCAACTGCTTGATCTTGGGGTCGGAATTTTGCGCAGCTTCCAGCGCACCAGCCTCACCACTCTTCATGATTTCGTCGTCAACCTTCATCTCGGTCAATCTCCAATGCATTGTGGAGATCATCATGACAAAAGCCTTCTCAACGTCCCACTTCCGCGCTCTCAGGAATCGCAGGGCAAGAGCATCGGGATGGTCATGCTTGACCATGGACCATATCGTGGCGCGCAAAGCTTCGGGACTTTGGTTGGCCAAAGCCTGCTTGAACTGTTGCGTTTGGCCGTACTTGTCCTCGCCATCCTCCTTGATACCGGCTGGAACGGCTGTGGATGTCGCGGCGCCCTCTTTCTTGTCCTTGCGGCTGAACAATGAAGTGCGCTTCTTCTTGGGCTTGTCGCCTTTGCCGGCAGCCGACGTCTCGCTCGGTGCTACGCTAGCAGATGCGCTGTCTGCGGCAGCGGTGCTGGTCTCCTCTCCCAAGGACAGAATGAGGTTCCACAGTTGGCGCAACTTTTCCTCCTGCTCCGGCGTGAGGTTGCCCGGTCTCCCAGGGGGAATTTCCGTCGCCATGATGTCTGATGGGTGAGGTTCTGCGATTTCGGTGTCCGGTTGAGGGTCAGATTTGGATCCGGTGGTTTGCTGATAAAATAGGCCGTATGCGCACGCAAGAGCAACGGCCACAGAGCAGAGGACGACGTCAACCCGTGACTCGAGGAGGACACGGGGTTTATTGAGGTTGGGAAGGCCCGGTGACTGTGGTGATCCGAGTGCTGGGAATCGTCTGTAATTTGAGGGCTTGGAGGGACAGTTGAATTTCCGGACAGAGGGTCGGACTAGGAGCTGCCGTCCAAATCGCGAAGTCAATGGCAATTGTGCAAGGCGAGTCCCCGAAGCGTACTGGAGGGAGCTTTGTGGGAACGTAAAAATTCGAGGCAAGGCCGAGGTTTGTGGTTTCAAACAGACCGGCATCAGTCGACGACGTCAGTCAATGCTTCAGACTATATTAGTGGTGCTGAGACGGGGTCAGCAGGGTCATCCCAAAGTGTAGTGCGTTGGCAAATGGCGGCGGGTTGGAGAGGAAATTTGGCAAGGTGAAAAGAATCAAGCCAAGTGATGCGCGGATGGCCGGAATATGGCTTGCGCCGGAGGTTGAAGTGACGGGAGGGAGGGACAGACTGGGTGGCTGACATGCGCCGGAGGGGAGTTAAGGTATGGAGGGGTTGTGAGGATTGGGGAAAGACTAGGGGTAGGTACCTACTTTGGTTACGCGGCTGATGGAGAGTTTACGGACTGGCGTCTATGCGGTTGGCGGCCAAGAAATGACAATGCAGAGAGACGAGAAGAGCAAAGTTGAGAGGACTATCGAAGCAAGGTACAGAGAGGTTGATGGATAACGCAGTGAGACCGGCCGGGTCTATTACGTGGGCAGTGAATGTGCGACGGAGGGGCAGAGTCGCGGACTGAGCTTGGAGCAAAGAGGAAAGTCGGGGGCGACGGGGATTGAGGGAGGCTTAGACGCGGCGGACAAGGAAGAGGAGGACGACGACACCTCAGCGACAATACCTGGGTAAGCGCAATGTAGCGAGGGTCGAGCGCTGTACTTCGTACCCCTTGGAGGCTGTTCGAGCTTCACGGAGTTGCTAACTTGGTGGACGCTGCGCGCAGGAGTTGCTCAATTTCCGAGCGTTCCGGACTGGCACAGCTTCCAAGAGTACCGTTGGACCTTAGGTGCCTTAGTTGGTATCTGTTGTTGTAGTAATTGGGTGTCAGCTGTGGATTTGCCCAATGTACCTTGGAGTTGGCGAACTATTGTGGTGCTGAGGTGTGGTGGGAGAGGAACTGGACAGCTTTGCGGACCCAGCAAGGAGGCCGACCGGGAGGGATAAGATATGGGTAGGTTGAGGTGGGATGTCGTTGAGAGCGGGGTGTCGGATGCGCGCAACCTTTTGCAGTGAAATGGGACGTGGTGGTCAATTCTGGTCGTTCAGGATTGCAAAATGGTGAACATCAACGCTGTGGTAAACCGTAAAAAGTACGGAGTAGACGAGCACAATAAAATACGACGTATTCGAATCCGTAAGATGCCTCAGGGTCGCGGGGGAAGTGCGAGTGCGAGTACCGGTATCCGTACCTTCCTCATTACGGAGTACAGCAGGTCCACCAAAAATCATCAGAAATGACCACGCGACCTCCCGTCGGATGCGATGGGCAAGGGGCGCCAGGTACCTACCTACCTTACCTAGGCTACCTGTGCGTGTCTCCTCCCTGCCCGGTTGGGCGAACGCGAGGTGAGGTACCTATTCATACCCCGTACCCTTACTTACCTTAATGGAACTTCGGGGCCGAGCCACGCGAGACGCGCTCGATACCCTCCCTACCTTGCCTTAGGTGAACATGGAACGGAACATGACGGGAGTCCTGTCTGCCCAAGTTCTAATACCTGGGATGGGCCTGAGGAAACCCAAATTTGCGTCATCCCGCCTAATGACCAGCTGTCTGCTGGGGTCTTTTAGAGATGGCGGGCGATTCTTGAAGCACCTACACGTGCTGAACTACAGTTTTGGTTTGCGCTGAGTGCGGGGCCATGCCCTTGGAAGATCGAACCCCGCCAGGTATAAAAAAAAAAAGATAGCGAGCCTTGTACCTGATATCGGGTCACCAAATCCGTCAGCTTTGTTGATGTTGACTTTCACTTGAGCTTCCATCAACCAGCAACCACAGCTCACCCCACAGCTACTTCGACACCCCGCGTTATACCGACAGCTGCCACCGACACCGAAGCATCTGACAACGTTTCTTTCGCCGAGTCCCCAACGCAAAGCGTTGCACACAGTACATCTCAATTCTACTGCCCATCATGGCAGACTACGACGCTCACGAGAAGCGATCCGCCTCGCGCACGCGCAACTCCCGTCCGACAACACCTATGCGCCCGACCACGCCTCTGCGCCCTTCTTCGCGATCCTCCTTTCGCGAGTCCGCCAGAGATAGTGTCCACGGCGGCGGCGAATCATTTCCCCTCAACACCTTTGAGCCCGCCTTTGCCGAGCTCTCGGACGCCATGGCCGACCTTGAGGCCAATATGATGCACTTCCAGCTGATGCACGAGAGTTTGGCGCGCTTCAGCGAGTCTTTTGCGAGCTTCATGTACGGTCTGAACATGAATGCCTTTTGCGTCGATTTTCAAGAGGTACGATTGTTCCATAAGCTATCTTGCGACGCACTAGCCAATGCTGACCTTTGCTCGTTTTCCTCTCTAGGGCCCTGTTCCCGAGTCCTTCAAAAGGGCGAAGCTACAAGAAGAGATGAACGCAGCCGCAGGATCAGGTACGAGTTCCAACCAAATCTCAGGTGCAACCTTGTCGGTATTTCTAACATGCATATTCACAGGCATTCCTCGCGCGTTTGAAAAGCCTAGCAATGATTTTGACGGCGAGACGACTTTTATGTACTGATCCATACCCTGGATTCCTCCATTGAGAGCTTTGTAAGTATCCTGCTAATCATTCCCAGGACCACCGACGTTTCATTCGTTGAAAACCCACCCGCCTCCTCCAAGCCAACCCCGAAATACAAGACTCCCGGCACAGCTACTAGAGGTTCCCGTGTGCCGGCACCTTCTACACGAGGAGGCACAACGCGTGGTCGCGCGGGAGGCCGCGGAGGCTCCGAGACAACGAGAGGTCGGGGTACCGGGATCGTCAGACCGCGCGGCCGTGGCATCCGGTGAAAGTGCTTCAACAGATATCCGCTGTGGAAATTCACCGCTGGCATCATCGCCGCCGCTTGCTTGCCTTGCGCCCCCGGCCATCACAAGCTGGATCTCAACTTCCCGACCACGGCCCTTCAGGGTGCAGAAATGAGAAAGGGCTGATGGCGATTCCAGTACATTATGTCGTGAAAGGGTATCATCTAGCGTCTACTCTTGAGCCACGGTAGACTTGTGGGCAAGGGGCAAGCGTATCTCAGGTCTCCATCTCGATCTCCTGGTCGAGGGCCTTCTCGGGGCCTCCCTTGTTGGGGCCTTTGTCGTCTGTTCGAATGCCAACGACGGCCTCTGCCTCTTTCTGGGTATACGGTTCCTCCTTCAGCTGCTTGACCCTGGAATTGACTAGGTTAGCGGGGCCGCAACAGACGAGAACATATGTTGGCCAGCCGGAGGCATGGAAGTGTAGTAGCAGAAGACGAACCTGCGCTTATGAGGCTTTCCTTTACGGTGTCCCACGAGGCTGACCTCAGTCTCAAACCATTTGGCGCATTCGATGCAATAATGTTGACCTAATCCCGGAAGATCCTCCTTTGCTTTCGATCCCGTGAAACGTTGGAGGTGGCGCGGCGAGCGCAAATCGGCCTTGATTTGGTCGACATCCCTATAATATGCTTTGTTAGGAACCAAAAGACGACTTTTTATTTTCCGTTTGCTCCCTAAAAACCCTTACCTCGTCTTCCTTCGCGTCTTGGTCAGGGTTTTCTTGTTGGTGACGCCCATTTTGCTGGTTCGGCGGGTGCGACGAGAGAAAGCACCAAAGACCTGTGAGTTATCGCTGTTGCGTCCGATTTCAATGGAAGAGAGAGTGGCAGAATCCCAAAATTGACCCTCGAGATGGCAATGGCGGGGCAGAATTTTGGTGGTGAGCCGCAAAAAAGTTGCTTCACCGCTCACAAACGACGGGGATTAGTGCCTCCGTAATCCCGGATCCACTAAAAAGTCCAGGTAGGTACCTGACAGATAGAGTCGCCCGAAGCTTGAACTAAACTTAGGAGTGGAACGCGAGGGGACGCGCCCGGATAAATGAATATATGGGTACTCCTGTCACTTGTACCTCCGACACTGCTCCGCCTCTATCCCCAAGACGCCCTTGCAACCCATCTTTAAAGATGATGGTTGTCCTTTCGGAAAGTCACCGCACAACAAAGACGACCTAATTGTGCGATCGCGCAGCTCTCGGGAGCTGCAGAACAACAGCTTCCGTTATGTCGCGACTGATATGTGAGAATAACCCAGAGACCCCTTGATCCCCCCCTACTCTTACCCCTGTTGTAGCTGACTTGACATCGCATCTTATCAGCTTCGGCATTGTCGTTGCGTCGCGATCCGCGCATCCTCAAGCTCCCGCCCTACATCTCGCTTGCATGCATCCTAGGCGGAATCGCATGGCTGTTTCTATTGCCTCTAAACGACTATTCCCGACGAACCTACATTTCCGAGAATGCGCTGCTTCCGGGTCAAGTGCACACGTATTTCGGTGGAAGTGATCAGCATGTGCTGAGGGCGTATAAGCATGAGGTTAACTCGGTCAGGGATAAGTCAAATTACGAGTATGGTGCACCACAATTCATCCTCGCGGCTGTTTTAAGCGTTGTTGGTCTAATCACTGGGACATGACAGAATCAATGACAAGCTCGAGGGCATCCTCAAAAGCGTTGGCTTGAAGGTCGGCCGCCAAAACTACACGTACGAATCCGCCGGCGACGTATATACCGGAGAGAACATCTACGCCATTCTTCAAGCTCCTCGCGGTGATGCCACGGAGGCTATTGTGCTCATCGCGGCTTGGAAGACGGTCGATGACAAGTTCAACCAGAATGGCCTTCCACTGGCGCTGACGCTGGCGAGGTACTTTAAGCGGTGGTCACTCTGGTCCAAGGATATCATCCTCGTCATCCCTCCGGACAGTAGGACGGGCACCCAGGCATGGGTCGACGCATACCACGACTCGCATGACTCCTCCCGTGTGAACTCACTTCCACTTAAGTCTGGCGCTTTGCAGGGTGCCATCGCCATCGACTATCCGCAGGAACACCGTTTCGAGTCCATCCATATTATCTACGACGGCATCAACGGCCAGCTCCCCAACCTGGACCTCATCAACTCCGTCGTTAATATCGCGGGTGGACAGATGGGTATGGGCACTGCCATTCAGGAGATGTGGTCGCACTCCGACAAGTACCGGGACCGACTCCTCACGATGCTCCGCGGCATGTTGAATCAGGGGCTCGGCCACGCCTCTGGTCCGCATAGCAGCTTTATTCCCTACCATGTGGACGCCGTAACTTTGCAACCATTCGGCGAAGGGTGGCACGATGAGATGGGAATGGGCCGCCTTGTCGAAGGAACGTTCCGCAGCTTGAACAACCTGCTTGAGCACCTCCACCAGAGCTTCTTCTTCTACCTACTCATGCAGAAGGAGAGGTTTGTGAGCATCGGCACGTACCTACCAAGTGCCATGATTCTGGCCGCCAGCTTCACCATCACCGCAATCTCCCTTTGGGTGAAGAGTGGCCACCAGGACCAGCCATCAGCTGCGCCCAACGCGGTGGTGAAATCCGAGAGTGAGGGCACTGCATCTCAGGAGGTACTCGAAACCGCAAAGGGAACAAATACATCGTCACCTTCTGTTCCCGCCGTAGAACGCGATCTGTTTCTTCCTCTGGGTCTCGTAGCCGTCTGCCAATTCCTCGGTGTCGTGCCATTGTACATCTTCAACCACATGCCTGCAAACGTAAGCTCTCCCTCCCATTCTCAGCTCAACCAAGATGCAAATACTCACTTTTCAATCCTATAGATGCTCGCTGGTGCATACACAGTCTTCGCCCTCACCAACTGTGCCCTCCCCTTTTTCATCTCATCGCTCCTCGCCTCAACGTACAACCCTACGGTCCAGCAATACCAGCTGATCAAGTCATTCTCACTCCTCCTGCTCGGCATGTTCCTCTCAGCTCTGGCGACCCTCAACTTCTCTCTCGCCTTCCTCGTTGGTGTCATGGCTAGCCCGCTGTCCTTCATGAGGCCGTGGCCAAACCACGCGGCCATCCGCTGGGCCTGCGCCGCTTTTCTCCAGCTCGCATCCCCGACGGCGGCGTTGTACTCTGTCTCGTCGTACTTTAACATCAGCATCGGTGAGGTTCTAAAGGAAGCGGCTTTCGGTTGGGATGTTTGGGGCATGTATACGCCCGTCATCATTTGGGGAGTGTGGTGGCCTGCCTGGCTCATGGGATCCGTCATCGTGCTTGGACAGCCTACAGCCAAGTCAAAAAGTGCATGATATATGGTGCTAAGAGGGTTGATCACGTAGTCTAAATGACAGCATTATTCCTGACGGAGTTAGGAAACGACAACTGCCAAAATTATTTGAGCTTTCAGGATTAGCGCATCGGGAAAAGGGGCAGTAGCATTGTCATCAAAATCATAACGGCCCTTTTTTGGAGGCCGATTTCCATTCCTCTTCTAAGTCTAGTGGTGTACATTGGTCCTCCCCCTGCCACTGTAGACCTTTATTACAGGCATAATTTTCCTTTCCGCCCATAAACCTGGTATCCTCTGCTATCCACTAAGCTGCCCACACGTCGCCACCAGCGGTCTCGATCCAGTTACCAAGCTGGTTGACTTGCGAGTCCCAGTCGAGCAGCCGCTGGCGCATGTTGCCAATCTGCTTCATATCAAGCACCTTGGGCTGGACCCAAGTGATGTGCGCCACCTCGTCGACCTGGTCAATGTTGCCGCGCAGCAGACCCAGACTGAGGGCCTTCATGATGAGGTGCTCGATTTCGTTGGGGCGAACCTTAGTCTCCTGAGCGATATCGGCGAAGGACATGGCACGATCGTGGGGCGGCCGGCGGAAGACGGCCTCGGTGAGGGATGCGAGGTAGATCTTTTGGCGGAGGTGGCCGGCGTTCTCGGCGAGCAACGGCTTGGCCCGCATGCGAGCCGAGAGAGCTTCGAAGCCCTGGAGGTCGCCGCGGTTGAAGGCGAAGAGGAGGTCGCGGAACCACTCGTCCTGTGTGCCCTTGAGGGCGTCGAGGACAGGGTGCAACAGCAGCTCACCAAAGTTGTAGATGGTGTCGGAGACTAATGCGGCGATGCTGAGGTGCAGCGCTCTTCTGTGTCGCTCCTGGGGTGTGAGGGAGTTGATGTCGATGCAGGCGAGGTAGAGAAGGGCGTTGCGGTAGTAGGCTGCGAACTCCATCTTGCGCTGGATTTTGGAAACCATATCAGAGAATGTCCTGTACTTGCTCGGGGAAGGTGGGCAAACAGCTTACCTGGTAGTAGTTGGCATTCGCATCATAGAATGCTGCGTGGACAATCGTCTCGACGGAGTCGAAGCTGTCCAATATTCTCTCGGCTGTGTCGAGGTCCTTGCGAGCGCCGTCCATATCCTCCAGATCCAGCTTTACTCTGGCAACTGCGACGGAAGCGTATACAAGGGCATCCTGTGAGTTCTCGTTGTCCACCTTCTTCGCGACTCCTTGGAGGAATGTGAGGCGCTCCTCATCATCTATCAAGGCCTTGTCAGTTCCATGTCCTCTCCTCACTCCTGTGTGACTATGCCTTACCAGAGCATTCAGTAGCAGCCTTCAATGCCAGGTCGACAAGCTTAAGCTGGTTGATCTTATCCGCAAACTTGAGAATGAAGACCTTGTAGAAGGAGAGTCGCTGGGGCTTGCTGCCCGGGTGACTGAAGAACTGGCCGAGGGCGTCGGTAAGCTGGTGCCAGAGTTTCCTCTCCCAGTAGTTCTCGAACTCCAGAACAAGGTGCTGGAGTTCCTCGGGGGCCTCGTCGCGCTGCTCCGCCAGGAAGTCGGGAATTGCGTCGGCGCTCATCTTGGTGGGAGGTCTCGGTTGGTGGGTGTGTGAGCTTCGGAGGGGTTGAGGATGACGACAGAATCGTTAAAGAAAGACCACGTGACAGTTCTTTCCTCAGATAGCAGCTTCACTTCAGAGGCAGAGGAATTGAGGCTCGGGGGCGGACTTTCGTCGTGGAAAATGCCGGGGAGTTCGTCTGGTAGTTGTGTAGATGGTGTTGATGAATGCAAGCAGCAGCAGTTGCCAGTAGCAGCTCCGGAGGGGCGATGCACATAACGCGGCTAGCTAGCAGCCTGGTCAGTCAGCTAAGGTAGAGAGGTACGTAGCGCAGCACCGATTCGGATGCTTCTGGTCATGGCCCACTTCCGGACAGGGCAGCCAATGGTTGTTTTTCCGATCCTATGACCATAGATTGGGCCGTGCACTTGCTTCCACGTGACCCGCTCACCTTCCGTCCGGGATTCTGGATGAAGCTCGCGACTTTGGAGCTTTCGGCCGGTCAAGAAGCGTTCAGTTGCGAGTCAATTGAGGGGCCACCGCACTTATTTGTTGCAGCCTCGATATCCGAAAATGGCCTCCTTTCAAACCGCCGTGCGGTCGACCCAGAAGGTCGCGCACAATGCCTTGAGAAGCAGGCCCATCTCCGATGTTGCCATCACCCGTACCGGCAAACCCATCCTGCGAACCCAGGGCGGAAGGTAGGCATACCGATCAATTGCATATATATGGGCCGTTGCTGACTCGATTCTGATCACAGACACTCTCTCGGTGGTATGAATCGATCGAATCTTTGATTACGGAGCCTTTGTCTAAGGGCGAATTATAGGACACACTGCGACGGTTTTCGGCGCAACGGGACAGGTTGGACGGTATATCGTGAACAGGCTCGGTACGACCATAGATACACGACGAACCGTTGCTGCAGTACTGATCAAGTTGTGTAGCTCGTCAGGGATGCACCGTTGTCGTTCCTTTCCGCGAGGAGATGGCCAAGCGCCACTTGAAGGTCTCTGGTGACCTTGGCCGAGTCGTCTTCCTTGTACGGTCTCCCTTCCGATTTGGCGGATTGAAGTCTAGGAGGACTAATGAGATGGCTACAGGAGTACGACCTCTACAACACCCAATCGATCGAGGAGAGCGTTAGACATTCCGATGTTGTCTACAACCTGGTCGGCCGCGACTACCCCACCAAGTAGGTTTATGAAGCGAGGGGCACTTGAAGATCGATGGCTAAAAAACGCCCAGGAACTACTCCCTTGAGGACGTCCATGTTGAGGGAACCGAACGGATAGCTGAGGCTGTTGCCAAGTACGATGTCGATCGCTTTATCCATGTCTCCAGTTACAACGCCAACCTCGAGTCGACATCCGAGTTCTTCCGCACCAAGGCCCGTGGTGAGCAAGTCGCTCGTAGCATCTACCCCGAGACCACCATCGTGAGGCCGGCGCCCGTCTTCGGTTTCGAAGACAACCTCCTCCTGAAGCTCGCCAACGTAATGAACCTCTTCACTGCCAACAACATGCAAGAGAGATTCAGGCCCGTCCACGTAAGCTCTCTGTAACGATGCCTACCCTGCTTGAGACCTAACAGTTGCAGTCCATCGATATTGGCCAGGCTCTCGAGGTCATGCTCTACGACGACAGCACAGCAGGTCAGACCTACGAGCTTTACGGCCCCAAGGAGTATTCGATGGCCGAGATTGCCGAGTTTGCCGACCGCGAAATTTTCAAGAAGCGCCGCCACATTAACCTCCCCAAGGCTGTTCTCAAGCCTATCGCCGGTCTCCTGAACAAGTACCTCTGGTGGCACACCATGTCTGCCGACGAGGTTGAGCGTGAATTCATTGACCAGGAGATTGACGAGACGGCCAAGACATTCAAGGACCTTGGCATCGAGCCCGGTGACATTAGCAAGTTCACATACCACTACTTGGTAAGGACGCCTGTGATTTCCTCTATTAAAGTCCCATGTATTGACTTCCTTATAGCAAGGTTTCCGCAGTGCCAACTTCTACGACCTGCCCCCTGCAACAGAGAAGGAGAAGAAGGAGGAGCGCAAGTACCTGCACGTTCTTGACGAGTAAGCCTGGGTTTCATTTGTTGGAGGAATTTGATTCTGGGCAAGCAAGTCGTTTAGAGTGTATATAAGTAGTCAGCTAGACAGAGTTGCAAAAGTCGAGGAATCCATGTACAGTTTGAATACCATCTCTCAAATGTGCGAACGTTCTTCAGTGTGATTGATGTTCCGTGGTGTTGGCATTAGTTGGTACTTTATGTCTGCAAAATCAAAGCTGATTCGTTGAAACAGTGTAGTTTCTGACAGTTCAAACTGGGTCCTTGACACAGACTTAGCAGTCCTTTCACCTCACTTTGCGACTCAGTCTTCCTCTTACATTTTAACCCTCTTGGTCACTGCAGTCGTTATCCTGAAACTTTGTTTGTTCGCGGCTGGCTTACCTGCAGAATTCATTTTTTTCCCTTTGATCGAACAAACCACAAAAATTTCCGTCAAAGCACAGTCAAGATGAGCATCTCAGACAGCGAGGACGAGCCTCTGTAAGCCAGCTCCAATGAATTGAAAAAACTCAACCCCCCGGTTCTCCACCGGACAAAATGACACAAGATAGACTGACACATTTTTCTTGCGCCGACAGTACTCTCTCCTCGCACGCGTTGGCGGCGCTGGCCGAATTCAAGGCCGAGGAGGATACCCGTCTGAAAGAGTTTGAGAGGCTCCAGAAGCTAGCGGAGGCGAAAGCGGCCAAGAAGGCGCCGATATCCATGGCGGCGTTCATGGAGGACTGGAATAAGTCGCAATTTTGGGTAAGGAGGACCTTCTTTTTTTTTTTTTCATCAAGACACGGAAAAGCGATGCGACAATTTGCAGGGGGGGTTTCTGGAGAGACAGAGAAAAAGAGAACAAAAGTCTCACTGACGCTTTTTTGTTTTCTTCATTGTAGTATTCTGACGAGACGGCGAATTTCTTGGCGAGGCAGCTTCTCGAGGGCGCTGATGCGGACACGACGATTGCGATTGTGTCTGCGCCCAGTGTGTTTGTTGCCCTGCATAATATACTGGTAAGAGCACCCACCATAAGGGGCGATTCGCCATGTCTCTGGATGATTTAGTAACCGCTCTACAGACTGCACGAGACGAGAGCGAGGCCCGGCCAAAGGTCTTTTTGCTGGAGCACGACAACCGCTTCAACGTCTTCCCCGAGTTCGTCTTTTACGACTTTGCGCAGCCGTTCAAGCTTCCGGGCGAGCTCAAGGGTGCTGTAGACCGCTTCGTCATCGACCCGCCATTCCTCAGTGAGGACTGCCAGACCAAGAGTAAGCTCAATTCCCCAGTCCAGTCGCGCAGACCACCCCCTCCCCCCTGGGGTTCAAGTAGAAGAAAGAACGCTCCCATGCTGATGAAAGTCTTTTGGTTCCCAGCCGCCATGTCGGTCCGGTGGATGATGAAGCCGGACGCCGCCGAAAAGGGCCGCATCATCGTCTGCACTGGCGAGCGCATGGCCGAGTTGGTAAACAGGATATACAAGCCCCTAGGTGTTAGGACCGTCACGTATGAGCCGAGCCACGAGCGAGGGCTAAGCAACGAGTTTTGGTGTTATGCAAACTTTGAGTGCAAAGACTGGACGTGGCGGGAGGCGGCTGCGAGTTGAAAAAGGGGGGACACATCCTTAGAAAGTATCTCCCTGGCGATGCGGCCCTCCTATCACCTCGGTTGGCTAGCTCGTGACGATAGACGGGTGCCTCTGGCCCTGATAGGGGCCCGACTTGACACATGTTTCTGGTTTGCGAGATTTCAATAGAAAGTACATACGCTTGATCGCTGTTCTATACAATGATGGCTCCTTCGGATTGCCATTCAAAATGCGGATTTTGTTGTTCGCCTTTGCCAAAAGGCCCAAGATGATGCATTACCCACGTTTATTTCCAACGCCAACAAGATGCTTGATTCTCCGTCGCCCACCCCTTCGCCATTCCAAAGCGCCCCTTTTCCCATACTTTCGGCGGGCCACCGTGTTACCTCGTTTGACCTGGTGGCATTACTGTTTTACACTGCTTGGTATGAGACGTTCTCGTTCCCTCTCGAGGTATGAAATTACGAAAGTGAACGAATAATGTAGAAGAGCAGATAGGGTTGAGCGCTCATGACGTCTGACTTTGACGCCATTTCAACCTTGTGGTCGTTGAACTTGAACCACTGGTCGCCTACTCGGCAGTAGGATACGTAGTGGCCTAAGTGCTCAGTCAATAAAAGTGTTCAAAGTGGTTCGTTATATGTCAACTGACCCGTGTCGATCTCGCCGACGTGGACCACCACGCTAAGGAGGTCGTACGTGCAAGATCTTCCAAGGTCAAAGGCATCCTTGGAGTCCGCGCCTCTACCTCTGGTAGTATATGGCAGCATGTTGAGCTGAAGGGGGAAGTTAACCACCGTCTCGATCTTTGATGCGCGGTCATGGCGGCCCTGCTTGTACTCAAATCGCTGGCAATGATTGTTAGCTGGCGATAAGGACACCGTAATCATGCGACCAGACATACCTTGAGCTGTATCGCGAGCACATTTGGCAGCCGCTTAATGCTGGTGGCTCTCTTGGCCTGCTGCATCGAGCTGCAGTTGTGGCACCGATACTCGCACTTGTCTGACTTGACGTACTCCTCGTCCAGGCACTCCTGCAGAGTCAGGCTGGGTACCTTCTGACCTCCCTTCTTTCTCTTGTGAGAGAGGTTTTCCAGTCCAAGACTGAGGTCCAGGAAAGACTGGACCGCGTTGGTGACGCCTCCGCAATTCTGGCAAGTAGTGCCAGTCTGGAGCTTGCCGTAGAATGTTTGGTGGATGATGCAGTTACATGTGTGCTCGCTTCCAGTCTCTGGGCGCTTACCATCTCCGTTTCGCTCATGCAACTCCTCGGCGAGGAACTGGAAGAACTCATGGGCATCTTGCTCCTTGGTGGTGACGAGGTTCTCAAATGCCTTCTTCTCCGAGATCCAGAATCCAGACAGAATACTAGCCGCCGTGAATCCATTAGTATTCTCAACAGCATAGAAGTCCTGGAACATGTCATCCATGGCACAGCTCAGGCAGTTTGTCAACTGGCAATCGGTGCTCTGATGGCCGTCGCTGAGGTAGAAGTTGCGCAGGAGGGGGTTGTGGAGGAAGCTCTGCAGCACCACATTCTGGTAGCATGTTGCTCCGGCGTTGTAGATTCCGCGCAGACCATTAGCCTTGCAAGAAGCAGTGGTGGTGTTGTTGGAGATATAGCCTGGGTTGCTTGCAGAACTATCCTTGACACCATCTGAGAACATCTCATCGTGCTTTCTCTTGCGGTCTGGAAGATTAATCAGCATGTTGGTCAGGTAGCTGGGAGTCAAAGAACGGCAGTGCAACAACGCAAGTCGCGATATGAGGTGAGAGGTGATGCCTCTGATGGGTAAGGACAACTTACTGGAAAAAGTTCCGGTTCCCATCTTGCGGACTCGAAGCTCCTCGAGAGTGGGGTCCCAGACTAGGTCATCACATATCTGGCAGTAGAGGGCACCACTCCTTGAGTCGACATCTAAACTTTGTTAGGAAGTTCACGTTCATTCTCGGTGATGAGCCACATACAGAAGCGATGCTGCTTCTTTGTGCCGTGCTTGAGACGATCGTCCTCATTGACAATGGTAGAGCACTGTAGGCAGAGGTAGTTGGATGTGAGAGACGTCATGACCTGTCCATCAGAGTTCTTAAATGTTTGCGGAACAACAGGCGTCTGCTCAAAGATGTTCTTGAGGATCATCTTGTAGTGGTGGACACACTGGGTAATACCCTCTGTGGACTGGGTGAACAGCCGCTGGATGTGTTCTGTTTGTATCCTGTCAGCCTGACTCTGGGACATTCCTGCTGTCGCGGCAAGGAACAATTAGGGCCTACTGACCGCAGCCAAAGACCGGTGTGCCAGGGAGGGGCGATTTGACCTTGGCGGTCTTTGGAGACATCGGCGTCGTTGGTCGAGCAGACATCTTGGGTGTTGTGGATGGTGTTGTTTGATTGATCGGTCGGTCGTCCTGCTCTTTCGCCTATTTTCTCTTGCCTTGAAGCACCAAGGAGGCAAAATACTGGGAGTTTCCCTCTTGCGCCAAAAAACCAAGTCAAAAATTGATCCAAAACCGAGAATATAAGTGTGTGATTTCGATGATGGGCAAGGAAGGCGTCGTGGATCAGTAACGGCCGGAGTCGGGCGAGCGCAACAATACTACTAGAAATCCACAGTTAGCCGCGAGTTCGTCGCAATAAAATGGGTCAATTAGAATACAAGAGACGGGGATATAGAGCGAGAGTAGGATTTACCGGCTAGAAAAGCTGAGCCAGTGATGCTGAGCAAGTAGAGGGTGTTTGGACTATCGGAAGGAGCGAATTCGCGCCGTGTTGAAGCTCCCCAGAGAGTGGGCGGGTGGGTGAGCTTTGGTGGATGGCGCAA
The DNA here is from genome assembly GCF_030867785.1 of Colletotrichum acutatum. Taxonomy (NCBI): domain Eukaryota; kingdom Fungi; phylum Ascomycota; class Sordariomycetes; order Glomerellales; family Glomerellaceae; genus Colletotrichum; species Colletotrichum acutatum. Next base: position 231,062 of record NW_026849034.1, on the reverse strand, counting down.
GCCGAAGATCGAGAAGGTCCGCGCGGGCTGTCGCTTCCAGCCCCAGTCGCAGCCGTGGAAGAGGCCAAAGTTGGTGGTGCAGAAGGAAAAAGAACCAAAGGCTCCAGACTGCGACAGATTTCATGCGCAAGGAGCAAAGTGATTCAGGATCGTCGGGAAGGCACAGTTCCCAAAAGGCCTTACAAACAATCCCTGGAAGTTGCAAATGTTGGAGCTGGCGCTGGGTGCACAGACGGGTAGATTCCGTGGCGCCAGCGGCCAACAGGCAGTAAATCCAGTCTTATCGGCACCTGATCGGGCGGTTTCTTATCGATAACAACTTTTGCTTATCCGCCTGCCGAAAGTCCCCCTTATGCCCCTGAATTCCCACAGGACCTCGGGGCACTTTTCAGTGGGTCTAGAAAAGGACCCTCCCGTCGCAACGCGGCCGCGCAACAGTGAGGTCACTGTCACTGATGAGATTTAGCACGCAGTACCTAGACATTGCTGAGGTAAGCTGCTTACAAGAGACTGGACCTCTCGAACCTCAAAGTGCCCTGCCTTTCGGCGCATTTTGTTCTAGAACCTCGGCATCTTCATTGCCCCTCCATTGCGTCTTCACGTACATGTAGCACCAATTTGTTCTATTCGCCAAACTGAATGCCCAGCGTCACGTCGCGGCTATTTCTCTGTCGCATACCTTAAGGAACATGCGGGGTCTTGTGTCCAGCGTGCTTTCCCAATGTAATCGCAACCCTGGTTTGTGACTAAGACGGCCAATCTACTCAACCACACCCGGGGCTAGACATATCGCCCGTCTGAATCATAACAAGAACAACAACATAATGGCTTCACAACTAGTAGCACTGCCCGAGATCGAGCGCCTCAGCCCAGCCTGCATTCGCATTCTGGGCGGGAACCCTGGAAAGTTTACGCTGCAGGGCACCAACACATATCTGGTCGGCACAGGCAGCCGCCGTATACTCATCGATACGGGCGAGGGCAAGCCATCGTGGATCGCCGCGGTCAAGTCGACCCTCGAGCAGGAACAGGCGACGGTGGAGAAGGTACTGATCACCCACTGGCACCATGATCACACGGGCGGCATCCAGCAGCTGCTACAGCTGTCCCCAAGCTCCGAGGTTTTCAAGAACCAACCCGAGGAGGGCCAGTCAGACATCTCGGACGGCCAAAAGTTTTCCGTCGACGGGGTCAGTCTTACCGCTGTCTTCACCCCGGGGCACACCGTCGATCATATGGCCTTCGTCCTAGAGGAGGAGGACGCCATGTTCACGGCGGATAACGTCTTGGGCCAGGGTACCGCAGTATTCGAGGACTTGACCGTCTACCTCGACAGTCTTGAGAGAATGCAGAGCCTGTTCAAGGGAAGGGCGTATCCGGGTCACGGGCCCGTGATTGACAACGGTCCGTCCAAGATCCAAGACTACATCAACCACAGGAAGGCCCGAGAGGAGCAGGTCATTCGTACGCTGAGGACGGCGAGGCAGGGCTCTGGTATCGAGGGCGATCCCTATGCCTGGACGGTCATGGAGCTTGTCAAAGTCATCTATGCTGATGTTCCTGAGGAGCTGCACATCCCGGCGAGCGGTGGGGTCATACAGATCTTGGAGAAGCTCGCAAAGGAAAACAAGGTGGTCCAGAGTGACGAGAGATGGAAGTTGAAAGATCGATCGGCGTTGTAGTCCGTCCAGATGATAGACTGGGGCAGAAATGGTAGCGGACCTTGGCCGGAGCCTCGGATCCGAAGACGGTAAATGGACGTCATGATATAGCATGCTGGGGTAGCAGGAAAGTGGGGATGGACCTACGCATATCATAGAAACCAGACGATCCCGCAATGAGTGTATGAGTGCGTTGAGCTTCTAGTGCAACACAATAGCATCGAGTTTTTCATGATCGTACGGCGATTGGAAAATCCGCGTACCTGAGCCGGGCCATGTGCATCGCGATGGCTCTGCGGCAAGGTTACACAGCGCAACGAGACCGCCGGAAGGTTCGGGCAAGTCGAATCTCGTGACGGCGCGGGACGTACGATGATAGTGGAGCGCCACCTGGAAGGCTAGAAACGGCGGTTGCGGTCTACATCTCACCAAGGAATTTCTGCTTCTTGGTAGCATCGAAACGGATGCGCTGTTCCGATATCTTGTGACGCAAGCTTAACGCAGCAGCGGTTGAGGGCGGTGTGGTGCAGCAGTTGGCGTGGAATAGACTAGGGTCTTGTGGGTGATATGTCATAATCTCACCCTCACTGGCTTCGAATATGAGAACGCCGGAGCAAACTGGTGCGGCATCATGTTTTCGTATGTTCAGCTTACCTTGTTATACTGAGCGTTGTAGTCGGAAAGGTGATAGAGATACCCGCCCTTCAGCTACAGATGTGATTTTCAAGATTAGTTTGTAATTGCACAGAACTTGATACTTGCTTTGTGTCCTATAGGTAGGTAACGTCATGTCAAACAGAGTAGCCTTGAGAAACTCCTATGATTTTGACGATGCCCCGTGATCGATGCGGGTCGGACTCCGACTTGACTCCGGGGCCTACCGACCGCAGGCCGCAGGAAAAGAGGGGCCTTCGCTTATAGACTCTTCGTTGTTCAACCATCAGCTCCGGTCGGCCATGAGAGAGGTACCTCAGGTAGGTACATCGAAGGTACAACGTACCCGCCATTTTGTCATGTGGAGCCAAGGAAGAGGGCGGGATCGCGGGTTTGAAGGGCGGATCGAAGGCAAGGATGCGCACGTACGGATTTCTTCTGTGGATTTGGCCAGGTGGTGGGTGGATGGGTGGTGGGTTTCCTGCTTGCATCCAGGTGGTTTTTTTCCCCCTCCTCTTGGTGGAGCTGCGGGAACTTGTTGTTCATGAGGCTGCTTTAATTTTTGCCTTGGCTGACTTATCCTTTGCTTGTTGGCTTCCAGGTGCCTGTCCCATTTGTAATGCGGCCACTGTATGGCGTACCACTGTGCCGTTTTCCTTAGGATTCTGTAAGTGGTGATTCAAAGTGAATCATCGGGACCAGCGTCTGTTAACGTGGGGCCTGGTTCACCTTATGTTTCGGTCAACCGCTCATATTGAGCATACTCAGGCCAAGGACATGGCGCAGAGAGAAGCAGGAAAACTCATTGGCTCCCTTGAAGTCAGACCATTGAGAGAAGCAGAGCAAAGTATCATTGCAGACTGCAGGTAGGCAGCAGAATAGAAGTGACATGGAAACGAGTTCATCATCATCAATATAGGAAATCAGAAGTTCGAAAGTTTCACAACCCCATGGCTGGTCGGTCTACGGGGGTTACGGGACGTGAGACACGCCGTAACGAACTCCGTACATGGCCTGTTTGTACGGAGCTTTTGTGTATCCTCCGTGTCCGATTTAATTGCTCTTCTTGGCGCCGCGTTGGCAAAGGCTCGGCCGCCCGCCGGGCGTCGTTCAACTTCCAACCCGGGGTGAGAAGAAAACACAGCCCTTAGGCCTCCAGATGATGTTGCAGTGATTGTAGAGCTGGGCGTCAGAAGAACTTGACGCGGCTTACTCTCAACAGACGGAGCTTCGGAAGCGCGGCCGACACTTTGGTTTCGTTCTTTGATTCTTACGTTCCAGATTACCTACCTAGACATTTCATGTCGGTACTTCGCGCTTCCCGCATCGGCCGGCACTGGGGGCCCTGCACGTCTTCGTTCTGCTTATTAACAAACATCATTTTCTCTGCCCTATGAGATTTTAGCTTGTGGCCGGGCCCCTCTCAGAGACTCAGTCTCTTGCTTACCTCACCCATCGGTGGAGTGGGAACGACGCACACCATACCATAACCTCCATGGAAGTTACACTACAGATCGACGCAGGCAAGGCAGGACAGGACAGGGATAGGTAGGTGATGCGACGGAGTTATGCGATGGCGATAGGTAGCTCGCCCGTCTTCCCCGTGTGACTCAACTCCCATGCCTAGACGGAAGTATTCACAGGTCTTTGGGTCTTTGGAGGGCGCCACGTTCATGTAAGAATCTGACATGGTGGGACACACATCTCTAGCAATGTTGGTCCGTTGTACTGTCGACTTACAAATCCAATAGACCCTTCTTCAGAACCATGGGTGGACACAAAGACAGCTTCGCACCTCTGACGACGACGCTCGAGGGACTGCGGCGACCACCACGAATCGACGCGTGTGTTCTTGACGGCTTGGTGGTCAGAAACCATCTCGCAGGGCGCTTGAGGCCTGAGGTACTGTAAGGCGAGAGAGACTGATCGGTGATTGAACAACAAAAAGCGGCACTCGGCTGCCGCAATCTTGGCAATAAGGTTGTTTTGTTTGGTGTAGGTCTATTTGCCCCGTAGTCGCTACCTTACCCACTGACCTACCTGGTGTCCCTAGTCCCCGTTGATCCCGGGAGAATCACACATAGCTGCATGGTCACGGATTCCATGTTCGAGGGAGTACATTTCATTGCTGGAGGTTTTTCTCTCTTCTCTTCCTCATGAGGCTAACATATGAAATGAGTGACGCATCATGTGTCTTTATGAGATGCAGCCACTCACTTATCGAGAACGAGGTTTTCACTTAGATGTCATGATCGGGGATGGTTGATGGATGATATTGAATGACTAAGCGTGTAAGTGTGTGAGTGAGCCAACGGATGAGTGAGAGTACTAATGCAAACTGCTCCCGGGTATACCCTCTGTTTCCCAAGGCAGTCAAGGTGAGTACACACTTACCTTACCTTGCGGTCCTTACCTACCTTGCCTGCCCGTCTAAGTATGCACGCTACTGCACTCATCGCAACCTTCTTCTCTCCAATGAGGTGGTTATGAAAAGTTCTGGCAGGGTCTCATGGCGTCACTGCCGCGAAATCCGCTGGAGTAGGGCAGCTAGTCTGGTAAGCTGGTACAGGAAAGCTCCCCGCACCCCCACTAGATTTCTCAGGATGTGTGGTGCTTGCCCCACCAGCATCACTAACGGCGCGGAGGAAAGAAGGTGGAATCTCAGGGAATGAAGCTCTCGCATCTTCCAGGTCGTCCACATGTCACTCCTTCAAGCTACCTACCCTCTCACCTCCATCCATCTTCCAACGTGCTCGCGCCGGACAGCTCCCGTAGCTTCGGGTCGGTGGGCGGGTACATCCCTCGAGTACCTCCGCCAGCAAGGGCAAGGTGGGTGACAAGTTACTACCGTTTCCATCCCGCACAGCTCTTGGCCTAAGTCCTCTCTCTGGTCACTGGATGATGTTGGACTTGGCTGGACCCTCGCTCGTGGATGCCTTCGGAACCTTCGGAGTCGGTCTCTGCACATTTTTTGACCTTGTCACCACTTACACACACATGCTGCCGAGCATACTGCTGCCACTCGCCTCGCGTCTACCACGGTCGGTGACTTCTTTTTCGCGGCGGCCGCCTTACCTTACATGGGGTGGGCAGGATGACTTCCAGGAAGCCTCCTTGACAGCATGTACAATGCACCTCCGGTACCTTCTTGTCCCATCTCATAAAGGTACGATGGAGATGGGGAATGCGCCTGGGTATGACCTGACTTCTGGCTGCCCAGTCCCAAGGTACCTAAAGCCCGGCCATGTCATCGCCGTGTACCGACGCCGGCTCCAAGAAGCTATCGTTTGCCTACCCTTCACCGTGGCTTTGTACCTCATTTACACATCTAGACAAGAATCTTGTCGCAAAAGGACTTCTCTCGGTCTCCGCTGCGGTGCTGGCGCCGGTGCGACGTCTCAAATCCTCTCTTCGCGAGACCCCACTCTACTTGCTGTTTAATAAAGGCGACCCGACCTCGCTCTCGCACATTGTGTTTTCTCGATTATCTTGAAGCTTACCATCCTGCTATCTTTCTCTTCGCGTACGAGGCTGCAAAGACGCACCAAATAGACCCACCCGCCCTACTGAACCTTGTCTGAATAGATCCGGGAAAAGTTCGAGGTCCTCTTTGCGACATAGCCGAATCTGACATTGCCTCCTCTCCTCCTGCGACAACGGATAGCTTAGTCGCAAAGAGGCCCTTGATGAGATTGTCAGCTAGCCAAATCACCGCGGCGGTGGTACTGGGCATTGCGCCCTTGGTTATTGCCCACGGCGCTCACGAAGCTGGCGCCGGCGCCGGCGACATGGAGATGGACATGGGCATGGCCCACGGCGCAGACGAGCCGAAAGCCGAATCCAAAAGCTATCCGCCAACATACTTTGCGCTCGCCGACCATGCGGGGATAATGTACGCACACATTGGGGTTATGGTGCTCGCTTGGATATTCGTTCTGCCAATTGGTAAGTTTGCCGAGCTCTGACCAGTAATTCTGCGCCGACTTACACGCCATTGGCAGCTGTGATGCTTTCCATTGCCCGCTCTAGATATACACTTGCGCTACAATTCGTTTTCATGGCAGTGAATGCGCTTGGAGTTCTCCTAGGAACAATTTACAATGCCAGCACACCTGATCTCTACCCCAACAATGCACACCACAAGCTGGGCTGGCTAGTAACCTGGGTCCTCTTGGCGCAGGTCCTGATCGGCCTTGTAGGACGAGTTGCTGGAGCTCTGAGGCACGACAGTCGCGAGACGTCCGACGACAACGAATACCAATCATTCATTCCAGTTTCTACGGCTGCCATGGCAGAGCACCACCTCATCAACAGCTCTCGATATGCTAGCGAGTATCGCCTGTCCAACGATAGCGGGCAGGGCACTGAGCCTTGTACCGAATCGCTCCGGAGCCATTCCCGCTCTTCGTCGTCCAATGAGGTGTCCCCGCGCAGCTCCGATGCCTACCTAAAGGAGTACGCCGAAGAAGAGGACGACATTGAGGATGGCCTTCCCATGCCCATGCCGAGTAACAGGAACGAGAACACCAGTGCCAACCCCAGGTCGGCGATTGCAAGGGTAGCGGGAAGGATTCCTTCGCGCGTGTTGAAGGGTTTAGTCTTTTTCTACAACTCAGTCGATAGACTGATCTTGCCGCTGGGGTTTGTCACCTTGTGCCTAGGTATTGTGACCTATGGGCGGTTCTTTGTAAGCAACACATGAACGAGCTTGCTGGAATTGTAACGCTAACCATACATAGGAGGGCAACGGCATCTTCAGCGGTTTGGCGCATTGGGTCAAGGGCGGCATTTTCTTTTGGCTTGGCTTGTTGACCCTTGGTCGATGGACAGGCAGCTTTGGTGAACTCGGATGGGTAAGTCTACAATCCATTATCGGCCGTGTTCGGGACCGGTTCGCTGACTTTGCTCCGGTAGGCGTGGAATGTTCAACCGAAGCGTGCCGGCGGCAAGTGGCGGCCCTCGGCCGAGTTTGTCGAGAGTGCCCTCATTTTCGTCTACGGATCGACCAACATCTTCCTCGAGCATCTTGGGAACTGGGGAGGAGAGTACAGCGCACAGGATCTAGAGCACATTTCAATCACCGTTCTCTTCATTGGTGGTGGACTGGTAAGCCTCTCATCGACAGCATCGTGAGTCGCGGAGTTGACTAACACATGGAACCAGGTCGGCATGCTCATCGAGTCCAGTCGCGTTCGAGAGCTCTTGAACACATCAGTCATCAACGCCGCTTCTGAGCACTACCACGACGAGGAAGGGCAGAAGAAGGATCTGCAGCCGCCGAAGCAATACGAGTTCTCCATAAACCCTATCCCGGCACTCGTCATCCTCCTCCTGGGCATCATGATGAGCTCGCACACGCAGCACTCTATGGTTTCGAGCATGATTCACAAGCAGTGGGGTAACCTCCTCACCGGCGCCTCTTTTGCTCGTGGATTCTCATATGTCATCATGTACCTGAAGCCTCCCAAGTCCATTCTCCCGTCTAGACCTCCCACGGAGCTCCTTGCCGCCTTTGGCCTGATTTCTGGCGGAATCATCTTCATGGCGAGTGTAAGTTTCCTTTCAACTAATTTACTCCGAACGAGCAATGGCTTACAATAGGCCAGGCTAGCGACACTGTCGAGGGTATGGAGCATTACAACCTCGATGCCATGTTCATGTACACCGTGACCATGGGTCTCGTGGGCGTCCTGATGGCCTGGGTCGTCATCGTGTTGGCCATCAAAGGCTGGGCAGTACGCAAGGAGACCGGCCGCCGATCGTATCGGCTGGCTTGATTTATCGGCAAAGGATTAATCTTGAGTTGCTTGTGTACCGCGTTGAGCGGTATGAAGTGCTGGTACGGAACGACAACAACAATGACGCGGTAATGAGGATGGGGTCGATCACGGCATTAGACAGCGACGGCATGTGTGAAGCATGGCTGAGGGCGTTTTCTTCTTCTTTTTTTAATCTTTAATCCTAGAGATACCCTCATGACAGCTTGGAGAGTTAAATCATTATTTGATTATCGTAATGATTTGCAAACCCCGATGATATGAGACACAGCAGCAATGGATTGTGTTGGATGTGAGACTCTTTTGCATTGGTCTTGCTACGGCTCCGTACACGATTGCCATTATCCATCTTCTGTGCCTGTGCCAACTTCATCCTTACTCAAATCCCCTGAGGGTATCTATCTTCTTTGACCCTAGGCTCTCTCGTGCCGCCCTTTGACTTTTACCGATCCTGTACCCCAAGAAACTTTTCGCGCCGGGATTTCCTTAATCCCCCGAAAGACGAGGGTCTATGAAGCTACCAGTGCAGCTTCAGAGAGAGCTATTCGAACTAAACTCCTTCGTTTGTCCCGAAATTTTTTTGATTGCGCTCCTGTCTCGTTGACTCGTTTCGCTGTTCTCGGTCCACACAGAGCTTGAGAACGGGTTTCGATGCTCTGCAATAATTGGCGTATCTCTTCAGTCGTGAGGCTTGGTAGCACGCCGTAAGTCCGAATGTCCTATGAAAATCAAATTCCGGCGGACGGATAAATGACCATTTGGCTTTTCGAAGATTCGTGCCCATGTTGCGATGCAAAAGACGTTTGCCGCCCTCCGATTCCTCCATATCAAGGAACTCGCCACAGTGAACCCCTCTTCAACCAGAAGTCGACTTCCTCTTCTTGGACTTTTCCTTTTTGTCCTTTTTGTCCTTCTTTTCCTTTTTAGGGGCGGCTTCCTCCGCCATGTCTACATCCTCATCCACGGCGACAGCCGCAGTAGCAGCAGGCTTGACGACGCGCTCCTGGTCCCGGGCGGAGTAGAGCGCGGTGCCCTGCTGCAGGGCGTGAATCAGAAAGGGCAGCGACTCGGCCTTGAAGTCGTCGGCGGCGCGGACTTTGTCGAGGTCTTCTGCGAATTCTTGGGTGGTGCGTTGGAGATAGTAGGTTGTGAAGTCTTGGGATGTTGTGGTTGCCATGATGGATTGAGATAAAGAGAATATGTGATGCTGCGCTTGTTGCGTTCTTCTTCTGCTTGCATGAGAAGGAAGGAAGTGCGTGTATATGTGCGTGTGCAATGGTTTTCGTTGTGAGATATCAGTTGGGTTGGGGTTGCTGTAAGTGAGTTTTGAGATGAGATGAACTGTGAGATATTGGAGGTTTGAAAGTTTTGAAGGACAGTGTGAGAGGACAGTGCGCGACTGAGATGACACCCACCCAAGCGCAGACGAACCTTTCTGAAAGTCAATTCGACCTACACATTTGGTTTAGTTCATACAATGTCTTTGATTTTTCTCTCCTATGAATATGAAAGATATAAGGAGAACGACGAAAAGTACGTCAGTCTATAACCAAACCATCCAATTTGTGAATTTGATTCTGCACTTTCCGCACACCACCTAGCCTTCTCTCTACCTAAGCAAAATTTCGGCGAGTCAAGGTATCCACATCCGATATGGTGTAGTGGCCAACATGATGCCCTCTCAACTCTATGAGAGAGAAGTTAGGCATAGCCCCGAGTTCGATTCTCGGTTTCGGAATCTTTTGGCTTTTGTTTCCCCTTACTTAGTACCGCCTTCATCTTTAGATCTAGCATATCTGTCTGTTTTTTGACATATTCGTTGCTCATGACTTCATGTTCCTGGCATCATTGTGTCTGCTATGCTGAAACTGAGATGTATGTACAACGATCGTCCTTGCATCAAAATATCACTTCCGTTCTGTTCGGACTTTCTGCGAGGGCCCGTCAGCTTAACCTCAATAAAAACAAGATGTCATTCATCCACTCGTAAACACTTCAAGCCGTCATTTAAACCCCAGCCCCTGCAATTGCAATCTCAGATGCCAAAAGCGGCATTGAAGTGCCGGCGCGGGGAAGCCTTGTCCGACTAGTGATGAATTTGACATTACTCCGAGCTCTAAACACCTTTCTTTGCCCCTGGTTTGTCGTCTAAAGACAACTCATCTCGGCTTATTCGAAAATTGTATAGCGAGCAGTCAGTCAGTCCCATGGTTCAAAGTTACATTATCAGAAGCCATTTCCATCCATCTTCTAACATGACGCCTCGCCTCGGCAAGCCACTCTCACTTGAATCATCTTCTTACCCGCAGAGGCGCAGGCGGCGGCGTCTCGAACTCCTCCCCGTCCCCGATGCTTCCCCCGATGCAGGAACTCGTCCTTGGCCACACCCTGACTGACCTCCGAATGTAACCTCACACTCCCCCGGAATAACTTGGACTGAATACCACCCCCGCCCGCCCCGCAATCCCCGGATTTGCAGCAGTCCACAAGCGGGGTTTGGGGAGAGACCACCTCCCTATCCAGGTTCCTAGCAGAGCCGATCACCCAGCAACCGCTGCGCCGTGCCGTGCCTGGCCAAATTTTTGAGAGGGATCTCATGGAAGTGACGTGGGTGTTTTCAGTTGTCATACGGACGGTTACGTGAGATGAACCGCCCTCGTCCTCTCATCGCCTGGCTAGACATGCGGCTGGGAAGTGAAGGATAGGCCTACTTACAAGCTTCCCCGCAACTCTAAGCCAATGTCACATCGGTCGAGATGCCTCCATGTCCGAGTTGGCCTTGTGATCGGCCGAAATTTTGCGGGCCAGAGCGGAGGGAACTTTGGGAGGTTTTTGGCGTTATATGTGCTCGTGTTAATCGACTAGGTCTTGGCACGATATTGTAACGGCTGAAAAGCTCTCCGCCGTTGCAAGTGACTAGTCTAGGCGGAAGCGTATGTCGGAGCCGGTCAATGGTACAAGGCATTGCCAGCGGAGGCTGTCCGTTACCATCTAGAGGTTCGTCTCATGCTTTGGTCCCATGAAGAAATGTCCAGTTGGACATCTCCAAGCCCAACTTCGAGGGGGGTTCATCCTTGGTTTGATGTGGTCCAAGTCAGCATGATGCCCTCCATCACTCTTCAACCCCCTTGCTGAGGTAAACAGACTTACGTACAGCCACATCATCTGAATCAAGTTTTTTCAACCTCCAAACGTCTGTCTCCCCGTGAGTTCTCCATCCGGCAAAGTCGCCGATGTTGGCCAGTTCCCTTTGGGGGACGTCACATCCGTCTGGGGTTGCTTTCCAATGCCGCGATGAACCATCTTGGCGAAAGCCTCCTCGCTTGCCCTCAACGGCCGACCCCGCTTGGAGCTTCGTGCTTCTTGTTGCTGTACTTCGGCATCATGTGAAAATTTGGGGGTGATTCCAATCGTACTGCACTTCTGACTGTAAGCAAGGCGAGAAACATCGAAAAATATGGGAAAGGAAGAATGTGGGTGGTAGTTTGCGGGGTAGAGGACCATGATGGGCTCCTGACGTTGGCAAGGTATCGATGTAATGTAAGTTAAAAGAGTGAAGGATAATCAGACAAGAGGAGGACGAAGAACAATCTATATAAACCCAATCATCATCCCCAGATGTCGTGATCAACCCTTCCAATTGCACAACATCAGCAACTCTCAGATCACTACCAAAAACAAACTTACAACCAATCCCACCTTAGATCAACCAGTCAACATGCAGTTCACCACCGTCGCCGTCGCCTTCTTCGCCAGCCTCGTCGCTGCCCAGGACCTTTCCCTCCTCCCCGACTGCGCGGTATGAAACACCTCACCTCACATCTTCCAGTCCTCCTCGCTCGTCTACCTCCAGATAGATAAACGACTCCTGGTGCTTCCAAGTTTCGAACCATGTGGCTGACAAGAAAAATCCTCGATATCTAGCGCCCCTGCTTCGTCGACAACTTCCCCATCTCGGGTTGTACTGACCAGACCGACTTCGCCTGCATCTGCGCGTGAGTTCTTGCCCCCTGTTTGGGACCCCTTCACGAGGCCCATTGACTGATATGTGCTGGATACCATCTAGTTCCGCCGCGTACAACAGCGCCGTGACCACCTGCGTCCTAGGTGCTTGCCAGCTTTCCGACGCGTAAGTGGACATTCTATCACTCTCTCTGCCTCTCTCTTCCCGAATGGAGGAGGGGGGGGGGGGTCAATCAAGCATTTCCAAATACTGACTTTTGGGCTCCTAGTCTTGCTGCCTCTACCTGGGCCCAGAACACCTGCGCCGCTGCTGGTGTTCCCATCTAGAGTGTGAACTCGACTCGAAAAAAATCCCACTCTCTGAAGCTGGTCACGGCTTAAATCCGACGTGGAGGAGTTGATGAGTGTAAGGGAGATGGGGGAGGTAGGGGGGAAGTTTTTGTTGTGTGAAGTGTACATATTCAGTGTGTGGACCACAACTCCAACTTAGTACATATATACGACGTAAAATGAGAAAAATCATTGCTAGAAAATATCCTTTCACTCTCATTGACTGTGAGGCATGAAAAGCTGGATCTGCATGGCCGGTGTATCGAGGGTTGGGGTGGCAGGGGGAATGCCTTCATAGGCACGCAAAGTGGGACTGCTTTTCAACAAGCGTCGTCCGTTGTAGTCGATGGCCGAGCGGTATAATTCTGGCTTTCATTAGCTAGAGGTTGTATGTTGGCTCACGGTCCTACATAATGCCATGGATAGCTTGTTTTTTTCTTCGGTCCTTTTTTTTCCCCATGCGTATTCTGCCTCATATTCACCATGATGGATACACTCGGCACCCTTCTCAGTGTCACACAGTACTTAGTTTCATCCGGCCGACTTGCTTGAGAACTTGCTATGAAAGAGAGTGGGGGTTCTCGGGGCCCCTTTCTTTGACTCTCTTGGAATGTGAGACTTGCTTAGGCGCATGTTTATTCGTGAGATAATGTAGTAACCTATGCCAGGTTATCGGTTCCTGAGGTGAGGGGAGGTATGATCATCATGCTTGGATCTGGAATCCAGAAGGCCGGCACGCTGATGGCAGCATCTTGGGGCACACACTTGATCTTTCGACACGTCACGATCAAGGGGACTTGAAGAAGTATAGAGGTCTTCCCAGCCGAACGCATTCCCAATATGAAGACGATTTTGAGAAGACGACTGGAGACTGATGGTCTGCTCTGCGTGGCTATACGCGAATGATCTAATTGCTTCACGTGGAACGTATAGATATCAGTGAATGATTGCCCTCTTCACAACGTCGTTGGCAACGTCTGGACACTTGCCTAGAGAACGACAGACACAATATAGGTACGGAGCTCATGCATGTGATGAAGATTCATCCCATGTATTACGGATGAGCGGCATAAATTGGAACAATATTCAGATCACATATATTGCGGGAAGCGCTTGTTATCGACAGTGATCTAGAATATCTCGTCTGAAGCTTCGGCCGTCTAATGGAAACAGAAAAAAGCACGAAAAGTGAGCACAAGCATGCTCTAGCCAGAGCAGAAGCCCCATGTGACGAACCCATAAACGCCAGTCATTAAAAGCTGATGTAAAGCTTTCTAGGATTTCCTTGTTGCTCCATATTTGCCAAAGATCAAGTCTTCCTCATCGACGTGAGTCAAGGCTCGGTCTCGACGAGTCGAGACTCGGCCGCATGGAGCTGCTGGAGCTCCTGCGACGGCGCGCTCGCTGCTCGCCCGGGTCCGACGGCCGCAGTCCCGACGACTTTGCAAACATGTTCAAGATGTCGGTCAGCGAGATGACACCGGTCAGACGGCCGGAGAGATGGGCGCCTGGCATGGCCGCGGCAGGTACAACGTGCGAAACCTGGGTCGGGAGAGGCGACTGAGGCGCGGAACCAATGCCCGGCACCAGCACTGAGGACGTTGTGGGCGCCAACAAGGGAGTAGCCGGTGCGGACGGAGACGGAGACGCTGATTCAACAACCCACATGCGATGCGACTGAGTTGCCACCAGCTTTGCTACAGTGTGCGCCAGCGTCGAGTACGGGTTCACGTAGAAGACCGGGAAAGAGTCGCGGCCGTGCTCGACGCCGCGCTCGCCTAGGATGACGGAGATGAAGTGCATGCAAGACTGCTTAAGCAAGGGCGCGTCGGCAGCATTCGTCAGATGCTTAACATCTACGGTGGAGATGTTTCCAACAACATTGTGGCCGTTGTCAATAACAGCCACGCTCGTCAGACCCTCGGCGTTCATGAGCGCCAGGGCGTCTCCTAGAATACTGTCGGAGCTACAAAACATTAGTTCATATCGCAAGCTAGCAAGAGGAGCGTGTTCTCACTTGACGGAAACGATTTGCTGTGTGCCGATGCCGAGATCGCGCAACAGGACGGGGTATAATCTGTCGATGGCGGGAAAATTGATGCCTTCATTCCAGAAGAACTCAATAACCTTGAGCTGAGTGAGGATGCCGATGACGTCGCCCGAGGGGTTTGTGACTAGAACGCGGTGGATACCGCTGCCAAACACTTCGATGGCTCGTTCCAGTGTCTCATCAAAGGGCAAGGTGACGAGTGACTCCTTGCGGCAAAGCGGCTGGATATCTCGTAGGGCTATACGGTCTCCTGTCTGGGCCTTGTTGACGATTTCGTCGTACAGAGGTACCTGCTCCTCGTCGGGCCTGGCGAGTCCTACAACTACGAGGAGATATGTGTTTAGGTCATTGTAGTCAAAGGTTGAAACAGCGGTTTTGGACGATGCATCTTCTCGGATCAGAACGACGTTGGACGGGCTGTGTTTAACGAGAGTCTACCACAGCGTGAGTACAAGATACAAAGCACTTGGACAAAATGAAGAGAGAACGCACCATCGAGGCCTCCTCGACACTGGTGTCCAGAGTGACCCATCTGAAGTCATCTTGGGCGACGAGCTCGTTGACCGAGATATCGCGCCAGTCGCGGCCTGCAAAGCGCGGGTTCGAGTGCTTATTGGCGGCAGGTGGGTGGTTGAGAAGATCCTGTACAGCAGCTTGGGTGAAGGAGGGGTGTCGCTGGGCGCGAGGCGAGCCAGGCGCGTTTCTCAGATTCTCGGCAAAGCTCTGACGATGAGCGTGGACATGGGTGGTCTTGTGCAGACTCGTCTGGGAGGGAGTTCGCTGAGGAACAGCAGGAGGTGAGGTTATGATGGCTTCGTCATTGTGCGCCCCGGACGTCGGTGTTGCGTCCATGGCTTAATTCGATCGGGAGATGTTGGTGCAACCTAGTACGAGACGGTCTACTCGGGATGTTGTAGCAAGATGGGCAGAACGATCAAGGGCGGGGTTTCGATGGTGGTTGGCGGCTTGCTATGTTGCTGCAGTTTAGTGACTTGCTTGTCCAGGATCTCGTGATGTCGGCTTAGCGTGAGTCTTCTTCAATGAGTAATGCCTTTTCACTTTGCAAAAGGCGCTTCTTTTGTGGTGGCTGAGGGGATTATTGACGAGGCGCCGAGAGATGAAGAAGTCAACGGTCGGCTGATTGCGCCCGAGAGCGACGGTTGCCCAGCCTGGGCCGGGGAAGCTGCACCGCCTTACGTAGAGCTATGGATCGCAATTGAGGGGCTCCAGTGATCTGACGGATCCCAAGGTGGCAGGGGAGGCGAACTTGACGTGCGCTTTCTACGGGGTGTTCCACGGCTCTCTTGGATATGGTACTTTATTGGTTAAAACGTGATTTGACTCGTGCAGAAGACGCTGAAGTTTTCGAACGTCGCGATGCCGGGATGATGGAGCAGCGAGATGACAGTGTGGTTTGAACTATGTGTAAAAGGTCTGAAGAGAGTTCTGGCAACGACCACCAACGCCGACGACCAGACTGAGGCGGGGAAAGGGAGAAAAGAAAAGAAGCAAGATGAGGGGTTGCAGCTACTGGACCTTACCTTAGGTACCTTAGCTAGGTACCTCCCTAAGGTAGTTGCCTTTGCCTAAGGTAAGGTGAGTGAAGCATCATGACAGGCGCTACGGAGGACGGTGGTAAAACTTAGCCACGACACGGCGAGGTTGCGTACCCCGGAGACGTAACCCCAGGGATAGAAACAGCGCCGGCGGGGAGTTTTTGGGTGCTGGACGTTGGAATGGACTGAGGTTGTCTACACTGCAAGTGTAAGGTAGGCAAGGAATCTGTCCGTTACCCCTCCTTCGACAGGTATGTTGGCAGACCGGGTTCTCATTGGTTACGTCTTCTTCACATACCCCATAAGCCAGATAACCTCCCCTTCCGCATACTTCGGTCAAATACATACCTACGGTATCTAGATACATTCTACCTTAATCATGTCAGACTGGTGTATACCTATATTAGATATAGGAAAGTTGGGATTTGGTCTCGGCCAACGTTCATCACCCATGGGATGTGGTCAATAGGGCAGATGAAGAATTCCATGCAAGATCCATTCCCCTTTTCGTCTCTTTCTTGTCGGCAGCCACCTGCAGCACCCTTGTGCATCTCCAGCACCATTGCAACCAGTCGTTTACTATTCGATTTGTGCCTGAGCCTTGCCATTCAGACGGGCTTTGTACATTGTATGTGGCCGGACATTTCGCCGTACCGTCTTGACTTTTAGCCTGAGAAAGGGCCGTCCCTTGATGCATCGCCTCATCTGTGACTAGAGAAATGTGTCCAAGCCTACCTCCGGGACGTAGGATGGCAGGCACAACGGTAGAAACAAAGGGCCTTGTCCGCAATACGGCCTGTACAGCCATTTTCCCTCGTCTTTTATACTAGGGCAGCCGGAAGCTTGGACGAAAATGTGAGTGCCTCAAGATAGGAAGCTCCTTGCTTGTGAGAGCTTCTCGGCTTCATGCAACACATCTTGACATGGTGAAGCTTGCCAGCAGGCTTTTCTTTCTTTTTGTGATTTCCTCGGCAGAGATTTTTCCTCTCATGTTTTCCCCCCACACATTCCATTACCGTGGCCGGATTCCATCTTATCGTTTGGCTGAGATGCTTTGATACTACTGATTGCGTTTGGTAGTTGGTGGGCGAGTTGGTTCGATTGGATACCTATCACTGTAATCAACGTAGTGTTAATTGTCAGATGACAAAATTTAGACATTGTCCTTTTGGGATTGTATCGTCACTATGTCTCTTGGGTAGAGTTTTGGCATTTTGGGGCATACCAGCCAACGGGTTCCTTGGTAACCGACGGCCTGGAAAGAAGTTGACGAGCGTTGCTCTCTCTCTCTCTCTTTCTCTCACTGCCCGTCTGCGTGCCTGTGCATTGGAGGGAACCTTGATCAAACGTTGACCCTGTCAGTGGAGACCAGTCTTCACATGCAACCACAGCCAGTCAAAAGTCCAAGTCACTAACAAATTATTCAATACGTACACAGGATGGGGATGTGACGATGTACCTACTCCGTAAGGTACCGTTGGCACTTACACAGCAGAACCCCTCCCATCCGTCACCCCTCCTCCCCCTCCTCAAGCTGGGGCCAGGGGCGGGCAGACCACCGACAGCCCAGGGACAGCGCGTTTTCGTGCCTTGAGTTGCTAATAATGCTGCCTCGTACATACCACCACGGCACCACGGGTACAAATCTCGTCGCAACACCACCTCAATAAACTAGGTACCTACTATGTAAGGCAGGTAAAGTGACCACGGACGCCGGGCGGGAGGGACGTACAGGTGGAGCCCACCTTTGAGCAACAGCCCCGCCAAAAACCTGCCAAAATTATTGTCATTTTTTGCAGGTTTCCCCTCCACGACAAGAAGACCCGAAGAAGACCCCCCAGTCCTGGTCCCTCACCATCGCGGGCTTGCTGCCTCACTTTTTTGACTCCCGCATGGTCCTTTGTTTTTTTTCTCTTCCCTTTCGACCCAAAAAAAAAAAAACCTCCCTCCACCACCCGAACCGTGCCTCTTGAAGCACACGAAAACTCGTTGCGATCAGTCCCTTCTTCCAGAAGACGACTGCATATACCCGCCCTCCTCCCTATCCTCGTCCGACACGCGTTCGCTTACTTTGGCGCACCAAGACTGGGAAAAAATTAAGGTCCAGAGACATTGGGCCACCGAAAAGGGTAAAAAAGTACCCCTCAGAACAAAACATAACCCGACGCCGACTCTTATCCGCCTCTCCCCCGCGTATACCCTACCTCTTTTTTCGACAAGCTTTGCGCCCTCGACAACCTCACACCGCCCCGGCTGCGCTGTCTTGGGGCTGGTAATTAATTAATCTGCAAAACCACCAGCAGACGACTCGACTACCAACCACCCTCACCCTCTCCCGTCTCAGTCGCAAATATGTCTGTCCTCCCCCCAGACGTCCACGCAGAGCTCTCGCAGCTGCTGCAAGCTCTCCAATCCCCAGACAACTCGGTTCGATCGCAGGCCGAAGACCACCTTCAAAATAACTGGACCGCCACCCGACCCGAGGTTTTGTTGATGGGCCTCGCTGAGCAGGTTCAAGTCGGTTCTGATGCTTCGGTACGCTCTTCCACCCTGCACCTCACGCATCCGCCTCTACCTTCCCTCGCCGTTCCTACGCATGTAAACACAAACGTTCTTCTGACCTCCAGCTAACCGCGCCACCTTGCTTACCAGATACGCTCCTTTGCCGCCGTTATTTTCCGAAGAATCGCCTCCAAGAGCCGCAAGAATGACCGCGGCGAGCTGGTTGATATGTTTTTGTCCTTGTCTCAGGACCAGGCTGCCGTCATCCGCCAGAAGCTTCTCGAGAGCCTCGGCGGTGACTTCCAGCGTGCCGTGAGAAACAAGATCAGTGACGCTGTCGCTGAAGTCGCGAGGCAATACACCGAAAACAGTACGTCGACACACACATTCTGCTTCCACATGCTTTGGGACGTTCTGAGCCTAACACCATGGCAGATGATTCCTGGCCCGAGCTGCTGGGCGGTCTCTTCCAGCTTAGCATAGCGCCCGACGCCGAGAAGAGAGAGACGGCGTTCCGCGTCTTTGCCACGACGCCGGGTATTATCGAGAAGCAGCACGAGGACACCGTTATCCAGGCCTTCCAGAAGGGCTTCAAAGACGATTCCGTTCAGGTAGGAGAATTTCGATCCGTTTGCCATCGATATCAAACCGGCTGACTTTCATCAAGGTGCGCCTGGCCGCCATGGAGGCGTTTGCGGCCTTCTTCAGGAGCTTGGGAAAGAAGGCGCAGCCCAAGTACTACCCTCTTATTACCGATGTTCTCAACATCATGCCGCCTATCAAGGAGAGCCACGACTCTGAGGACCTTAGCAGCGCCCTTGTCGCTCTGATTGACATGGCCGAGACCGCGCCCAAGATGTTCAAGCCTCTTTTCGGCAACTTGGTCAAATTCAGCATTTCCGTCATCCAGGACAAGGAGCTTGATAATCTTTGCCGCCAAAACGCTCTCGAGTTGATGGCTACTTTTGCCGACTACGCACCGTCGCTGTGCCGCAAGGACGAGACCTACACAAACGATATGATCACCCAGTGCCTCAGCCTCATGACTGACCTCGGCGAGGACGATGACGATGCGGCTGAGTGGCTGTCATCTGACGATGTGAGTGACACTTTTTGGACTGTCTGAAATTTTCATCATTGGAGTACTAACACTTCTATAGCTGGACCAAGAGGAAAGCGACCAGAACCACGTCGCTGGAGAGCAGTGCATGGACAGACTCGCCAACAAGCTTGGCGGCCAGACCATCCTGGCACCGACCTTCAACTGGCTGCCCCGCATGATGACCTCCATGGCCTGGAGAGACAGGCACGCAGCTCTGATGGCTATTTCCGCCATCTCTGAAGGCTGCCGGGAGCTCATGATCGGTGAGCTCAGCCAGGTTCTCGACTTGGTTGTTCCTGCGCTCAAGGACCCGCATCCCCGTGTGCGCTGGGCTGGTTGTAATGCTCTTGGCCAGATGAGCACCGATTTCGCGCCCAAGATGCAGACCGACTACTACGATCGTGTTCTCAAGGCCATCATTCCGGTCCTCGACTCTCCTGAGGCTCGTGTCAAGTCGCACGCTGCTGCTGCCCTCGTCAACTTCTGCGAGGAGGCCGAAAAGTCCATTCTGGAGCCCTACCTCGATGAGCTTCTGTCTCACCTCTTCCAGTTGCTCCAGAACGAGAAGCGCTACGTCCAGGAGCAGGCTTTGTCGACCATCGCCACTATCGCCGATGCTGCCGAGGCTGCCTTCTCCAAGTACTACGATACCCTCATGCCTCTGTTGGTCAGTGTTTTGCAGAGAGAAAACGACAAGGAGTTCCGCCTTCTCCGCGCCAAGGCTATGGAGTGCGCTACGCTGATCGCCCTGGCTGTTGGCAAGGAAAGACTTGGCCAAGATGCCATGACTCTTGTCCAGCTCCTTGCCTCCATTCAGCAAAACATCACCGATCCTGATGACCCTCAGGCGCAATATCTGATGCACTGCTGGGGACGTATGTGCAGAGTCCTCGGCCAGGAGTTCCTTCCCTTCCTGCCCAACGTCATGCCACCTCTTCTCGAGCTCGCCAGCGCCAAGGCCGACATCCAGCTCCTGGACGACGACGATCAGGTCGAGCAGATCCAGCAGGAGGAAGGTTGGGAACTTGTCCCTCTCAAGGGCAAGATGATTGGAATCCGGACTAGCACGATGGAGGACAAGAACATGGCCATTGAGCTGCTTGTTGTGTACGCTCAGGTACTCGAGGGAAGCTTCGCCCCTTACGTGGCCGAGATTATGGAGAAGATTGCCCTCCCTGGTCTGGCCTTCTTCTTCCACGACCCCGTCAGATTCATCTCGGCCAAGTTGGTGCCTCAGCTTCTGAGCTCCTACAAAAAGACGTACGGTAGCCCATCAAACGAGCTCGCCGGGCTCTGGGCTGCGACTGTGGATAAGCTTCTCGAGGTGTTGACCGCGGAACCTGCGATTGATACTCTCGCAGAGATGTACCAGTGCTTCTACGAGTCTGTCGAAGTCGTTGGCAAGGAGTGCCTCACCGCCGACCACCTCTCTCGCTTCATTGACTCAGTCCACTCTGCCATCGAAGACTACAAGGACCGTGTTGCTCAGCGTCTCGAGGACAAGGAGGGCCTTCCGGTCGAGGATGCGGAAGACGAAGCCGAGGACGTTTTGTTGGCCATCGAAGACGACCAGACACTCCTGTCTGATATGAACAAGGCCTTCCATGCCATTTTCAAGAACCACGGTGCCGCTTTCCTCCCATCATGGGAGCGCCTGCTTCCCACTTACGAGGGCTTCCTCAAGTCAGAAGACCCTACCCAGCGCCAATGGGGTCTCTGCATTATGGACGATGTGCTGGAGTACTGCGGTACCGAAAGCCAAAAGTACGCCAACCTCATCACCCAGCCCCTGGTTGATGGCTGCAGGGACTCATCGCCCGCCATCCGCCAGGCCGCGGCCTACGGTATTGGTGTGGCTGCCCACCGTGGAGGTCTTCCTTGGGCTCAGTTTTTGGGAGGCGCTCTGCCTTTCCTCTTCCAAGTGACGCAGGTTCCCGAGGCGCGGAGCGAGGACAACGTCTACGCAACGGAGAATGCTTGTGCTGCCATTGCCAAGATTCTTCACTTCAACGCCGGCTCAGTTCAGGACCCTAACAATATCGTGGCTCAGTGGATCGAGACCCTTCCCGTCACAAATGACGAGGAGGCCGCGCCCTACGCCTACGCCTACCTGGCAGAATTGATTGACAAGTGAGTATATTTCCAAGACGAGGGTAGTCAAATATGACTGATGCTAATTCATGAATTCAGGCAACATCCGGCTGTTGTTGGCCAGGCTGGTAAGATCTTTGTGCTCACTGCACAGGCTCTGGAGGCAGACTCCTTGGCAGGACAGACTGCAAGCCGCGTAGTACTCGCCATCAAGGCTCTTCTGTCCCAGGCAGGCGTGGACCCTACACCGCTGCTTCAGCAGTTCTCGCCCGAATCTCAAAGAGCGATCACCTCGTACTTTTCTTAGGAGATGAGCTTGCGCATGAAATACTGGGATGACGTGTTGCACACACCCGCAACGAAGAAGACACGCTGAGGACGCCGCGGACCGCTGTACTAGAAGAGAAGCAGTCGATGATACCACAAGCACCGAGCGGTCGAGGGAGGGCCTATGAGGCACGAGAAACAGCGCTGGGCTTGGATAGCTGCTGAAGCAGACTCGGAGCCAAGGTCCGGCGTGGGGCGATTTCGGTGGCAAAAACAAGAGGATACAGCGCGGGGTGGACACTATTGTAAGGGGGTTCAGTTCTACAGTACCCCCGGTTTTATCATCAAGCAGTCCCCTCTTCAGCGGTGCCATAAGTGATGGCAATATGATGATATAGAGAGGGGTGGTTGTTTTACGAATAGAAATTCACGCAGATGAGATATGCCCAATGATTGGAAGTTTGGCTCGAAATAAGACGAATTCGCGTTTACCTGAACAAGGAGGTGTTGGTGTTTACTTTATCGTGAGGTATCACCGGGAAGGAACGGCGGAGTGACGTTAATAACGAAAGACGACGGGGTTCGATGAAAGAGACGTCCTTCTTTGGCATCACCCGTACTATCTTCGCCTTCCCCACCATGTCTGTCAGACCCAGTACACTGGCGTTGGTAGAGAAAAGTCCGAAGCAGGCTGAACGAGCTGAGCACCGGAAATGGCAATCTCGAAAGAAACGTAGCGGCAACGCCTGACGCCCCAACGCCTTGGGTGACGTACTTGTTTGGAGGGGTCTCGTCTTCAGCTTTCTCGGCCCAGGTGGTTTGTGGACTTGTGTACGATCCTGGATGCTTTTATTGCCTTCTCGGGCATATCCTTTTGAGGCTGGAGATGGATCTAGAGCTAGGAAGCTCGAATGGGAACGTGGTTATGGAATGAATGGCGTCTTTTTTTCACGTGCTGAGCTTGGCGTAGCTGAGATGGGGCGTACCTTGTCGAACCATTTTTTGTTTGATTTTAAGCGTTCTGAGGACCTTACGGACGAAGTGTGAATGAGTCACCCTACTCTTCGCGGCCAGCCTTCAGACTTTGCTTCTATTCTACTCTTTCCCGGTATTCTGACCTTTTCTCCTGTCCCAGACCAAAGCCCTCCTCCCCATTCCCTCACTCGCACCCGATATAATAGGATTTCCATCTGCAAACAAGCACATACGACCACACCCATCGGAGAATTCGGGATCCCGTCCGCTCTCCCATAGACAAGCCGATGAGGGCCAGATTAGTAGTTGAGTCGGTGACGATCAGCGAATACCTGGTGTTGTATGTTTTCATTTTTGGAGTTTTGCTTGGTCAGTGGTAGCCGGGTTTATTGGTGGGTTACGATGTTGCTTGGAGGGCAACAGTTTTGGTAAAGCTGATTGGTTGACTGATGAATTCCTTCAGCAAGAAAAAAGAAAACAAAAAAAGGCAAGTCATGGAGAATTCAATATGGGCAAATGGGATTGCCATGGCTGTTCGCCACCCCTCCTTACTGGACCGAAAGGTGTGTGGAAATCGGATATGGCGGGGTGGGTGGTTCAGACTTACACCCCGGACCTCGCTTGACTTGCACCTGAGGTTCCTACACCTAGATGGTAGAGAAAGCCACTGGCCGATATCTGGGAGAGATTTTCTCTTCTTACTTAGCTACGAGTCGATTTTGGTTGGCCCGGTTCCCTAGTGAGATGTTTGACAAGTCTTAGAATCTCGGAAGTCAACCTCAAAGGTCCAAAGTACAAGTCGGACCGGGAGTCGGATAAGGTCCTTCTGTTTCTTCTTCTTCGTACTCCCATCGTAAGGGATGGCGGCGGGGAGGCGGAGGAGTGGAGGAGGGGGACAAGAAAGCATTATTCTGGTGTTACCGCGTTCTTTCTTCTCTTCTGCATCGATTGTGAGAATGCCATGCTGGGTATGGGGATCTGTGTGACACGGTTACTCGGGAGATTGATTGCTTGTTCGTCGTACAGAGACACAGAGACACAGAGACACGCATCTCGCATGCCCCGAGCTTTCGATTTTTAAAGATGACTAGGTATATTCGGATCATATCCGGCCTACGGATCTCTACTAAGGAATCGTTGTTGTGCGAGATGCTGTTGTGTTGCTCATCAACGGTTCTCTTGCATTGTGATCCCCGAGGTTTTTCGTCGACACCATCGGAAAGCGCACTTTGATTCAAGATGTGGTCTGCTAACTAGCTAGAGGGACAGGGCACGTCAGGTTTTGCGGGTGGTGTTCAAAAACGGACGGGGAGGTGCTAGTGATGCATGCCCGTTACGTTATCTTCAAGTACGCGTGCTGGTAGCCTCAGCTCGCTGCAAGGAGAAGTACAGTCGGATTCGCATCCGTTTACGAGGCTCAGGTTACTACGACGTAAATGGCGATGGTTCTGTCTCATGCTTCAATGAATGCAAGAGGTAAAGCTCTTCTGCGCATGACTTTGGCAACGCGACCAAAATTCGAGTCTGTGGATGATGAGGAGACGTCTCTTCTAGCATAACTAGCAACATATATCGTCAAGGTATGCCATTCTTTTGCTGATCTTTACTGCTTTCGGGGCTATTCTGGTGGGCGAGAGTCACATGGCAGACCACAGGTGCGCTGTTGAGTGTGGTGCTTGTGGCGGTTGGCTGAGGTCTCATGTGGCGCCGAAACGCGGGCAGGCACGGCAGGATAGGTTCAGTCAGGAAAGAGGCAAAACTAGGTATCGTGTGAGCACGTAAGGTTAGGTAGGTAGACAGAGAGTTTGGGGCACATCTCAGCTTTGGGGTTAGAACGAGGCTGCTGCCGAGGGGGGCTGGCTGGCTGGCTGGCTGGCTGGCTGGCCAAGTGGCTGCCGCCGAGTCAGGGGCCTTGTCAGCGATCTTTACGGCGGAGGGCACGACGGGTAGATCGTGAATAAGCATCACGAAGGTTTGTTGTGTGAGACGAGCGGGCGGGCGGTGGCATTGGCTGCAGGATGTTTGTGGTTAACCCAGGTTCGGGCCGCTGCTCAGGCCTGCCTGGATTTCTTTCCCAGTCTCGGCGATGCGAAAGGATTAATGGTCTTTTTGCTGTGTGCGGGTAGGGAGTGATCGAGGGCGCGTGGCAGAGTGCCAGAGAGGGTCGATCGCCGATGACATGGGAAATCGAAAGTGGATGGATGGGAGATGGTGTCGATGCATATTTAGAAATGGTGAATGGGAGAAACCCTAGGTGCCATGGTGCCTAGGTGTGCAGTCTTTACCTACGCTAGGGGAGATGAAATGGGGAATGCACTTTGCTCACGTTCTCTCCTCACATAATTGGTTTCCTTAATAGGTTTCCTGCTGTGCTACTGCAGCAAGTGGTGCCGTAGTTGGCGGGAGAGAAAGATGGGATGGGACCAACAGTTCGTTTTGCTGCTCGAGCTTGGGTGCAGTTGACCTGTTTGTAACCAAAGTAAGGTAGTCAAGAACTGCAAGGTATGAGTGCGGTACGAGAGTGTTGTTGGTGTGTTGGAGGTGAGCACGTCAGAAACCAAGGGTGTCAAGGGAAGGAAGGGGGTAGGAGACTAGACTTTCAGTGGGGAGTTGGTGCTGCAGCTGTTTGGGTTGGTCTGGCGTTCCGTGTGTGAGTGTCGGGTCAATCTAAGGCTGTCCAAGGCGGCAAGGCCCCAGGAGAAATGACGAAATGGATTTCTGCTGGGGAAAAGTCAACTCTGTCCGTGCTTGTCCTGCTCGCAAGCCCATCCCTGCTTGTATGGTGCTGCGTACGTGAGTACCGTTTTCAGTCTCTGGATGATGGTAAGGCACCGCTTGAATGATCAAATAACATTTGGCAGTACTTGGTCGAGGGACAGATGGCAGACAAAAGTAAGTAGTATGATTCCAACAAGTCGATATGCGGTGTAGATGCAAGTTGGCCAGGTTGGATGGCACTACCTACTTTTGCTCATCTGTCGAAATCGTGGAAAAGACATGGGAAAGTGTGGCGGTCCGTTTATTGGTTGCAGGAACATGGAATCAAGACAGGTACAAAGTACGTATCCTCCTTCTGTCGCTTCTCCCTCCATTCAGCGTCCAGTCTGAATGCAAGGGTGGGGTTATCCCTCTCCACTCGAGGGGTACATCCAGACAGCCTACACATTGGTCCAGGGCAATACATAAAGTAATGTATATTGCGTGTAGCCACACCCAGCACCCCCAAATGATGACGAAAGAGGTTTCTCTCGAGCACGATTGGCGTTATCTTGTGGCATGGCGGGCACATACTTTACCATTCCATTTGCTGCTGGCATTCTTCAAACGCACCTCTTGAGTGTTGGGGATTCTTGGGAGAAGCCTTGGGGGCCATGGGGGCTTACAGTCGGCGCATTCTCATAGGCAAGAAAGAGGAACAAACCAAGCCTTGCGCCTTACACTACTAGACCTCCTCACTCATTCACTCACTCAGCAAGCCCAATGACCCAGGTGGGGGGATGCCCTGTTTCCACGAGATGCTGCATGCCATGCACCAAAACTAAGGTACGGACACCTACCCGCGTCCCGTCAGCCACGGGCAGCATCTTCAACATTCCACCCAACTCCTGCCACGGCCGAGAAATCGGAACACCACAGATCCACGACGGATCGCAGCTTCTTGACCGGCCTATTTCCTTTCAATTTGTCTTGAACACCTCAGCTAGCCGCAGTCTTCAAACTTCAGACAGTCTCTGACTTCACTCAGCATGGTGCTGCCACGCGCAATCCATGCTTATCAAATCTCTCCCACCGGCTCTGATCCGGACGCAGTCACGTAGGGCATATCGCTCGGCACACCATTCCTGTCACATGGGGTTATTTGGGTCTTCTTCTCCTCTGGTTTCTTTCTGGCGGCTCCGAACTTCCGGGTAGGGCAGTTCTCCAGAATAGCCATTCACCTCATACCGTGTTGATTGATTTCCTGCATAAAAGGCTGCTTACACTATTGCAATTGTATAGAAACAACCAGGTCGTTTTCACCCTGTCAAACCTGTCTAGAGCATGATGGCCCATCACCATCACATACCCGGTGAAACCAAGGTAGTACCTTATTACGGATACGGTGAAGTCCAAGAACCGAGGAGAAGGACAGAGAACGGGGCCTGGGGTCGTACAACCTTAGAAACGATGTGCCATGCCGAAGATCCCATGGCCGGCATGCCCTGTCTCGGTGGTCTTCCTCCGGCGGTGGGGGATACCTCACTTCTCAGTCAAAGAGGATTCAGGAATACCTAGGCACATAGGCACATTTGGCGCAGGGCAGGCAACCTCCCGCCGCCAAAACATGCCGGATCAGCACGGGCACTATTGAAGGAAGGGTGGTAGGGTAGACGGCTCCCAGGTGCCAGGGACCTCTCGTCTCGTTTCCTCCCCGTCCCAGTCCCCGTCCCAGTCCTCGTCCGTCGCTACCCAAACGCGCCGAGTCTTTTCAATGTAAACCCAACCTGGGAAGTATCCGCAAGGAAATAGGCAGTGGCACCCAGCATCCCCGGTCCACTCCAGCGCACCGGGCTCTCAAATGATGGAAGCGACCGTGACTGTCCGCTCTTTCGCCCTTAATGCTGCCCGCCCACGTCCAAGGTAAGGTAAGCGGATAGCAAGGCAAAGCCAAGTATCTCTCGGGCGCAATTAGGTACCTATCGGACTTCTTGTACCATGAGAAGAACATGGCAATACATCAGCCGCCGAGCCGTGGGCCCTGCTGCCATGCCGCCCCCAATCACGTCTCTTCCCCCCTTCGCCTGTCCGTCCACCACTACGTAAGGTACGGAGTACATAGTTACATAGTTACTTACTGCGTACTGCGTACTGTGAACTGCCAGGTGGGTGACTGGGCACACTGGAATCAACCACCGAGAACGTCCATCAAACTCCATCTTCCCTCCCCGCAACAAAGCCAACCTGGGTCCTCCCACGACTGTTTCTCACATCTGCTCCCACCACGGCCGGCCTCCGAATCCACCGACGCCCAATTCTTCGACACGACAAGACTCGACATCAGCAACACCCCGACGACATCCCCCGCCGCCGCGCAGCGTACCGCATTTCTGCCTCGCCAAAACCAAGCGGCCACCGCGCTCGACGCCATTATCCCGCTCTTCGCCAACCCCGAAAACCAGACCACCGATACTCATCTGGCCGACGTTGAATTGCCGGGACCCTAACCTACTTTTCCCGCAGCACACGACAGCCTCCCCCTCACAACTCCTACAATCCGTGTACTGGTCCATGACAGGAGGCCGAGGATTGTGACGCGATATCGCACCCCCGACCGTATGCACCGGTGGCACTATTTAAGCCGGCGCCTCGGGAGAGAAAAGTACAAGTTGGACGGCTGAACGAACCACCCACTGGTTGCGACTCGACGACTTCTTGCACCTCACCACCACCATCGACTGATACGACACGACACGACGACCGGCTCACCATCAACGACAAGGTCCTTGGGACACCGATGCGATCGCCATGGAGGCCTTCTATCCGCAGCTCACTCCCCAAGAGCTGCAGCGACAGATGTCGCAACAGTCTCAGCAACGCCAGATGCAGGGCCAAGGCCAAGGAGGCGGCCACGGCTACCATCAAATGAACCAAGGTCATGGCATGTCAATGACTGGCGGCAACGGCGACTCGCTCGACGACATCATCAACAGTAACAACCATGAACTGCAACGGCGCCGCAGCATACACCAACCATACATGCCCTCAAACCAGAACAACCACAACGCCGGCGCCGACAGGAGGATGTCCATGATGGAATTCGGCGCTGATGATAACCAGATGCTCAACTATCCCTTCCAAAACCCGGCCATGAACGGCGAATTCTCTAATATGGCCGGCCAAATGGGCAACGGCATGAATAGCGGCATGGACGGCAGCATGACGAATAACGGAGCGATGGGCAACAGTGTTCCCGGCAACATCTCCATACCTGGAGGCATGGAGGCGTACGCTACCCAAGACGGACTGCAGATGTCGCCGACAAATGCATTCACCACCTTTTCTCCCGATATGATGAGTTCAATGATGCCTCCGGCGTACGCCAACATGGGTATGCCGACTACGTCAAGTATGAATATGTACGGCCAAACATCCATGGTCAACGCTTTCCCGAGCCCTTTAAACACCACCGCCAACGACATGACCATGGATCTGGGGGCCGACGAAACACCCGGAACAGCACCACAGTCTGCCCTTGACACGCCATTAGATATCGACAACGCCGATAACGAGGCTTTGAGTATGGGTCAGCAATACCAAACACCGGCAGAGAAATCGAATAGACCGATTGCCCAAGTGCCTAAATTCGGCTCTGTGTCAAGCGGTCCTCAGACGACTCCGTCAACATTATCCCGCGAGGTGTCAACCAACTCTGGTCAGACTTCTTCACAGTCCCCCCATAATCAATCATCGTCCATGGCAACGAGCCAGACACCAGCTTCTGCTGCACCTGCCGCAACCGCAGAGACCACTCCCGCCATGGGACCTCAAACGCCCCGTGCAGAGTCCAAGGAGAAGAATGTCTACTCAAAGAGCGGCTTCGACATGATGCGGGCGTTATGGTATGTTGCTACAAGAAAGGATCCCGAGATTCATCTCGGCGCCGTGGACATGTCCTGCGCATTCGTGGTCTGCGATGTCTCACTGAACGACTGCCCGATTATCTACGTTTCCGATAACTTCCAGAACTTGACGGGTTACAGCCGTCATGAAATTGTCGGCCAAAATTGTCGATTCCTGCAAGCTCCCGACGCCAAGGTCGAAGCTGGCTCGAAGCGTGAATTCGTGGACGACGCGTCAGTCTACAACCTCAAAAAGAAGATTGCAGAAGGCCGCGAGGTCCAGCAAAGTTTGATCAATTATCGCAAGGGCGGAAAGCCTTTCCTGAATCTGCTGACAATGATTCCGATCCCGTGGGACGACCCCAACGAGGTGCGGTTCTTTGTTGGCTTTCAAATCGATCTCGTCGAATGCCCAGATGCCATCTCTCAGGGCCAAGACGCAGGAGGTGTCAAGGTCAACTACAAACATAGCGATATTGGCCAGTACATTTGGACACCCCCCAATCAAAATACCGTCGAGGCCGAAAATGGACAGACGCTGGGTGTCGACGACGTGTCTACCCTGCTACAGCAATTCAACCCCAAGGGTGTGGTGTCTGACTGGCACAAGCAGTCTTGGGATAAGATGCTTCTCGAAAACACCGACGATGTTGTCCACGTTCTTTCACTCAAAGGGCTGTTCCTCTACTTGTCACCTTCTTGCAAGAGGGTCTTGGAGTACGACGCGACAGAGCTGGTAGGCAACTCCCTTTCGACCGTATGCCACCCGTCCGATATTGTGCCCGTTACCCGTGAACTCAAAGACGCCACGGCGGGCAATTCGGTCAACATTGTCTTCCGCATAAGGCGGAAGCAAAGTGGCTACACATGGTTCGAAAGCCACGGCTCATTATTCTTCGAGCACGGAAAAGGTAGAAAATGTATCATTCTGGTAGGGAGAAAACGACCGGTCTTCGCATTGAGCCGGCGAGACCTTGAGGCAAACGGAGGCATCGGCGACAGCGAATTATGGACCAAGATCTCGGTGTCCGGCATGTTCCTCTTCGTGTCTTCTAATATTCGGTCTTTGCTCGACTTGCAGCCAGACACCCTGATAGGTACCAGCATGCAGGAGCTCATGCGTAGAGAGAGTCGTGCCGAATTTGGCCGAGCGATCGAAAAGGCAAGGAGAGGCAAAATAGTGACATGCAAACACGAGGTTCACAACAGGAGAGGACAGGTACTTCAGGCACAAACCATTTTGTATCCTGGAGATGCCTCGGATGGTCAGAAGCCCACGTTCTTATTGGCGCAGACCAAACTTCTCAAGGCGTCGTCGAGGAGCATCGCACCGGCGGCCACACCCCCGGGAAGCGTCAAATCGACCTCACAGGTCAACCAAAACATGCAACTCACAACACAGAGCACCGATCTCGTAAAGGCCGGGCCGATTTCACTACCGGGTGGGCAAGCGATGCCAGGCTCGCAGGATGCTGCCCTAGCCTCGGACGACAACATTTTCGACGAGCTGCGAACGACAAAGTGCTCCAGTTGGCAATTCGAGCTCCGCCAGATGGAGAAGGTCAATAGGATTCTTGCTGAAGAGCTGGGCGGCCTATTATCGAATAAGAAGAAGAGAAAGAGGAGAAAGGGAGTTGGCAATGTCGTCCGCGACTGCGCCAACTGCCATACGCGCAATACGCCCGAATGGCGACGAGGTCCTAGTGGTCAAAGAGACCTCTGCAACAGCTGCGGTTTACGCTGGGCAAAGCAGGTGAGAAGCGCCGAGCCCTCTGTAGTAAGCCGAGTGGAGGACGACGATGTTAATCAGGATTAGGTTGGACGGGTTTCACCGCGCAATTCGTCTCGAGGAGGCGCAAACACCAACGCAGACGCACTCAGTAAGAAGTCGAACTCGCCCATACACTCCTCTCAGCTCCAAAACGAAGTCAAGGCCAGCAACAGCACGCCAGCAAGACCCAGCGACAGCTCAGGGAACGGCACACCTGCCACGTCTGTTTCTGTCTCTAAAAGTCACCAAGGCATGCCTCCTCCAAGTCAACCTCTTCTCGAAGGCGGCAGTGGCGGCGGAATGACATCCATACGGGAATAACCAGAGAGCGACAATGATCACTCACGCATCTATCTATTTTACTAAGAACCCACATACTATCGGTCCAAGCGCACGCCCTTTCTGTTGAGATACCATTATACTTTCGTTTCCCAAGGTCTTGTGGCAATGGCCTGGTAATACCTACTGCCTAGATGCGGCGCCAACAAGGATGGTTGATATCACCCCGGCGATTTTTTTTCTTGAACATTTCTAGGAACTTTGACATTTTCTCTACGTAAGGTACACGAGGCGTCATGGACTGGGGGTCAGAACGCAAATCTAGTTTGTTCGGGTGATATATCAGTCACTCGCTGTTACGGCCGGAACTGACCAGCTTGCGATACCACACCAACATCATTATGGGTAGATTGGCATCATAAGTTTCTACTTGCTTCTTGGAGGTGGGAAAGGACAGCAAAAGAAAAGCAGCCCTTCCTGTACCCCAGTGGTTGGTTATCTGGTCTGGGATCTTTCTATATAGGAGGTGCTAGCCAAGGATGATTTTTTGCGGAGCGGAATGGGCTTAGAAAAGAAGCGATCAAGCATTTATGAAAGGCCGGATTGGTTGGAAGCGGTGTTTTTTTTCTTCTTCGTCTTTTGTCTGTATTCGTTCGCACTTTCCCTCCTACGTATGGAGTACTTGTCGGGATAAACCCGCTTGATATCATAGGCGCTGGTGGGCTTGGGGAATGGTGGGTGATTGAGGCAGATGAGAGACGGGTGAGGGATGCGAATCATCGGCCTTCGGCCTTGGTGTTAGCCATTTTATATGAAACGGAATGTAGCTGAATGAGACATACCCCATGGATTTTGTTTGTATGAAGACTTTTGTTTGTCTGTTGTGGATGTGATGGCTGTGAACGTCCGGAGTGAGTATTCGTACAACGGTATCAGCGACGTTATCTCGATCTCCAACTTGATTCACTGCTATGATGTATTCTGCCCACCTATTCAAGGCGATGACGGTACCCAAGATTTGCTGTGGGTACTTGACTATGTCAGGGCAAGTCTGATGTCTTTCCCCTCGGCCGCGTTTAGACCTCAAAACGTAAAGTACGTGATGGCATGTCGTTTAACTTGCACCAACTAATCCGGATTATATGGAAACATGGAAACGATCATATTGTTTGACCCGATTCATTACCAGTCAAGGAGGGTCACTCATGAAGAGGTCACAGAGCGGATAGCCGGGGCGTTCGGTTTGTATCGTGTTCTGACTTGCGATACTGCTTATACACTGAGAGATTAATGGACTTGTATCCAATCTGCTCCCTGGATGCCACGCCAGTGTACTGAGACGGACGTGGAGAGAGTAGCTGGATATAGAATCAACCAAGTAGGCCGACGAGATTCATAGACTTGAGCAGACTGAAGAAAAAGGAACGCAAGACAGGGAAATCCAAAAACACAAGTCCAAAACAACATTAAACACCCAAAGCAAAACCTTCAACACAATCACAAATCTAATCAAACGGCACCCTTCCCCTCGACCCCCTCCTCTACGCCTCCATCCCCTCCACCCCTCCCACCACGCTCCCTCTCCCAAAATCTCTCCATCCCGCGATCCCTCCCCTTGATCAACCCCCTCACATCAAACGGATCAAGAACAGTCACCCAAAACGCCCTCGGATCCTTCCAACCGGGACCCTCCACCTCGGTCACCCCGTCCGGGGCAAGGTACACCGTATACCGCTCGGGCAAATACCGCCTCGGATGCCGGACGTTGAACATGCAGACGTTGGCGAGCATCAGGCTCGCCTCGAAGACGTAAAAGAACCACTCGTAGCGTATGGCGGGGGGTATATCGCCCTCCTTCGTCTGCGCGTCGAACCGGACTTGAGCGAGGCTGAAGTATTCTACGACCCGAAACAACGTCCTCGCGGAGATCAACCCGACGCTGACGTACAGCGTCACCATCGGGCCCGTTACGCCGCGTACAGACGCTACGCCGGCGGCAGCGCACCGCCGGTGGAAGACGATGGCGAGAGCCACAAAGGAGGCGAGGACGAAGATTTGGAGGAGCAAGCTTGTCTTGATGAGTGCGTGGCCTGTTTCTAGTTCGCGCTGGGTGAGGGACTGGTTTGCAGAGTAGGACGCGCCCCACCCGTTCAAGGCCTCGACGATGCTGGAGAAGAAGGCAAAGGTTGTGAGGACGCGGCCTGGGTGGAGGGGGGAGGCGTAGGGGGCGTAGTAGAGGACGCGGCCTAGGATGTTGTAGTTTGCTAATTCGAGGAGGGGTCTTTGGAAAAAGGGTGAGTTGAGGGTTCCTCTCTTTTCGTTTTTTGCTCATTTCGGATATGTGGATTTGAGGAGAACGGTCATTACTCACGGAGCTGCGTAGATGAGGCACACGCTCGCGATGAAGATGTTGAGGTCGTCGTAGTGCCACGCGCCGTAGGTGCGGACGGCGAAGCCGGCTGTGAAGAGGAGGCAGCAGAAGGAGAAGAGGGCGGTGACTTTGAAGAACTTGTAGTGACTAGATTATCAAATCGTCTCTGAAATCAGAAAAGTCACTCTTCCCTGAGGTGGCTATCTGGCTGGCTGGCTTGGTCCTTTGCTTCCAAAGTCTTACCAGGAGAATGGTTGAGATGAATAGACTTACTAGCTTTGCCAAAAGTGTAGTATACCAGAGGCAGCAAATGCTACGGCGAAGAAGGTGGGTGCTGCCTTATTTGGGGCGTAGAAGTAGTAGCTTCCATCAACTTTTAGATTTCTTGTAAGTAAAGGGGTCTGCTTAGGGGGGGCTATCCATTCTTACCATATTTGCCGTCCTCCATGTTTGTTCCAATCTTCCCTGAGCTTGGCCAGTTTCTAGGATTTTCGTGCTTGCAGTCACCATAGATTCAGTTTGAAGTAATCTCCGGGAAGCTGCAAAATATCATAGCTTTCTTCAGAAATGCGGCTGCAATTCATAGTTCTCGAGGGATAAGCTGGTGAAGAGAACTTCCGTTCCACGTTCATTTATATACATTTACGAACATCAGGCACCATACGCACATTATTCAAAAACGCCCTTTCAATCCATCAACAGAAAACATGCACTTTTCACATTCGGTAATCTTCCAATTGTCCACTACTCATGCATCGAAATCGTAACCCGACGAATACGCTCGCCAAGCCCCCCCCCCCTCGAGATCAGCCTCACGAGGCGTTGCCATCAACCAATCGCATCCATCCCTCGAATACGACGCGCGCAGAAAGATGACCCGACTGACAACATCTCAATACTTCACAGAGAGCCTAAGCTTCGCGAAGAATCGCAGTTTGGGTCATTGATTCGACGACGGGGAATGTTTCTTGTCTCCATTTCGGGCGATATTCAAATCAGCCCACGAGAGACAGCCCAACGGTGAACGTCAAATACATACCGGCATGTAGGCAGGCTCTTGTTAGCTGTCATCCCGTCGTTTATCTCGTGTGTTTGATCTCCATTGGGTACCCTTGGCTTTTCCCAGTCACCCGGTGCAGTCTGGTCAATAATCCGGAAGACGTACCCGACGCTGTCGAGTCGACGGTGACTGGAGATTCTTTGGGGACGCCATGAGCATTGCGGCATGCAGCGGTCTGCAAAGATGACCCGATGAGACTTCCCAAGCCTCTTCAGTACATTCTTTCCTTATAGGGTGACGTTTCGAGGACCAAGTGTGGCTGCTTACACTTATTGGCAATGCACGCAGGGCACTATAACAAGCTCTTGAAATCGTGAAATGAATTCATCCCTGAATAGTACCTGGCAAGGCCAGCATACTGGACTAAATGCCTCGTAATGCCAATAAAAAAGGGCAGCAAAATCCTTCAAGTGCCCTTATCCCCTTCCCACCGTTCCCAAAAGTGTTTATACATCATAGAAAGAACAGAACCCAACATGTGATGCCACACATTGTCGGGATATCTGCACCCGCGAAACCTCTGCAGATCCAAGGCCCGTTCCGTGCAGCTTTGCTTCCTTGACTCTCTCGAAAAAGAAAACGCCCAAAAAGGTTTCCATCCTAGATGCAGTTCCTGGCGATCAAAACATACAGTGGTCATACATGAAATCATTACAGACTGATGCCTCCTAGGGGCCCGTCAGTCAACCTCCCACCCGCGACCCGTTCCGTTCGCGTTGTTGGTGGCTTCATCATTCTCGCCGTCGTCGGTACCAACCACGCTATTCGCACGCGATGACTCGACTTGACTGAGATAGTAATCGTCGTTCTCGCCCCAGCTATCGTACTCGTCGTCAGAATAGTCCCACTGTACGGGAATCGTCTCGCCGCCCTCGCCGAACCCGAACATCATACCGCGCCATTGTCCGGCGGCGATCTTAGCAGCCACCTGAAGCATCAGGGCGATGAGATGACTCGGCGGACCCAAGAGAACCTCGCAGGTCTTGGACACGATGGCCATGGGGAGTCTGCGGACGAGTTCCAGGCGGCTTCTCAGGGGGTGGTACCTGGCCTGGGTGCTTGTGGGCGCAAAAAGGTTGGCCGCTGTCGGCAGAGGGGAGAGCGCTCTGCGGCCGACGGAAATGCTGCTGGTGGTTGATCTGTGTCGGATGTACGGGCGACGCACGACAGCTGTGGTTGCTGCTTCATCCTCGGAAAGAGCAACCTTGTCAGGCTGCTCAACCACTTCAGAGACCATGTCTGGCGCAGTGGCAGCGCTCTCTAGCGAGCTGTCATCGGTAAGAGACGAAGTGGCATCCCAAGTTCGCCGAGTCTCCGGGGTGACAGTCAGATCGGAAATGTCGCGGTAGTGCCAAGGCTTTTTAGGGATCAAAATGTTATCGTGAGGGTACGGGAACCTCGTCGGAGACACGTCTGAGGCAGGAGACCTGGGGACAGGCGTAATCGGCGACTGAGCGGGCGAGTGCCATGACTTTGAACTGTGGAACGAATCGGTAGAACCGGTGGGCGAAGTCGCTTCATCCAGAATCGGAGTCGATCTCATGGCCGACTTTGACGGTGGCGAGGTGACGAGGGTCAACTGTGGGGGAACCAGAGCTCTGCCGGCTCTGAACCCGCGAAGCTTCTTTCTTCTGCCACCCACAACTCCGCTACCCTCGAGAACTGCCTCTTCGTCGGTCGCAGACTGTGATTCACTGCTTGAACCGTTTCCGCTGGGATTGCCCGTCTCTACTGCTGATTTCTCGCAAACAGCCTGTGGCTCAGCGACAGGTTCGGTGGCCGGCGTAGGCTCAGGTAACGCAGCGGCCATCTTGATCTCGTAGTTCCGGATCACATCATAAATGTTAGTAGGCGTCGGTGTGCTTGCCTCAGCCGACAGAGGTGTCTTGGGCAATGCCTCCACAGTGACCAGCTGTTCCTTGATATCGTTTTGCAGCCGTTGATCAGTCACTGGCGGCTCAACAGTCACCACAGTCTCCACCTGGATGCCTGTCTTGCTTTCCTTTGGCTGGGTCAACGAGTCGTCGATTTTGATAGAAACTTGGGGAACAACAGGGCCCTGGGCGTCCCTTTCGCGATCGGCCGTCTCCGTCGAAGGTACTGTCACAGGTGCTTGTAGTGGGGCGGCATGCAACGCTGGCGAGACCGCGGCGGCAGTCGCCTCCTTGCCAGCGTTGTTTTGTGCCTCAATGCCACTAACATCACCGTACGTAACTTGAAGTCCTGGTGACTTTGCTGATGGCTCCTCGGGGGGAACCATCAGATCTGCTTGACGAGCCTCATCTTCGGGTTCCACTTCCTCGGCAATTGAGTCCTCGAATATGGCTTCTTCATGACTTCCCTTGGGCTCGGTCTTTTCTATCTCGACCACGTCACACGCACAGCCTTCCTGTTCAGCCACCTCTTGAGTCGTATTGTTGCTGTCGATATTGCGGGTTGCCTCCGCCCCGCGCTTCGGAATCTTCAATTCTGTCGCAACGGCAGGTCTCTCGGCCGTGGGAGTAAGCGCGGCATCGTTGGGCTCTGCCGCTTTCGGTATTGCGGCACTTGGATCACGGGATCTTGAGCTTGAATGAAAGTCATTGCTGACAGTGGACAGCCGGCGTTGCTCGCTTCGACCGCGGAGAGAAGATGTTGAAGCTCTCCTGCCAGTGTTGGGCGTCAGAGCTTTTGGAGTCGGTGACACCTCGACTTCGTGAGCTGGGGTCGATAGGACAGGTAGGGCTCGTTTGACCGGGGGTGTCCAAGGCCGCTTTTTCACGGGGGTCTTTGGTTTCTCGGGGAGGATGACTGTAAAGGACCGCTTGAATGGGCATTCCGTCTTTTCGAACTGCAATATTTGATCCCAAACATCCTTCAGTGCCGCAGCCAATTCCTGTTCATCGGCGTTGTTGACAGGAATCTCGATCCTCCAGTAGTTGGGTCTGCGAATTTGTAGAACGAATTTGCTGGAATCTTCGGCTAGAGCCCAGCATTGGCTTTTGGGCAACATTGGCTGCAGAGCAGAGCCGCAATTCAAAAAGGCGACGGATCCTGTACGGTATATTCGGAACGGCCCTGTTGGGATGGCCCCCAATCAGCAATGGCCATGAAAATCTAGATGGACTTGCGCAACTTACCAATGGCAATTGTCCTCTCGAGCTGCGAGTGGGCGGACAAAGAGCCGGGCTCGTCTGAAGGGCCGCGACCTGGACTCCGAGCTCGACCTCTTGAGGCAGCAGCAAATGCTACAATCTTGACATTTGGGTGGTTGTATAGTGTCTCGACAAGGCCACCGGCAGATGTGGACGGTGCCGGGCGTGACATGTGTGTTGGTATCGGGGCAGTTGCGACGCGGCGTGGAGCCGGATAGGCGGGGCGTAGAGATTCCATCGTGGTATCCCTAGGGAAAGGGAGAGTATGGGAGCTCAGCCAGAGGAGAGCAATGTCGTGACGTACGTGCGGGAACTATCAGCTGACGGGCGAGTGCTACGAGTCGGACCTGGGTCATGTCGAAGCTGACACCGAGTACATGACAGGCCTTGGGAGGGGAAAGTTGTCGTCGGAGGTGACGTTCGTGTGCGTTGTAGATTTCTGTCGCGTTGTTTAGCGCGCCGGCCTTGGTCGAGAGGATAGGGCGGTGCAAATCGGAAGCGGAAGACTGATATGATGACCGTAGCAAGGGGGTATTTTTTGAGGGATCCGAGAAACGGGCAGACAAACGGGTCCAATGCAGCGGCGCGGAAGGACGTGGACCCCCTTTTGAGCCGAACGAGAATCGGCAACCTAGGAAATAAAATGTCTTGCTCCGGTCTCAGTACCCTTCAGATGAAGAAGAAACACTTGTGCCACCACACGATAGGTAGCGAATGGAAGGGAAGAAGAAGAGGATGGGTGTGTAGAGTATCCCCGGAGAAGCGAATGAGGAGAGGAGGAGCAGGAGGAGGGATCGGAAGGCGGAGGGAAGTAAGAGGAAGGGAAAAAAAGGTTTTTGATAATTGAGATTGAGGCAGGGCGACAGGGAAGGGGGGGGGGAAGCCGCGGCGGACGTGGGTGATGGATGGATGGACAAAAAGATGAAGCTTGGACGAATTTGGGATTTGCTCATGGTTCGACCAGGGGTTAACGATGTCACGGCTTCTTGGGGACTCGTTCGAGGCTTTGGAGGAAACACGCGCCAGACTGGGGGGTTCTGACGCTGCCGGTTTCCTGAACCATCGCGTCGCCGTTTGATAGCGATGGGCCCCCCGCGCCCCGCACCCACCGTCCTTAACCACTCGACCCTGTGGCCGTACGATGAGACTTTCTCTCTCCCTTTCTACCGGATCATTCCTTGCCTGACGTACCTCATCATCTCACTTTACCTCATTCGAGTTGGATGATGCTCAAACACACTGGCAGACTCATACTCCGTACATAGTAGAGTGATGCTGAACATGCATTGCCACCTGGTAATTATAGGAGAGACCCTCAATTCCAGTATTGCGGGAATTTGAGACAAAACGAACTCTCTCACTCACTCAAGCATATCCTGATTGGCTTTCACATGCCTCTCTCTTTCTCTTACTCACTCGCCCCCTCACTCACTGTCTCTCATACCTGATATGAGTCGGTTATGCCAGATTCTCATCACCCATCTTGTTGTGATGAACTTCGCTTTGATCTCTTCCTTGGCCCCTTCTCCTGATGCACGGAGACCATCTATATAGATCTGGAGAACAAGCTAGGATGACTAGGCTCACTGAAGCGCGCGCCCTCGTGATGTGCCCGGTCCCATCTGGAGCTAACCTGGAGATTGCACGTCGTAGTCGCTTCGCGAATAAGGTGCCGCGTCCGCAGTCCATTGGGGGGTCACACCGGGGACAGCCGACGTATCCCGGCCAAAATGCACCCTTAACTTTTTTCCATGACTATCCGTACGTACTCCGTACTGCGTATGAGTATGGGGATCGATATGGGGAGCCCAGGCGTTGTAATGTTCGCTTAGAAGAAAACGGCAAAGATGAGACGGGGCAACCTCAACATAAAATCCAGTGGAAACCTGGCATTTTCAGCAGTGGTCATATTTGATTACGGATACCCTTTCAGCTCCGCTCTTGCAACCCTCGCCTTTGAAAATTGAGGCTTAGAGAGCTCGTGTTGCCTCGTCATTCCGGCCGTCACCGCATTCTCAACCAGAAACTAGCTTCCGAGGTTTCCAAAAAGGCTTCGAGAGCCTCGGGTCCCCCATGACAACAGCCGCCTTATTCAATTACAGATATATCACCTGGGTTTATGCCTACCCTGAAGAGCCTCAGCATGCCTGGGGGGTTAACAATTCAGGGACCTACTATTGGTCCATTGAAAGCTCTGAGCTTCGAGCTTCGAGCTTTGAGCAATGCATGCAGGGGTTCCAGCTCTTAGCCCAGGGACGCGTTCTGGGATGCAAGTTCGACGCGTGCGCAATGCAGCCGCAGCCGCAGCAACTCGACATGAACCGGTGCCACATCTCTCAATGTCTATGTAGGTAATCCACTTGCACCCGATCATCGAAGCTGACTGGTTCAGCGCTGATGCATCGCAATGCAGCTCGCCCTCATACAAGCGAATGATTTTGCCTCTGAGGCGCCTCAATTGTACAGTTTGGTTCAGTGTCTGAAGTACCTGCCATGCTAGGCACCTTACTGTAGGGTAAGGTCCCTAGGTACTTGAAGCTCCTGGACACTTGTGCCTTGCTCTTATCTCTGATATCGATAAGATAAGGCCTGCGAGGGCTTCCCGCACTCGGTGAAGCTCGGACCATCCGACCTTCCGGATGTACCGGTTGCAGCGTTAGGTTGTTAGGCGCTACCTAGGTCTCTCAGCCACTCGCCCCCGGTATGGGTGTCGTCATCGTCTTCCCGCCACACTCAGCTCCAGCTCCCAGCAAGTTTAGCTCCCGGCCAAGCACCCAGCCCTGCGCTGACCTGGTCGCAACAGCTCGCGTGCCCCTCCAAGACCCTCGACATTTCGAACCTCAACACCCAGCAACGTTCGTAGTGATCGGCATCGTCACTTCCACAACCTCGAGAAACCATGGCGACCTCCGAAAAGGGCCAAAGGCGCGACAAGCTTGAAGGCCAGATCGACAAGCAGCTCGACAAGCTTCCCATTGACAAGGAGAGGCTCAAGCGGGAGTTCGACCTCTCCCACTTCGACCTGAACCAAATCCTGCGGGGCATCCAGTTGACGCTGGTTGGAGGTCAGTTGATGGAACCATGCCCATAGCATCCAGACTCCAGTTCCTTTGCATTTCATTGACACAGCTCAAAATGCTAACTTCCAACAAGCTCAACGAGCCCTTCAAAATCCTGCCTTGTTCACTTCAGACCACTACCGACAAGCCGGCATTGCCGTCTTGAGTGGCCTTGCCATCCGTCTCGTCATCTCCATTCCCGTATGTCTACCTTAAACCCCTGCGCCAGGAGCACGAAAAACCGCCGAGATACTCCTATTTTCCTCATAGCAATTATTGACACAGCGCGAAAGATCATTGGCGTCAGAGTCTTTCTCTGGATTCTCTCATTCTTCTTGAGCCTGGACCATGTCACCTGGGATGACCAGCTTGTTGGTGGCCTCAACTTCATCGAGGAATATGTTTTGCAGGTCCCGTTCTTCCTCATGGCGCTGATGCGCTACGTCACCCCAACGCTCGACAACATGCAAGTCCGCATCTTACCCCCCAGCCCTTGGGTCTTTTGCTAACGTGGAGGCAGGTTCATGGACTCGCTGAATTGGGTTGACAAGACGTACGTCCAGAAACACAAGCATGAGGACCCGACCAAGCTTCGAGACATGTACTATCCCAACCTCAAGATGTACAAGGTCAGCGACGGCAGCACCCACACGACTAGCACGGCCGAAGCCATCAGCATGTTCCTGTACCGCTTCGCTCGAAAGGGTGCCATCTCCCTTGCCGTATTCGCCCTGTCGTACCTACCCATCGTCGGTAGATTCGTACTGCCCGCAGCCAGTTTCTACACATTCAATAATGCCGTTGGATTGGGGCCTGCGTCTGTCATCTTTGGAACAGGTATCTTCTTGCCCAAGCGGTACATTGTCATCTTCCTGCAGAGTTACTTTGCGTCGAGGAGTTTGATGAGAGAGCTTCTAGAGCCGTACTTCTCTCGCGTGCACTTTACCAAGGAGCAGAAGAGGAACTGGTTCCGGAACCGTGAGGGATTGTTGTTCGGCTTCGCCATCGGGTTTTACACACTGATCAAGATCCCGCTCGTTGGTGTCTTGATCTACGGTATTGCAGAGGCCTCAACGGCGTACTTGATTACCAAGATTACCGACCCTCCCCCGCCTCCCGCCGAGAAGGCTGCTTTCGCCGCGAGCCAACAGGAGTGGACGAACAAGCACGAATTCCTCAACCTCTCCCTTGGCGATATTGATGCCATTCACCTCAAGTCGCGGCCGGCCAAC
This sequence comes from Colletotrichum acutatum, assembly GCF_030867785.1. NCBI lineage: Eukaryota > Fungi > Ascomycota > Sordariomycetes > Glomerellales > Glomerellaceae > Colletotrichum > Colletotrichum acutatum. The sequence goes on along the minus strand of NW_026849034.1, from coordinate 188,629 downwards.
CCGACAGGTGATGCTCAAAAGCACGAGTAGGAAAATGACAAGGGAACGGCGAGGGTGTCTGTTCGTCTGTCGCTTTTCGGGGTTCGCCATCCGTAGGCTTAACTCAATCGCGTGAATCCAGACATGCCGGGATAGGGTGACATTCTGTGGACATTTGCAACGTTCTTTTCTGCAACAGTACGGGTGAAGGGGACCGACAAGGCGTGAACGACAGATGCCGAGATAGCCAACCCCCGGATTCCAATCAATTACGTTTTATGATAGGAGCCGTCATGCGACATGAGATCACCATGCTCTCTTATCGATTGGTTTTTGGAGAGTGGCCGACGGGCGGAGCCAATGCGGGGGTTGCCAGGCACAAGCCTCTTACGGTATCGGGCAAAAGCTCTTATCAGCCCGCACCCAGCTCCGCACTTGCAACTCCCCAGTAGCCACCACCACTCCCATCTCATAGAGGGCAGTTGGGGATAATCCCATACTCGGGATAGATAGCCAGTCGAGGCAGGAGAGAAAGGCGTCTCATTCGCCGGGTGAGATAGTTCCGAGGAGGTCAGGGCGGGGTAGTTTGGAGACGTTGGCTTGGATACGTGTATATCTACCACACTAGGAAGCAGAGCGACCTGTCCTGGCACTCAATCTCATAACGACAAGTGAACATCTCATCTCATCTCGGCCCATTGTCTTGGAATCGCTTGACTGACACATCTAACCTTGCCTTCAACTATTTCACCATGGGCAAGACTGGTATCCGTACGGCCAATAAGGTCAGCTTTGATAAGCCGGCTTCTGAGCAACCTGGCTTGCATGTAAGTGCTCAAGTGCCGCTGATGTACGCTTCGAGCGTCAAGTTTGTTGACATCAACACCAGAACAGGTGGCATCCAGATAGTGAGTGCTTTAACTGGAAAGAGTCCAAGTCTCAATACCCTCTAATCAACCTCCTCCCAAAGTCCCCTTCTCCGGCACCATCAAGAATGGCGAGACAGTCAAGATTGAATGCGTAGACTGGTAAATGACCTTTCTTTCTTTCAACTGGCGTCTGTTAGTGTCCCACAGACTTACGCAAAAGACAGGACCGGTGGCCAGATTGGCAACAACGACTCGGCGGACGACATGCTCAACGTTGACCTGACCAAGATCCACTACCTCAGTGGTCCGTTTGAGGTCGAGGACGCTCAGCCGGGTGACCTGCTGCTGGTGGAGATCATGGACGTCCAGCCGTTTGAGGACCAGCCTTGGGGTTTTACGGGTGTGTTTGATAAGAATAACGGTGGTGGGTTTTTGGATGAGATGTATCCTACCGCGTAAGTTACTCATACTCACGAGCACCGACAACACTATTGTACATGTTGGGAGTCATCCTCATAATCAGCCTCATCCCTCCTGTCAAAACGCCAAGAAGGAATGCGAAGCTAACACACCACCGCGTGAAAAAGGGCAAAAGCAATCTGGGACTTTGAAGGAATCTACTGCTCTTCCAGACACATCCCCGGCGTGAAATTCGCGGGGCTCATCCACCCGGGCATCCTGGGGTGCGCCCCGTCCGCCGAGGTCCTCGACACCTGGAACGCGCGCGAGGGCGAGCTCATCGCGGCCAACAAGCTCGACCGCGACGTCGCGAAGCCGCCGGAGCCGATCAACGTGCACGCCGGCGCGGCGGACGCGGAGCTCAAGGAGAAGGTTGGGAAGGAGGGTGCCAGGACGATTCCTGGGCGGCCTGAGCATGGCGGGAACTGCGAGTGAGTTTTGAGCATTCTTCTCTTTCCTTTTTCCTACCCTTCAGGAGATTGTGATGAGGAGACTCGGGGGTGATGGGGGACAAGAGTTACTGACTTTGAGGGGAATAGTATCAAGAATCTGAGCAGAGGAAGCAAAGTCTACCTCCCCGTCCACGTCCCCGGCGCCAAGTTCAGCGTTGGCGACCTACACTTCTCCCGTAAGTTTTCAAACTACGCCGACTCTTTTCCTCTCTCGACTGGCAGAGGCCGTGTCCCCCATCATGAAAGTAGTCGAACTGACCTTGTCCAAGAGGGCGACGGAGAAATCTCCTTTTGCGGCGCCATCGAGATGGCGGGCGTCATCACGATAAACTTCAAAGTCATCAAGAACGGCGTCGCCGACCTGGACCTCAAGTCGCCCATCTACATCCCCGGCCCCGTCGAGCCGCAGTTCGGTCCTGGGCGGCACATCTACTTTGAAGGGTTCTCGGTCGACCAGCACGGGAAGCAGCATTACATGGATGTTACTGTGGCCTATCGCCAGACGTGTCTTCGTACGTTTCCTCCTCTTTCTTTCTTCTCTCCTTTTTCTTCCTCTAAGTAGCATTTTAACCCACTGCTTCCTTGAATGTTGTGAATGGAAGACATTGATCGTTGTGTGTTTGCTAACGCAAACAACAAGGCGTCATCGAATACCTCCGCCGCTTCGGCTACAGCGACTACCAGGTCTACCTCCTCATGTCGTGCGCGCCCATCCAGGGCCACGTCGCGGGCATCGTGGACATACCCAACGCGTGCACGACTATTGGCCTGCCGATGGACATTTTTGACTTTGACATCTCGCCGGGCGCGGGTAAAGTCGAGAAGCGGGACTTGGGCAGTTGTGCTTTCGCGACGGGTGTGAAGGAGGGGACTGTTACCAAGGGCGGGGCGAATAGTCCGCATAGCTATGGTGGTGGATTGACGTATAAGGAGTAAGAGATGAGATTGGGGTTATGGAAGAAGGTTTGAGCGTGAGAGGTGTTGGCTCTTTCCGAATCTGAGCTGGAGATATTGTGTGCTTTTCTTTCCGCTTCCCCTTTACATTTACGTCCTGCTGTCTGTCTCGTTGGGTGATTGAACGAGAGCTGAGACATTGAGTTTGATCGGAGGCGAATGAGGTTGGGCAAGCGTAGTCACGAGTTATTATAGTCGTCAAGTCTTCATGTGAATTTCACTCATGAGATGCCAAAACTCATTATAAAGCCGTGAAATTTCACTGTCCAATGGAAATTCCTCGATTTAAACAAGCCAAACTCCCCAAGTCATCGGTCCTTGTTCCTCATATAATCGTGCCCGACAACTCCGCCCCGCCATGCATATATCAATAGGCCATCTGTCTAAATTCATCAAAAATCCGGAATTTCCGTCATGGCAGTGTGTCCCGTCGCGCCCGTGTGAATCCTGGCCTCGGCCGTACCGCTGCCCAACCACTCGCAGCCAGGAGTGTCGCACTTGCGCAGCGCATTATCGCCAAAGGCACCACCAGCACCACCAACAGAAGCAACACCACCGGCACCACCCGCCGACGATCCACCAAAAGCACCACCACCACCGCCCGCAGGCTCATCCTTGATCTCGCTGAATCCCATGTGCCCAGTCGCCTTGGCGTGCTTGTTGGCCTCCCTCTGCCCGTTGCCCAGCCAGTCGCACCCGCCCACGGTACACCGCAGCAAGAACTCGGTGGTGTCCGTAAAGTAGTGCATCTCGTGCAACTTACGAATCAGCGCGCGCGTGCGGTCGAGAACCTCGTCGTCGGCAGTGCTCCAGTTGGTCCTATCGAGTTCCGGAGGCAGATCCGAGTGGGAGTAGTGCGGCGGCTCCGAGGGGCTGCAGGCGATGCGGTCGTAGTGGATGCCCGAGTAGACGAGGATACAGCGCGATTCCTTGTTCTCGCCGAAGCGCAGCGGGTTCTGGGATTTGACGTCGAACGCGACGACTTCGAGGTCGAAGAGGTCCGAGAAGATGCCGAGCTCGATGGCGCCGCCCCAGCGCTCTGGGTCCTGGATTGTGCGGATGTACTTCTCAACGGGCATGTCGAGCACGGCTTCGGGGTAGTCGTCTGGGTGCTGGCGGATGTAGTCTGCGACCATTTTGCGGAGCTCTTTGGCTTCCATTTGTTTGCCTGGGATGGCGCCGCCGAAGGCGGTGAAGAGGCAGCTGTTGTCGTCGGGCATCACGCGGAGGACTTGGGTCATGCGTCAGATGGGAAGTAGTTTGGGGATAGGAGTGGGCAGCCAGGTACTCACGTAACGTCGACTCACGCTCCGGCCACGGGATGCTGATGTCCGAAGGGGATGGGTCGGCGTCGGGGTCGAGGCGGGGCTTCTTGGACGCCTCCGGTCCTCGAGCGGCCGGGGCCGCCGGCGGGGGTGTGATTGCGCGATGGTGGGCCGGCTCGATGCTGAAAGACTGGCCGTTGAGGCCGAGGTCTTTGGCGTTGGCGTCCTTGTGCTCGAGAGTCAGGGTCTGGAGGGGCCAGCCGTACTTGAGGGTGAACTCGGCGATGCCCGTCTTGTCCTTGATCTCCTTGAAGAGGTCTCCGACTGTTGCGGTGTCCTCGAGGGAGACGACGCCTGTGCCTCCCGGACCCTTGTATCTGGCTCTCATTGTGTGTGATGTGGATGTGCTTTTGCTGCTAAAGGGGTCTGTGAGATGATGAGTATGCGGGCTAAAGTCAAGATAGCAAGCTGAGATGTCTGATGATGCAATGACACACAGCCTTCAAATTGAGATAGAGTAGCGACTGACGGTAAGGTAGACGATCTTGGCCGGGGACGGATCCGGACGGAGAGCCGATGGTCACCAAGCTCTTGATGGCGGGGTTCGAACGGAGGGGTTTATCTTATCGCAGAGTACCAACGGCGGGTTCTCACTCTGGAGACTCGAGTGCCAAGGAATCTGGACGTGAGACGTAGGTAATAGGGATGCGCGTTGAGTTGGGCCGCTTTGACTCAAGTTTCAATCCTGGTCAGCTTCGTAGAGTCGTCCGGCGTGAGAAACACTGAGGCGAGGTTCCTCGGTGAAGGAGGCGGGAAGGATGCTTCTGCAGCTATGTTGGATCCAAAACGATGGAGTTGGCTTGCAGCGGTGGCACCGCAAGGTTCAGGCAAGGTAGGGTAGAATAACTGTTGCTGAGAGTTCGGATGCACTAGAAGCTTCTCCGCTTATTAAGTAGCTCTAGAAAGCTGCTTTGAACAGGACGTGTGATGTTTGGAAGGTGGGAAGACGTTGGAAATTGAGCCTGAGCGTTCTGACAGCTGGAACGTAAGTTATGTATTTCAACCTAAGCAGTACCTAAGCTGTGCTAGGTCAGACCGAGGCTCTGGACACTCTGGTAGGGCAGCAGCTTTGTCCGACTCGAGAACCCAGAGGATGACGGCGTCCACACCACGGGTCCTGGTGCTGGGATTGGAGGTTTGTGCTTGTCTTTGATTGTTTCCGAGTGGAGAACTACTCCAATAAACGCTGCTGCAGTGACAATGACTTCATGGTTCCACGTTACAGTCGCCCACTTTGTCTTTCCTCCGCCGAGTGCTTATAGAGCTGGCAGACAAGCAGCTTTGTCAACATGTTGAGAGCTGTGAGGAACGTTGATGTAGAGCTCAAAATGGCTGTCTCCGAAACCAAGAGACAGGAATGAAGTATCTATCCTGCAGAAGACTGAGATACGGGATATCATGGTGCCAGGTCAGAGAGGTACTATCATGGAACGAACTCTTAATTCTATCCCCAAGGCTTTGAGGAATGATACTTGGCATAAAAGACTGAATCAACTTACCAATGAGTCTTCCCTTTCCTTCTCTATATCATGATAAAAAAAAAGAAGCTACTCAAAGAGGCGAGAGATTAGGGACAAGAGACGGCACCACCAAGTTCCTCCTCACCCGTTGAAGAGCTAAAGGTACATCTCGAGTTACAAGAAGCCGTTGATCCAAGTCTCGTCCAATTGCCCGCCGCCAATGTTCCAGTTAGCCGAGGTGGAGCCGGGAGAGGCCACGACCGGCCCCGGGCTGGTTCCTTGCTAACATCCCCTCTCAGCACCACTTGTACCCGTAGGACCCCGGCCAGCTCCCGCCTCACTGCTTTCGCAAACCTTCAATTCCTCAGCTCCCCCAAAGAAACGTAGTAACTTGTAAATTCCCACCTTTGCGACGGAAGCCCTCGACCTCCTCTCCTACCCGACCTTGCCAATCAAGAGGGTCTAGTGTCTCGCTTGAATCCTTGTGCCTTCAATTGCCACCAGAGAGAAAAGGATTCCTTTAGCTGCCCTCGTTCTGCGATTCCCCAAAGAGGTTGGACGAAACTATGGCGACGCGCAGCGACGCGCCCGAAGTGCGCGAGTCCATCGAGGCCAAGGTCACAAAAGATGTCGAAATGACCGACGCACCCGACGCCAGCACCGCCGATGCTAAGCAACCCGAACCGACTGTCTCTGCGAAACCGGCTGAATCTGACAAAATGGATATCGACGCTGGCGCTCATGCCGATGCCGATGCGGACGCCGACGCCGACGCCGACGCCGATGGTGAAGCGGATGCAGATGGCGACATTGACGTAGATGCAGACGCAGACGCAGATGCGGATGGTGAGGTTGACGCGGACGCTGATGCAGACGGAGACCCAGATGATGGTGTCGCATCCCCCGTGGAATCCGAGCCTGGCGACCTTTTGGATGTCATCCAAACCATCAGCTCAACCGTGAGCAACTACAAGGATGAAGAGTATGTTCGGATTAGACGCGCCCTTTGCCTGTCTTGCTGCTAATTACTTGTCATTGCAGCGGTGAATGGTGGGCGGCTAGTTTCCAGCGCATCCCGAACAAGCGTCAACTGCCCGATTACTTCGAGATCATCGAGAACCCCATCGCCTTTAGCACCATTCGTGTATGTCCTGCCTATCCGTGGAGCCTTGTTGGCACGACACAAGACTGACCCCAAGCAGCACAAGATCCAAAAAAAGCTGTACACAGATTTTCCCGAGTTTGTTCGCGATCTCGCACAGATTTGTCACAATGCGCAAGTGTACAATCGGCCTTCCTCGGCCATCTTTAAGAGCGCCACCGTCATCCGAGACCTTTTCAAGAAAGAGTTACAGAAACTTGTTGCCAAGGGCACCATCAAGTCTGAAGAGGCTGAGCTTCCCGATCTGGGCGAGCTTCCGCCCGCAGAAGACTCATCGCCAGAGGCCGAATCCGAAGAGGACGAAGGAGAAGAGGAGGAGGAGGAAGAGGAAGAGGAGGAAGACGACGAGTCCGACGATGACGGAAAACGCCGACGAAGCAGGAGGCGTGGCCGGACGTCGCTCACCAAGCGTCAGCTTGAGGAGGCCCGGGAGGAAGACGAACATAAGAAGCGCGGCCGCCCTCCCAAAGTCTTGACGCCGCTCGAGGCGCGGATTCACAACGTCATCAAGGGCCTGCGCAAGTTCCAGTCAGACGACGGCGACTTGCTCATTGGTCCCTTTGAGAAGCTGCCTGATAAGCTTGCGAACCCGGACTATTACCAGGTCATCACCAACCCTATTGCGCTCGACAACATTAAGAGGAACGCTAAGAGGAAGAAATACTCGAGTGTCGACGATGCGCTGAAGGATATCGATCTCATGTTCAACAACGCAAAGGAGTACAACGAGGAGGCCAGTGACATTTACGAAGCCGCTGTCGAGCTGCAGAAGCAAGCACGTGAGCTGGTTGCGCAGGAAAAGTCGAGGCCGGACGACGAATTCCGTGACGAGGATGGCAAGCTGCCACTATCGGAAATTCAGCACAACGGTCAAGCATGGCGAGTCGGTACGTTCTGTTTCCGGTCCCTGGGCTATTCGAAGAGGATGAATTGGTGCTAATATCGTGTAGGTGACTGGGTGCATATTCGCAATGTTAACGACATGGCCAAGCCCATTGTCGCGCAAATATTCCGAACTTGGCAAGACCGAGCTGGACAGCGATGGATCAACGCTTGCTGGTACTACCGGCCCGAGCAGACGGTGCACAGGTTCGAGAAGCACTTCTTCGAGAACGAGGTGGCCAAGACGGGCCAGTATCGCGACCACCAGATTGAAGAGGTGCTCGACCGGTGCTTCGTCATGTTCGTTACGCGGTTCAATAAAGGACGGCCGCGTAGTCTGCCGGCGGATAAGGAGGTGTACGTGTGCGAGTCTCGGTACAACGAGGCGACTTGTAAATTCAACAAGATCAAGACGTGGACGAGCTGCGTGCCCGACGAAGTGCGGGAGAAAGACTACGAGATGAAGCTGTTTGATCAGCCGCGGCGGCTCAAGAAGGTACCCAGTCCGATCAAACACCTTCTGCAGGCGGATGCGAAAGAAACGGATGAGCTCCCGAAGCCGACCTGGGGGGCTGCAAACGCACCGCCCATTATTGGTGCCGTGCATCGGCGTCCTAGAGAATCAAACGTGAGTTTGGATGTGATTCATTTGGTTTTCCCTGTTGTTTCCTTCGTTTTGCCTATCAGATTGGTCCTCGACCGGACGGGTGTGTGTCTCTCACAGGAATACGGTATACACACTGGAACACCTGCACGAATACCACACAGCCTTACCGTGCCGCCTCCTGGATGAAGGAGGTGGATGAGAGCATTGCCAACCCTCCAACAGCACCAGCACCAGCACCAGCACCAGCACCACCACACCCTCTCGTCGTCCTTCTCGGTTATGCAGTGCAGACAGATAAAGGGAGGGACGCGTGTGGGATAACAACACCCTGCAGCCCGTATCAGGCGTGCTTTGCAACAGAATTGTGTGCCTTCACCTCTTACTCTCACTCTTGTTCTCATTCTCATCCTCATTCTCACACTCTCCTTTACGTTTGCTCCGCAATTTTCAATCTCACAATCACTTTCACTCTTGCTATCGCGCGTTAGTTTTTTCTGCTTTCACAGCCTACCTTTTGGGCTTCACTTGACCTTGATTTGGTTTTTCGTGACTGACAAAATTGACTTTGGTCGTACAGGAATCTCCTCCACCTGAGCCTACGCCTTCTCCGCCGCCCATGAGCCAAGAGCCTGCGCGACGACCTTCAGTTCTTCAGGCGATGCGTCAGACGCCAAGCGACATGTCGATGGGCAATCCTCCCACGCCTTATGGGCACGGAATGGGAGCTGCGCCTTCGCCATCGCCAGCAATGTATGCTCAGCAGTACACGCCTCAGCATGCTTCAGCATCGCCAGTCGCGGTGAACCACCAAACGCCGGTGCCTCTACCCCAACTCCCTCACCAGGCGTCTCACTCTCCGCAGCAGCCCATCCGCCCCATGTACCAGCAGCAGGGGTTTGCGCCAAGCCCGTTCCAGCACCAGCAGCACCCGCACCAGCAACACCAACAGCACCCACAGCACCATCAGCAGCAACAGCACCATCCCCACCACGCACCACAGCACATGCACCCTCAGCAGCAGCAGCAGCAGCAGCAGCAACAACAACACCACCACCAAGGCCCTCCCCCTCCAGCGCCTCAGTTCCAGCAGCAGCAGCACCACCTACCGCCGCACCAACAGCACCAGCACCATCAGGCCCAAGCGCCGGTCCCACAGCAGCACCACCACCAGCAACAGCACGGCCACCACCAAATGCATCCACAAATGATGCCAGCAAATCCCATGGGCGGCCCGACCTACAACCATCATCAAATGCAGCCTCATCCCGCTGCAGCCCGCACCCCCATGGCCAACACGCCCAATGCCATGCAGCCCGCCAATGCCTACAACCCCCCTAGGCCTCCCGAGGTTTTTACCCTGGCCGAGTCCCTCAACGACCAGATCCCCGAAGAGGTGCGCAGCCAGTACAACAGGGACGAGAACGGCAGAATCTTTTTCTACTCCACACCGCCCATCGCACGCCCCGAACACGGCCTCGCCCCGGACAATGCCAACTCGGGTCACAGCCTCGCCTACCTTGCTAAGAGCAACCCGCAGTGGCTGGCCGAACGCGCCTCCCGCGCAAAGCCCTTTGCTGTCGCCAAGCAGAAGGAGTTGAAGGTCAAGATGGCCCTCGACAAGGTCACCGAGCCCGCCAAGGGCAAGACGGGCGATGAGCTGCGCGACTGGGCCGCCGATTCCCTGGTCCGCTACGTCGAGGCGCACGCCCAAGAGACGTCGCGCATGCGCGAGGAGGGCGATCTGGACGGTCACGATCGCCTCATGAAGGAGCAGCGCGCCGCTCGTCGCAAGAAGACGAGAAAGGAGTTGGAAGAGGAGGAGGAGCAAGCCGACGAGGCGAAGCGTGCCAATTACCTCGAGGACATTTACTTTGTCCACTCCAGTCTGCGCACGCCCAAGCCTTCTCACTGATCCAACGGATTGAGCAACATCAATGTGTATTCTAACCGACATCATCCCTGCTTCTCCGTCCCTTCGATGCAAAGCTACAATCGAAGGCCCTGGATTAAGGTAGGGAGGATTCGATCTCCTGGGTAGAAAGGGAGCGGAGTTTTTTCGGCGGGTCGGACTGCTGTGATACCTATTGGCTTTTTTGGAGTTTTGAGGGGGAAACGAAATGGCTCACTGTATCAAAAAAAGATGATCATCGTCAGGGCATCATGATACGATGTTCATGATGCCTGTTCAAGTACCTAATTTGCACAATTGAGATGAACAGTACCTATTCAGAGCTCCCGTTGTTTTCAGGCGTGTTTACTATCATGGCCCTTGATGAAATTGATATCTACATAGGAACACCCCACAGCGGTCAATGGATGATCTCAGTCTATGAGATGACAACTTGGTGTCTATCTAGGAGTATTGATCCAAGTGCGTTTGCCACGATTCAACCCCCCCCCCCCCCAAAAAAAAAGCCCCCCCAAAAAACTTGAGCTCATACCAATCCATCAGCGATACGCCGAACCACACACACTTTCATGATCTTCATCACCATGCGCCCTCCAACCTCGAGGCCTTTGAAGGGGTGTGAGACATCTTAAGATGAACAAGACAAAGGCTGGACCAGAAGAACCAAGCCCTGTGAGTGGCTGAGGTAGGTAGCTGGCTGTCCCTGTGCCGTCGAGGGAGCGGCCCGGCCGAGTTCCTCCGGCTACCTTGGGTACCTCAGGTCTGGAAACCTTCCATGCTTCTTCTTTGGCAGTTTTTTGCCTCAGGACCCTTGCCCCATAATAAGTACGGTGATGCACCAGTCAGATGCAAGATCCAGTGCAGCGAACCCGACAGGCTCAGAGCTGGACCCGACCAGGGGGCGCTAGCGTAGATCTGATTCGCCCCCCAAGGTCATGTGCCGGGTTGTGTGACTCTACCGCTGAATCTTGAGCAAGGTGTCTTAGCAGTTAGATGTTCTGTTTCTAACGAGATTTCGACGTAGAAAGTCGTCAATTGAACCAAATGAGCGCTATTCGTCTCTGTATAGCTATTTCTACTCAATCGATGCTTTTAAACTCACAAATAATGTGAAATGGAGACTCTACTCATCGATATATGAACCCCAAGTGTTAGTGTATTGAATAAAGTAAACCCGCCAGAACCAGTCCCACCCAACCCCCATCCAACCCGAGCGGACGTTTGTGCCCGTGTACTGCCCACTTTACACTCAGAGCCCAGAGATCGGACCCTTTCCTTTGGGCGAACCGATTCGCGTGGGTGAGGGGCAAATGCAGCGCAGCACGCTAATTGAGCCTCGCTCTGCCCAAAGGCGGCTAGGATTGAATGATTCGCTGACGTTCTCGATTCTTAGTTCCGACTACACCTCTCGCCTCTCCTTACTCTTACTCTTACTCATAACCGCCTTTCGCCTTCTTATTCTCGACTTCACCTCTCTCTCCCAACCCACTCTCTCAACCCGCGAGTATACGTTCAGATTCACCCTCTCAACCCCGAGGAAACCGACATACGCATCCGATCTTATTCGATCTCTCTAATCCTCTCAATCGTCTATCCGGGTGTACCTGATTGAAGCATTCGGATAGTGGCGTTCATCCATCAAGTCTTGAACCGTTCTTCTCGTCGTCGGACCGAAGACTTTGAATTCGTTTCCAAAGTCTTTGCTTTCTTTTTTCTTTTACCTTGTTGTGCTTGTTTCTCTCTCGAGTTCGAGCCATCCGCGATTTTCCCGGTGTTTATTTTGCATACCCCGTCCTTGGTATCTTGGGTGGCGTCGGCGTTTCGTTGGACAGTAGGAAGACTTTACGACTTGACGGCTCCAACACACCCACGGCTTACATCGGTGTTCTCCCTCCTTCTTGCTCTCAGTTGCTTCTCTGGTTAAGATAACTGGTTGCATCGAATTTGTGTTTGGGTGTCGATTGAAGGATCCAAGCCAAACCCACCTCGAGGCTATCGACAACAGAGCCTTGTCACTGTTCGACACAACGATCGGCATCTCCCCTCTCTACAGTTCCAGCAACCTGGGCATTCTAGCAACCCGGCCGTCCAAGATCTACGGAAACCTCCAAACCTCGGAACTGAGAGTGTACTTAGGCCAATCAGGCCAGTGCCAAAGACAAAGTCGACAATTGGGTCGCCATAGCCCCAATTTCAGATCGAAACCCTTCTCTGCCCTTCTCTCCTCAACCTGTTCGGCCAAGATATACGGCCACTCGAAATCCCTGAAGAAAAGTTTGAGCCAGAGACCTGAGGTTCCCTCGTGAACTTTGGCTAGTGAGAACCCGGTCAGGTTCTCGATCGACATCACGGCCAGCTTCAAGGTGGTCGTTCAGGGCAGAGTTTGCTATCTCCGATGAGTACCACGGTTTCTACGGTTGATTCCGCACTCGCCAAACTCAATTTCCTCCCGTAACACCCACCCTTGATCTTCTTTCTGGGATTCCAAGAGGGTTCCCGGTACCTTGACTGTCACCGAGGGCGCCCAAGAGGGTTCCCGGCACCTTAGCTATCACGAACATACTTCAAGTATTCTTCGGATACAGATAACTTGCTCAGAGACACCATACAGGTTCCCATCGTCGTCTTCATCTCCGGCACTATAAGATGGACTCCCCAATCTCTTCTCTGCAGTCCTCGGACGTAGCAGAAACATCTCACTCATCTTCTTCATCTCCTACACAACCACCTACTTCCTTGGGAGATTTTAGCAAGTTGTTTGAGAATCTGCGAGTCCACGAGACTTCTACTTCATCTACACGTATTCTCTCTTCGCCAGACAGAGACTACTCTTCTTCTTTACATTGCTTTGAGCCTCTTTGCAAGTCAGAGAGCACCTCAAGCAAACAGTCTCAGCCACTTCTTCTCCTCCCTCTTATATTCACCACAGAAGAAATGGCCAGAACTGGCACCAAGCGCAACTACCAGAGTTTGGACTTGGCCGAGGCCAAAAGGCCAAAGGTCGACTCCAAGGACAAGAAGCCTGTCGTCGCTGCCGCCGCCGCCACCGTCGCTGTCGGAGTGGTAGCTCGGGCCTCTTCAGACTCGGGCTACCATTCCGACTCGTCCGCCGCCGCCAACGACAACGACAACGCGGGAGAAAGGCTCTTCAACAAGCAGACTGCAAAGAGACCTCCTCCCAGCTCACAGCTCCCCTTGGCCGCCCGTCTGCAGCAGCGCTTCGGCGCTCGCGACGAGTCCATGGCCTTGGCTTACCCGGAGCAGTGCGGCCGCGGTCTGTACATCTACGCCGACGGCTCCAACATCTCCGTGTCCTTCTTCAATGACTTGAAGAAGCGTATGGGCATGTCTAGAGACCAGCGCCTCTCATCCACCGCCTTCTCCTTCTACGCATTCAGGGGAATACTCGAACGAGGCAGAGAGGTTAAGGAGGGCGTGATCGTCGGATCCCGCAACAACAAGGCCGGGAACAACAGGTCCTCCTCCTCCACCTCCTCCATCCCCCTGTACCTGCAGGAGGCTGAGGCGTGTGATTACACCGCCAAGGTCCTCCAGCGGGTACCCGCAGACACTTCGTCTGCGGGCTCCTTCGCGATGAAGGAGCAGGGGGTCGACGAGACGGTCCAGCACCACATGCGCAAGGCCGTCCTCGACAACCTCGGTGCCCCCGGCGTCATGATCCTCGCTACGGGCGACGGCAATCTTGATGGCGACATGGAGGGAGGGTTCCCCGCCGCCGTGCAGTCCGCTCTCGCGAACGGCTGGGTCGTCGAGGTCTACCACTTCGCCGAGTCCGCCCACTCCACCTGGCGCGATCCGCGATTCCTCCACAACCCGGAATGGGACGGTCGCCTTACATGTCATGCTCTTGACGACTTCGTCTTTGACATGGACGCAAAGCAGCACCAGCCCGCCACCCCGATCGGGGAAGTACCTCGCACAGTGAAGAGGACCAGACGCGAGAGCCGGCCAGCTTACGTGCCGTCTTGGACCCTGCCCCCTACACAACAGGCAGCCTCCGTCTCTCTTCCCCCGGCCGCAGCGGCAGCAGTCACTCCCCCGCCCAGTCCCCCTCTGGAGATGGCACCCGCGACTCCAGAGGAGTTGGCTCAGGCCGGGCAGATAGCCGAGTTGGTGGGCAAGATCAAGCCGGAGTTGATACCCGTCATCGCCGCCTCCCTCCTTCGCGCCGCCTCGACCACTCCTCCTCCTACTGCTCCCACTCCCGCTCCCGCTCCCGCGCGTATTCCTTCCGTATCGCGTGGGGACGCCAATGGCTTCGCCGGCGGTGCAATGGGCTACTTCGGAGCCCAGCTCCCTTCCCCGCCCGCCGTCTCCGCTGCCGCCTTCCCCCAGCCCTACCCTCTCCAGTACCCCCAAGCCACCTCCTACACGGCGACCTTGGGCCAGTACCAGTACAACGGGGTCTGGGGGAACCAGGTGGGCTACTACGGGCACACCGGCTAAGTCTTCGTGACCACCCCTTTTTAAACCCCCCTCTTCTCTTCTTTTCTCTTCCCCTTCTTTAAACCCTTTATTGGTAGTATCGTCCTGGGTTTGCTTAGCTGAAAGGCAGCAACTAGACAGATTTACAGCTTTGGGGAAAGAGGGGCAAGACCGGTATATGGGAGGGATTCGCAGGCCTGAAAGACGGCTCTGGCCCCGTGGATATTTGGAATGGTATACGGGAGGGGTACGCAGGCCTGAAAGACGGTTTTGGCCTCGAGGATTCTTTGGGTCGCCTTCGGGCACATTTTTTTGGCCTTCGGGCAAGCCTTCGGGCAATTTAACTCAGATATATGGGAGGGGCAGCAGGCCTGAAAGACGGCCTGGCCCCGGGGATTTATGGGATTGGTATATGAGAGGGGAATAGGTGCCTGAGATATGGCCCTGTTCCCCGTGGATTTGGGGAGGGAGAAGTGGGCAGGTTGGGAGTTTTTTGAACGCGATACTTTGGTATGACGTTTTTCTCCCTGTGCTGGTGAGCATAAAATGCGCTGGCGGGCATAAGATGCCTTTCTTTAAGCGTTGTTTTGTAAATACATTTTGTTCGTTGATACTTGACTGTTCTGTGTTTCTGTGTGATTGATATTGATTCATTGTACGCCAAAGAACCCATACAATACACGGGGCATGAGGTTGACTGCCTCATTGTTTCACGAACTGACTACATGCCTTGAACTTGGCTATGCTCCCTTCCGATGTCTCTAGTGATCTAAATGCCTCTCTTCTTCTGTTTATTCAGGATCTTGTGCCATCTCCTAGAGAGCTTTGAAATCAAATCTGCCCAACGCCGAATGTAAGAACATTTTCACGCCAACAACGGAAGTAGGCCATCTTCCATTTGGGGAACAACATATCCTCCTTCTTATTGACATCGTATTTCCATGTGCCAGTAGCTAGCGACGACTCAGCTATGAGCGCAGGTCAGCACATCTATCATCGGCCATGGCTCGTCTCTTATTCTTTACCACTTTGCCCACAATCTCAGAGAAGCATCCTCAATCATGGTGGACACACTCAAGGCAACATCCGCATAGCCAGACAAACATGTCTATTAAGCCGAAAAGAGAGAATCGAAGGTTGGCAGCGATAGGACCGTCACTAAAGACCACAGCTCAGACCAACCTGTAAATCAATATACTTCCCTCATGTCTAAGACCGTGGCGATGACTCGCATCAGTACCACGGGACTACCATCTACCATATCTGAAACATAGGCCAGCATCGAGATTGTTAACAGATGGCGTTTTTAGTTCGAATCAAGAGTATTTGATTCCCATTGTGTTCGGGAAAGGTTCGGGGAACGTTGGTTGGTGACGTCTACTAGTCCTTTACGGGGTTTGGCATCGTGAAGTCCTCGCTTGCGGTTTGCAACTACACGAACGAAAAAGATCCAGCAAATCAAGAAATCCTATGACAATGTTGTGAATAAGGCCTCTCAGTGAGCATAAGTGCCACGGACTTATTCAGGACTCAGGGTTTCAAGGAACGATGAGCCGCCATCGTTGAGGTTGAAGTTATACTGTTCGCACGTTTATGATAGTCTCAAGATACCCATAAACAAGCGCCTCGCGCAATCTGAAAAAGAGATGTTGTTTCTTTTCTCCAATCATAAACAGCATCAAAGAGCTAGTTGTTCATGTCATAGGCGAAAATTGCCATTGACGGCAATAGGCGAGATGACTAAGTTCATTGAGAAAGGAAATCTACATGTCTCCGATGCTTGGAAAAATGTCCGCCGTTCAATTTTGGGCACAACCCCATCCTAGCGTTGCGCATACTTCCTTCCAGCCTAGGCGGACACGGTCAATAACCCGAAGTCCCGTCTTTGCGATCGCATGAACAAATGCCATACTTCGGAGACTTTTCCATCGATTCGTGAGGTTCGTCCGGTCTGTAGTTACGCCGGTGCGGGACACTACAACTATGCATTTTTTTTGAGTTTCGGCGACTAACGCCTCTTATCCCCGGACCCCCTACCCCTTCCCTCCCCGGCCGATATTTCCCTTCTCGGCGCCGTTTGTAATGTCCAAGTGCCGCTCCGCAAGCTCCACATCACCTTCCGCTGCGGTGATCTTCCCTTCGATTACATGCCATGTAATTTGTTCAGCGGACTTTCAAGATGTGTACCCTAGGAGACGATAGAAGGAGCGGCTCGTTGAGCTGCCTCAAAATAAACCCAGAAGAGCGATTCTTATAAATGACATTGTTAGGCCACGGCTCTTCTCTCAAGTTTCACCAATCACTTCTAACATTCATCACACTCGTAACTCTCAAAACTACATCAACCAAAGATTCCAAGATCGCCCAAGATGTCTTCAACTCCAGCTACGCAAGAACCTTGGTCGCTCGCCGGCAAGACAGCCATCGTCACCGGAGCGTCTCGCGGCATCGGACAAGCCATCGCCATCCACTTAGCCCGCAAGGGTCTCTCCAAGTTGGCAATCACATACGCCAGCAACTCTGACGCGGCACAAAAGACTCTAGACGAGTGCCGCAAACTCGGGGTAGAAACCGCCATCGCCATCCAAGCAGACGCACTCGACCCTACCTTTGGTCCCAAAATCGTCTCCCAAACGCTCCAGCAGCTTTCCACCACCTCCATCGACATCCTCGTCAACAACGCGGTCCTGAGCGACTACTCCAAGGTGGAGCCCATCAAGGACACGACGCTTCCCGTCTTCCTTCAAGTCATGCAGGCCAACGTGTTCGCCCCCATCTCCCTGACGACCGCCGCCATACCTCACTTGCCCTCTCAGGGCGGCGGGCGCGTCATTGCCATCTCGAGCGTGCTGGCGTACCAGGCCAACTCGGATCCTACCATGACGTACGGGGCCAGCAAGGCCGCCTTCCAGAGCTACACGCGCTCTCTCGCCGAGGCGTTTGGCAAGACCACCAAGGCGACGTTTAACAGCGTCATTGTCGGTCTGACGGCGACGGACTCAATCAAGAATAGTCAGGACTTGTTGCCTGCAGGGTATCTCGACGGGCAGATTCGAGACACGACGGCGGCGGACCGGATTGGGGTTCCCGAAGACATTGCGTACGTCGTCGGGTTCCTTGCTAGCGAGGAGGGGCGCTGGGTCAACGGGGCTGCTGTTAGTGCCAACGGAGGCAATCGTCTTGTTATGGCTGCTCTCGGGTGAATGGGTTTTATTTGATTGGGAAGCTATTCAGACCACGACACTACTATGACTTTTATGGGTACCTCTTGTAGAAAGAATTGCATATAGAAAATAAATCTTCTTTCAAAGCCAATGAGCGACATTTGGAATGGTCTCTCACGGGGGCCGGCCCTTGAACAGCAGCCTAGGTCTTTGGGGGGTTCCTTTCCCTCACGCGGGACCAAGAGGGGCCGGGTGTGGAGGGTTGGCTAGAAGCCGAGGCTGTGTAATATGGCTTCGCGAGACCCGGGCTACCTGTGTTTTTCGCTTAACGCTATAAATCATTCGCAGGTTTTGTTTGACTAAGAGGCGCAGAACCGGAGGTTGATTTTTGAAAGGGAGGACCAGAACAGCACTGTGTCGTAGTTCAGTTGACCGTAATTTGGTATGGCACAGGCGGTTCACATAGCGAGCTATCTCGATGCGGATCGATGGTAATACCATTTCAAAATGAGGACTTGCCCTCTCAGCATGAGGGAAAGTAGCGTGATGTACTATGTGTTTGCAACTCCTCACTGTAGCGGAGAACGATGACTCGAATGCGGCTGGGTCTTGACCGAGGTAAAGATGAACAATAGCAGACGAGAAAAGGATAAAAGACCAGATGGGTGGACTGTCCGCCACATGTCGGAAGCAAAAGGCAGGTACGGCCAGACATAAGAGTATTCCGTCACTACCTAGTATATACCTATATATACCCCTCCAACCTCGTTCCTGTCACCAGTCAGCAGGCGCCCGTTTAGGTCGACGGGTCAGGTCAAACCGGCTGGGTGGTGGAGTGGTCTAAAGTCAACAATCAATCACGCCTACAGCCTACTCGACGACAGGTTACGGGTTCGAGTTCGATTCCCAGAAAGTGCACCAAGAGATGTAGCCACATCGGTGGTGAACTCTTTTTTTGTCTTTTCGTAACTTGAGATGCTTTATGTGATTATTCGTAGGTATGTACAGAGCGAGCGTCAACGGCGAAACATTGTTTCCTACTCAAACCATACTATATGCCGAATATTCAGAATCGTAAGAGACTAATATTTTGAAGAATGGTGGCAGAGGAAAGGGCACCTTAGAATTCTTAACTTGAGGCGGTTGTGCTACTGAAGAATCCGAGTCCACCTGCCTTTCGTTCCGTCCTTGATCCCTACGTTTGCGGCGTCACTAATTTGCGCCGTGCAAGCCTGTATCGCCCTTTGCCCGCTAAGGGGGCCGAAACTCAGATTCAAGCTGACACTTAAAGTAGGTAGCTTGAGGCAATCCAATCAAAGTATCATGAATGACCGAAGTCTTATGCCCTGATATAATCAAGTCTCGGGTTCGGACTTGGGGGTTGTGGTTGAGGATCGGAACAGGGGCGGATGGCTTGCGGGGCCGGACCGTCGAGTTGCGCTTGGCCATTGCCGAGACTTTGCTTAAATGTGTGCTCCATTGGCTATTTGTGCCTCAAGTTGGTGCTCACGGCCCTGCACCTTGCCCTAGAACTTTGTCTTGCTTCAAAAAGTGTCATCAAATCTTCAGCGTATGTGTGGTATTTTATGCGTATGGCGGGGATGGCGGCTTGCCAACCGCACCCCCAAGGGGAATATCAGGCCTCAACACATGCTTCAGAAGCCAGTCGTTGTACTCGTGGCTCATGCCCGAAGACAGAATCGGGTACCAGTGTATCCGGAACGAGGAAAGCGCTTCTGGTCCATGGTGCTCAAATAGTCCAGGTTGGCCACATCCACCACCAGGCTCTCACACTCCCCGGACGTCCTGTCGCCCATCAGGTTATTAGTCCGCGAGATGTCCTGCCGTGACCCCATCAGCCACGGGTGCAGCGTTGAGACGTAGTCGTGGATCGTGGTGTATTCCTTGTTGAACGCCTCGATAACGAGAGGCAGGCCTCGTTTTGACCGGTCAGTGTCGCAGCAGTACGAGAGCTCTCCATCGTCGTTTTCATCGTCTTGTTCTTCTCCTTTGCTGCTGCTGCCCTCTGAATGGTAAACGTCGTCGTCGCCCGGCAGCTCTCCATAGATACAGTCGTCATCGTCAGGACTGGCGTGCTGCTCATGCCACTTGATCCATCCCCGCTGCCAGCGCTCCAAAACGTCGACATGTAAGCTAATAGACTCGATTCTGGGTTCGGAGAGCGGCTGCTGTGAGATGGTGTGCCAGGCAATGTTGCCTGCGAGGTCCTCACGGATGGCCAAGGGTTCGCGCGGCGGGTCCTGGGCGTCCCAGCTCCGGACGACGAAGATGTTCTTGGCCAACCGAGCCTCGGAGCCTCCATAGGAGACTGAGTGCCTCGGGGGTTGGAGAATGACTTGACATAACGGGTGCGGTGTGTGTGAGAAGCATGTCAGGTAAAATTGAAAGAGTTGTTCACCTGCTGCGCCGCATATATCTCGTATAAACCATTTAATTGCTTATAAGGGTTCAAATCTAGAAACATAGTTACGATATACTCACGCTATTTGATGCATTTCTAGCATCCACACCATACTGAAAACGAAGGTAGGTCATTGTCCATAGTCCTCGGAGGGAATGATAACAGCAAAACATGGCTCCTTGACATTTAGTACGGCACGCCAAACTCAGAGCCTCGAAAACAGATGAGTATTCCTAGGAGAATTCAAGCAGGAAGCTTGGATCGCGGCAACACCTTGAAATAGATGGACGGAGAGGCGGAGCTCATGAAGCAGAGCTTCCTTCGACATGGATGGAGGGGCCCCCCCAGTTTGGGTGTAGGATCGCGCTTGCGGCGTCTATTTCTTCGCCAGTGCGCGCTTCCATCGCGCTTCGCCTTCCCGGAGAGAGGCCGACAAACACTGAAAATAAGTGTTCTTGGATTAAGGTGATCCTAGCCAGGCTGCTGAGAAAGTCAAGGCAGAGGGCAGAAGGCCGCTCGATATCGGGGTCGGACTCGGGGGCTGCGGTTGAGGATCGGGGCAGAGACGGAAGGGGTGCGTTGTTGGTGGAGACCGCACTTACATAATATTGCCATCAAATTGGGATTCTGGGATGGGAGAATAAAAATAGCAGTCCAAGCCACACCTTGCGGCGCTTCCCGAGTGGGACGTGGCGAAAGCTGGCACGTGGCTTGGGGGAAAGAGGTGTGGCTCATGCACAGCTTACATAACACTCGCAATACTCTGTCAAAGAGAGCATTCGGGGCATACGAAGTTACGAACACATCAGCATTGGAATGAGTGAATGGCAGATGGATCATGGATACCCGTACCTCGGTGATGACTGACGAACCACTCGGACATTTCGGCAGACCAGGGCAGCTGCCCGGGAGACAAATTATAATTCCCCGAGTTGAAATGAGGCATGCTCTCAATATGATTATCCCGTATTACCGGGCCCGCGGTTCCTCTAGCTGCCCCGTATGGTCCCCAGCTTTCCAATTGGCTTCTTCGTACTCGTTTTCTCCAAGCTCGTTCCTGCTTGTTTGAACTTTGGGATACTTATACCTAGCTTTCAGGCAGTGCCAGAGTGAGCTATGAATGCTGTGCGATATTTTCGGTCATAAGTACCCGTACAAAGATTGATGGCTATGTAGGAATCTTGGAAGAAGTTTGGATCTTTTGGGTGCTGACCGGGTTCCACTCATGGAAGTCAGATTCGAAGATTCCATCATGCGTCACCTCCCTGCCGTGCCTGTCCTTCCAAGCCTTCTTCGACTGACCGCTTCCCGTGTGACCTGGCGATGGCGTTTTCCCCGTAACAAAGAGCATGGGCAGAAATGCTGATCAAGGGACGGTCGGTGATTCGGCACATTGCAAAACACATTGGCTGCAGCTGTTGAGGCAATTTCACACCACAACGGCAAGGGATCTTCATCTCCCCGTGCCCCCCTCATCTTTGGAAAAGGTTCAGTCGAAACACTTTTCTTGATGGCGGTTGAGCGGTACCGGGAAATTTTTATATGGCTGCCTGATTGATGAACGAGATGCGGTTCCACGCGACCAGTGGAACAGATGGGGAGTCTGGATCAGGTACCTTGAACCACAAAGAGTCAATTCCCTCCAAGGCCCAATCATATCCGTCGACAAGGTCACGGCCGGGGGGTTGTATACCCAAGATGCAAAAGCGATGATTGGCAGCTGTCGGTGGAGGGGCTGATCGGCGGACTCAAACTGGAGACCCTTGGCAAGCATGGGCAGCAGTATGGAGACGGGACGGGGGGCGAATGTCACCATCGGGACGCCCGAACTAGTCGGGCCACACGGCCGGTCGCAACCCTTTTCACTTGGGTAGGTACTCTCACTTGGTGCAACTTGTCAGTAGGTTGGATTTGTGAGTGGCTCGCTTCGTTGTCTTGCGCTTGTGGTGGACAGCAGTGTTGTTCAGCGCGTGCTTGTCAAGGACGCGGATCAGAGATCTGATGTGACACGGAGGGAGGCCGTGAGGGCACGTATGGGGGGATGGGGGCGAAGATCGACTGTAAATCATCAGCCGGCAGCTTTTAGCTGAGCTGGAGTTTTGAGGATTGTGTAAAAGGGGGTCTCTTGTTCTTATTTTACGTTGGTTTTTGAGGCGTTCAAGTGGCAAGATGAGTGAACACCAACACCAAATGAGAAGAGGCTACTCGCTGTGCATGATTTACGGCAATCTTGGCTAGGCAGCGAGCTGTAAAACCCCCATTATCCAAAGAGAGATGTTGATAGCACTGAGACCGAGAGAATAGTGTCGTGGAGTGGCACTTGGATGTATGTCGAGGCCGCAGAAGAAATGATCAAAACGCAGTGGACGTGGGGTACCAAGTACGTACGTATCTAGGGTGTTTTGAGGGCCTGTACCCTGTCTAGACTCTCCTGCATGCCCTCAATGTTCCGACGGTGCCTTGGATGTCCTTGAGGACGGGGCCCTAGGCATTGGATAAGTAGGATATCCAACATCAGCCCCCTCAGTCAGCGTGAGCAAAAGCCGCAATGGAAGTCCACTAATCCATCAGGGAATTCCATGATCTTAAGCTTATAGTGGAGGCATCTCACGAGATCTGGCAGCCTGTCTTGGTCAAGATACGAACCCTTCAAGGCGTGCCAAAGTCTGACATGGAAGTCGGCACGCAGATAGTCACACAGTTCAAATCAGTTGTTGATGTCAAAAGTTCAAAGTTTGGATTCTGAGATTCGGATTCAAGAAAGAAGATGTCGGTACGTATCTTGGAGTACCCCTGTACCCACGGATCTTGTACCCTGTACCTTGATCTCCTCCACAGCTAACACCACCTGGGCAGTGACCAGTGACCACGGCCCACGGTCCCATGGTCCACAGACTCCGTCACTCCATCCTCGACGTCGTCCCGCCAGGGTTTCTCATCCTTCGAGCATCCCAAGCTGGGCCAAGCCTCCCTCATCCCTCACCCCATTCCATTCCGCCCTTTTTCTTCTTCCCAACCAGCTGGCTGCTGCGCTACTGCTGTCCGCTTTCCGCTCTTTTATCTCACTGTTCACGAAGCCGATATTCTGCTAGGTAGCTGGCTGGCCTTCGCCCTCGTTCTCGGCATCCTTCCATGGCCGCATCGGGGTCTCCATCCCGCGTCTTGAAATTTCAATTTCCCGTCTCGCCAGAAAGCATCGTCATTTCCTCTCAACTCCTCCAAGGCTCCAAAGACACAGAGGAACTTTGGCTTGCGTCGTCAAATTACATTTGCTTCCTTCGCTCGCGGCATTTCGTCCGAAGCGGGTACCTGCTGTTGCCAGACATGGAAGCGAGGCGCCGAGGGGCTGTACCATGCTTCTCAGTCCGTTCTCACTTTTGGTCGTCTGCTGCTCTGCTCTGCTCTGCTCTGCTCTGCTCCCAGACGGTCGGTGAACTGATGCATATTACATAGCCTATCTATCCGTACCTTACCTCAAGTGATCCCTCACACTCAAAGAAGAGTACTCCTCCGTACCTACATCCGTACGGCAAGGTCCCCGGCATTCGGGGCCGTGCTGTGCATCAAACGATGAGCTGCCAATGCCATTATCCGTACTACTAGTCTGAGATACCTACCCACAGATACGGGTCACTCTCATACTGGCGTAACTGGGTTTAATTCTGCTGCCTCAGCCGCCCTCCACAGTCTCGGCCTCGCCTCACACCTCGCGCCTCACGCCTCACACTGCACGCCTCTCCCCTTCTGCGCTCTCGAGTCTCACACTCACTCTCACTCACGCAGCCCTTTCTTTGCCCATCACTGTTCACATCACCAAACACCAGAAACCGATGCAGGTGGCAGCTAACCCTCGCCCCCCCCCCCCCCCGGGCCCCTCTATCTTAGCCTCCTTGCCCCATCCCTCGGACACCCTGCGCTGGCTGGCTCTGCTTGCTTAGGTGCTTAGGAGCAGCTTAGGTCCTAGGTTCCTCCTAGACGGGGGGCCTGTACCGGGCGGTGTCTTGCTTGTGTTCCGCCACAAACCTCCCCTCCTCCTTCCAATCCCTTCGGGAGCCACTTCTCGCCCCGCGCTCGCCTTTCAAACGCCTCGACTTACTAGGTATCATACACAGAATTTCCATTCGAAGTGGCCTTGTTCCTGTATCTTACTTCGCTTTTCTATACGCTATACGCTCAGAACAAGACTAAAGTAAACATCCGCTTAC
Source organism: Colletotrichum acutatum (assembly GCF_030867785.1). NCBI lineage: Eukaryota > Fungi > Ascomycota > Sordariomycetes > Glomerellales > Glomerellaceae > Colletotrichum > Colletotrichum acutatum. The sequence continues at coordinate 164,334 of NW_026849034.1, read as the reverse complement.
ATTGGAGGGACGATGAACCGCAGCATCTGATCTGACTACATACATCTCTCATTGTCCACCCATCCATCCATCCATCCATCCATCCATCGCACACCTACACGAAATCTGTTGGTCTCATCAAATCCACACCACCTCATTCTTTGCCCATTATTGCAGAACATCACACATACATCCACACACACATCCCTTTGACACTAGCGTCCGAGCCCAAGCTCGGCCCCGTACATACGGATACTGGCACCGCATCATACTGCCATACATCAGCATTCATCCGACTCTATCTCCGCTTTGTCCTACTTTCACCCTAGCCCAGACCGCCGTCGAATCTAGGGCATCCACTCTCCAGTCCGCCTCCCGTTCCTCATATCAACCACGGACGTCCCTTCCCCCCTTTCATCATGGGCACCATTTGGAGAACAGAACCTATCCCACCTCACCTATTTGACGATATGGCGTCGAGTTCAAGCCGGAAGCCTCAGATCTTCGTCCACTTCGAATTTGGTGTCTCATTCTCACCCAGACATGCACCCAACCAACACTCCGTCACGTACGCCTCTCGTGGTTTCCGTGATCGCGCCCAATTTCCCAGACAAGTCCCACCAACAAATACAAATTATCTAGCAGAGCCCTCACACTCAGCCCATCAACATCAACCTCAACATCATCATCAACCCGCACGATCTTCACCACCCATCCAAGAATACTACGCACCTCAAGCGCAACCACCCATGCCGCCACACTATGAAGTCAGCAGACAATCTCGACAAGAGAGTCGGTCGAGCTCCTCACACGAACGAGGCAGCTCAGCCCCGCCGCCATGGAACGACAGCCCCTGGGACGCCGAACCGGATGCTCTGGGAAGCTCAGCGCTGCCGCGTCAACGACCCCGGGCTCAGAACGCCCCCGACTACTGGAAAGCGTTGCCCGAAGTCCCGTCACGTTTCCGCCTGGGCGAGGACGAGATGCCGTGGTCGGCCTCATCGTGGCCAGGCGAGTTCGGCATGCCCGACGAGTCCGAGGTCAACGACTACTCTTCCGAGCTGTCCATGAAGTTCCGCGACGTCTCCCTCACCAACGCCACGCCGGTGGCCCGCGAGAGAGGGGACGACGGGCGGAGACATGACCTTGAGGCGCTCTCCGCGGCAATGGTCACCGTCGACAACGGCTTTGAGAACCAGTGGTGGTACCAGGGCGAGCGACAGCAGATCAATGCGCCGGGGGTGGTGGCTGGCGACTTACACACGACGACGACGACGGCGACTGCTGAGGCGGTGGTGCCTCCTCCTCAGACCCCTGTGTACCACCACCAGCAGCTCGGGGGCTATGACACGAGGGAGTCGATGGGGTGGGTGACTGCCCAGGGCGGGGATTCCCACACGAGCATGATGAGCGCTACGATTTACAACCCGAGTGTCTTGGTGTCACCCATGTCGGAATACGCGAGCCCCCGCCTTCACCGGTCGATGACTACGAGGTCCGAGGAGCTCTTCTTTTATAGCTAAAAAGGATGATTCATTCGAGCATGAAATGTTTCAAAGCATGGCGTACAGGTTTATCTTATTAATGGCGGTGTTTTTGGATCACTGAGATCCAGGAGTACATTTGGGATTCACCGTGGTTTGGTCTGGATAGACTAGCTTATCTTGGTTGGATATGGAGTTTTCTGTTTAGTTGGAGCTTTCTCGCCGAAGGATATATCCAATACGTGCCCAATTTCTTGATGACAAGAAGGGCCCTGATTCGAGGGAGAGAAGCGTGGGCTTTCTTCCCCCTCGACCGAAAAAAATAATTTTTTTACCCCATTGGCGTTCCGCCCCTGTTACCATGTTTCCCATCCAAGAACAATCCCCCCATCCTGAGACTCTTTGTTACAAACCTGAACACGGGGAGCACAAACAGCCAAGACAGACCCAAGGCGATTCAACACACAAAGCATGACTTGTTTTTAGGCAAGAAGGCTACGAATCAGAAAACAACAAAACAACACAAAAATCATGTTTTGTCCAGTTGGATATACAGCAGGCCAGGATAATCAACCAGTCTTGTTGTTGGGTGGGTGTATTTGAGAAACAACCTTGGAAAAGTAGCAACGCCCACCCGCGTCACCCCAAGAAACAACATCCCTTTCATCCATTAGCATGATTTTCATTTTTTCCAGTTTCCGGATTTTCGCACCGGGATTCCCTCCCATATCAAGCTTGTTAAAAACAGGGCCCTTGTCTCCCTTTGATATGTTCTACGTGATCATGTTTAGGTGGGAACACATATTGATGTTGGCTTGATAGCAGCGGGGTTTCGCGCGCATGATCCAGCCCGCCGGTTGTGTCAAGTATTTCCGGCATGCTTCTTTTCGCGGGGACATTCCTTCTAGCTTGAATAAAAACACGGCGGTATTCTCGTCAAGGATTTCAATTGATACCGAACTTGAATGTTTGAATGAGAACAAGATTAGGTTTGAGCGGGGGTATTCCGGGGCAGAAGCGGGAAACGGCGCGCGCGGGAGTAACGTCGAGGATTAATTCCGTTAATGCGCCTGCGTGGGGTGAAGGTGATGGGATAACACATTTCATGTGCAGGTGAACATGCTATTTTGTTTGCCGCTTTCCTTTCTTTCTATTTTTGCGAGTTTCTGTGTATGTACGGATATAGGGTACGGTTGATAAATGCCCGCCGGCGGGTTGCTTAGGTGGGAACCCTCCGGTCTTCTGGGAAACGGGGGGTAGGCGATGCTAAAGCACATCTTCATGGAGATTACTGACGGTGAGGCGTGTATAGTCGTACCGAGGCGTGTTGATACAAGTAAAGCCTTTCCTCGATTTGTTGCTTTCCGCATGTCACGGACCGGAAGGCGGAAGAGAAGACTGCTCACTATCTTCCGCAATGGCAGAGACTGAGCTAGCGGTGCTTCTATTCACTACTCCTCGGTTCAGAGTGATGCAATAATCAGAAGCAGACCAAGCATCAACGTGGATCATTTCTCATGGGAAGCTGACGGTCTCTAGGCTTCATGCCCATCTGTCTGTCTGCCTGCCTCATCGATTCATGTGTCCTGCGTCTCCTGGGCCAACGGCAAGATTCCCGGAACCACACCTGCTGCCTGCGATGCCTCATCCTATTTTATTCTGAGGGCAGCATCCGCGTTGGGCCAGCACGCTAGAGCGAAGTTCACGGAGAGGGGCTTAGCTAGATGGTCTGCGTAGACTAGATAGACACCCACGGTGCGGTTGCTATGCACTGAAGACCCGCAGCCCAGGTCCAACTCGAGTTTGATGGGGACTGGCCCAAAAATAAAAGGGAATACAAGTCACGACTCTTGGCTGCTGCCCTTCTTTCCTATGTAACGTTCCACCCCTGGATTGCGGCATGATATGGGCCATCAGCGATGTTTCTTGCGGGATGAGTAAGTTCCGCCGGTGGCTGTGGACGTCTGCCTTAGCTCCGAGAACATCTCCATCTCTTTGAAATGTGCCCGTCGAAGAAGCTTTAGGCTGAAGGTGTGGCTTTCCCCTGTATCTGTGGGACTTTGGCCACATTCTCCGTCTAGCGGTGCCTCACCCAGGAAAGATCTTGGGAGAGTTTTGAAAAAGAGCAATCCACGACGGTACCACGTCCGTCTCATCTCACCGTGCATCGTTTATTTCTCTCGGCATAGGAGCGACCCCATTGACGCGGCCTGCTTTACGTTTATGTGGATGGCAGAGAGTATCCACCCTTGGCGGCATCCGCGGTTCTTGCTGGAAAAAGACTGAATGCCCAATCTGTAGACCGGTTCCAATCCATCCTAGCGACTATGAAATCCATCCCGTCCAATGTTGTACCGATCCTTCATCGAGTATCCACATAGGAAGCGGGTAGTTACTGGACATGAGATTACCTTTCCATGGGAGGGCCTTAATTCCAGAGGTGGTGTGGTTGATGAATGGCATCAGATCTTGACTCTTTGGAAGCCCAGAGAGGTCAATCGTTGTCCTCAGATAGACAGACAAAATATCCTATGAATCAGTCTCTCCGATGACGATGTCTTTGCGTGTTCGGTCTGCTATGGTGGGTGGGCGAGCACTGAGATTTCTCAAGTTATGGATGAGCCAGCGAGCATTTGTATCCTCATTCTTGACTGACATCTTAAAGTCTTGTATTCTAGAGGAACCTATGCTGTTGACTTAGCTTGAGAAGTAATACTGTGAAGGATTCATTCAGAAGAAAATTAGACCCTGTCAGTTGGTGACGGAGACCTTTGCCAGGGTCAGTGGAAGAGTATTTCCTCGGCTGAAGTTGGAACAAGCGAGCATGTACTGCCACATTGTGCAAAGTTCTTCCAAATGGCCCATGGACCTCTTAAAGGCCTCATCTACACCTCTCTTGTCTTTGATTGACAGTCATCTACCTGATTTTCATGATTGAATAATGAGGACAGCATGCTTGCCATGAGGCCTGTATCCCCTACCTACTCTCCCTATGTTGACCATATCCACCATTGAAAATGCTAGCCATATGGAAAGAGGGTTCTCAAATCAGGCTCCAACATTGAGGAACGGGTCGGAATGGGTGGTGACAAGCGACCTCAGGGGGTAGATAGTACGACGTCAAGCGGCCAAAGAAGATCAATCTAGTTCGAGGACGCCACAGCGACTTTTTTCTCGTGCGCATCGTTTGGAAAACGTTGGGCTACTCTTGGATCATGAGCTCTTCCCCTCCCCTTGCATCTGTCCTGATCATAGGGTAAAGACTTGGTGCCCCCCCCCGGAAACCCGCATCGACATCTCGAGGCTTTTGAGGGCAGCCTAGTTTCCCTTTGAGAGGCATGGATATCACGATTCTGGGGCGGTGTTATTGGGCCTCGGTTTGGGTCTGTACTACATGCCTTTTTGAGGCTCGAATACCGGCCCAGGATTCAAGCTTTCGGGGTGGGCTTTATGCCAAGTTGCAAAGAAAGACGAATCAAAGCGCCCGGGTAGCTCCAGCAAGACCAGGCAGCCTCAATGTGTTGAATCCCCGAGGCCGCGGCGATATAGCCAGGCCCTTGTCAGTATTATGAAGTCCAAATCATAGGAAACTCAAAGTAGAAAGATTCACTTGAGCCATGTACGGGAACTTGACGCGTCATGCACCCCAGTACTCCAGTGAAAGAAGTGGTTATTACTCAGCGACAAAGCCACTCAATAATGTGTTGAGCATAGGTCTTTTCCTTCGGCAGAAGAGCTGGTGCTTTCTGAGGCACTTCCAGAGCAAGAATCATGAGGAGGAATTTGCAGGGAGCTCATACAGCTTCTCAGTTAGTTTTGTCCGACTTGCATCCCTCCTGCAAGTTGTGTTTCTGTAGATGCCAGCCAGTGCAACCTCTTCCCGACAATGTCGGCGGCATGTAACCACGGAATCATGGTTATAATCCTTGTCCTTGACTGCCGAGTTGAGCCTTCACGGGGAGACTCATCAAGCCGGTTCATCTCCACAGACCCTCAGTCTGGTTTGCCGGCCGGATCAGGCTTCAATGTAGAGAACTCGAGACCCCTCCCCCATACCGCCTCTGACATGTGGCGTTCAGCTGATATCCCGACAGGCAATGATTCGACAATACAAAGACTCTCGGCAATAAAAGGGGTGCGTGGTTTTGTGGTCGCAAGTCGGGGGAGTGGATGGAGGGGAAAATTAATTCTGCTGCCTGGAGGACGGACGGATATACCGCGCCGGGAATTGGGGACGACGTGGTGGACGCTAGTGCATGTCGAACGATAGTCGGACCGTCTTTTTAAGATCTACTGCACTCAAGACGGGTCACTGATCCTACGGTAAAAGTAATTCGGTTTCGTGGACTTGAGGGAAAGGGGTTGCTTGTTTGGTTGGTTCTTAGTGCCGACGATGGTTCGAACATGTGCTTGAGCAAGGTTGGTGATCCTGCGAAGATGCGGGAAGGAAGCGGTAATGGGTCTAATTTGGGCTACTTAAAATACTCTTTGAGATTTTACAATGGTTTGGCTAAGTGGTAGGCTCCATATGTTGTTCGAGAACATAGTTGACTGGTCCACAACGGACTTCACCTCCGAAAGGGGGCTTGAGAACAGCAATTCTCGTCTCGGGTAGTTCGAATCCTCTTATTCTAACCTCAATACGCCGGCTTTATACATCTCCGGAGTCAAACTACCTATTCTTACCCAAAAATACATCTTCTATTGTAACCTCCATCGTCTACACCCCCTTTACCCAATAACCTTCTCCATAGCCTCAACATCCATCTTAACCCTCGGCTCCATCTGCATCGGCACGACCATGCCACCCGCAGCCAGCGCACCGCTCGCCGCCGCCGTTGCAACAGCCTTGACCATATTCCCACAGTCACCCACGGCATAGACCCCAGAAACGCTCGTCTCCCCAAAAGGGGCAGCCGTCTTGATATCCCCGTTCTCCGCCGTCTCCAGCCCAAGCTGCTCCACAAAGGGGCCATTGGGCCTCGTAAACGGCGCATGAGCGAGAAAGCCCTCTGTGATTTCTTCTCCTTCTTCCCCGTCCTTTCCACCGAGTGTGAGCGTCACGCTGGTGCTGTGCTCTCCACCGCCAGCCATGCGCATCGATGTGATTTTCCGTGTGTCAATGACAAAAGGGTTATTCGTCATGGCACTAATTTCTGAAGCGAGAGCCTCGTTGCCGTGCGTGTATATCGTCACCTTCTTCCCCAGTGGCCGAGCCATGTACGCGATATGCGTCGCCATCTTAACGCTCCCCGTCAACCCGAACGCCAGGACACCCACCCTCTCCGCCCCGCGCTCCTCGAAGCCGTGGCAAAAGAGGCAGTGGAAGATGCCGTAGCCCCAACAGTCCGCGTATCCTGTGATGTCTGGAGAAATATCCGTGACGCCGGTAGCCAGGACCAAACGCCGTCCGAACCATGCCTTGCCATGCTTATCCTCGGCCCTAAAGAGCCCGTCCTTGACTTTGGTAGTCTTGACGACCTCGACGCCGTCGGCGAAAGTCACAGTCTCGGCGTAGCGGGCCCTGAGGTCCTCTCGTGCCTTGGCGCGGAAGACGGGGGGCGGGACGTGGTCGAAGCCGAGGACGTTGTGCATGTTGCTTGCGCGAGCGTTGCGGTAGAGATTCGAGTCGAAGAGGACTGTGGTGTAGAGCTGGCGGGAGAGGGCCGTTGCTGTGGCGAGGCCTGCTGGGCCTGCGCCTATGACGAGGACGTCGTGGAGGGCTGGGGTGGACATATTGGATGTGATGACGTTTGTTGTTAGCGGGAGTGCTTTGAAGAGAGGTTTGTAAAGGGTGTTCATGTAAGTTGTAGTATGGCTGTCATATAGCGTAAGCTTGGAGAATTGGGTTGCGTGTATTCGATGCGGTTGTGATATTTCCTGCTATTATTGAGGGTCTTTTGTCGTCTTATATGCTCTTCCACGTGAAAAACGGGCGTACCGGCGTGAGGCGCGGCCTTGCGGGATGTCTCCGAGGCCGTGAAATGTTGCCGAGAAGATCGGATCCGAAGTGGGGCGGTCTGGCCGGGCAAGAGAAATGTCTCCGAGAAAAGGCGCCGAGTGATGAGCGAGCAAGTTTCAGACCCAGAGGCTTGCCATGACTCATTCTTGGGAAAACTAATTACATATCACACATGAATTTGAAATGTTCTCAATAATAGTTGCTGAACGAATGGTTCATGTGCCGTACCTGTCATCATGTTGTCAATCGACTGTGGTAGAACTAGCCCTGGGGAGGAAAGGCAACAAACAATTCACTCCCCGAAGCCTGTGGCTTATGATTTGATTGAAACGTTTGGTAGGATTCATAACTTGAGCTATATGAAATTGTATTCCGTACTATAGGTCGTGAGAAACGGAACGAGGTTCGGTCCCATGGCGTATCTCGTAACCGCTGCTCTTACGATCACCTCCTCGTCCAAATGAAGAAACAGTGAGATTCGACTCTGAAGAATAAGCTAATGTGAGAATTTAGATATGTAGAACAGGAGAGGTCGGATTTTCGTCATCAACTCTTGAGCGAAGTTGATGAGTTGTTATCTAAATTCTGGTTGTAAAAGAACACGTAACCACAACAACGAAAACGAAAGAAAAAAACACAAACCATCCCAAAAACATATGAATGAGCAAGTCTTCAACTAAGAAAGAAAGTGCAAAAAGTGCAAAAGAGAGTAGCCAGAGCGGGGAGTCGAACTCATGGGGTCGAGGTCCATCTCCTTAGAGATATGTGGAAATCCCCCGTCCCCAGCTGAGTGTTCCACCACTGGGCTACAGCGCCCGGGGGAGTTGGACCCCCGTTTGCCTGGTGGAAGGGAGAGAGTATGCTGGCAATAAAGGCTGGCTCGTTTGACGTATGGTTGTGACCTTGAGGGTTGAGGAGGTTGATGGGTGAAAGTGAGGCTGTTCGTGAGAATAGAGTTGGGGGGTGGCTTGGTTTTGGTCGAGATGGCGCTGCGGCGGCACGGGTTTTCGGCGTTGAGGGGATCAAACTTGCTCGAGAAAGAAGTGGAGGATTCATTTTATGGGTGCCGGCTGGTTTTTCTCGAGGCTGCTAATTGATTTGATTGTGACCGGAAACTTGATAAGGGGAAAGGGGGGCTCTGTCCTGCTTCATTCGACTATTCAACTGCTAACGAGCATAGTTCATTCCTACCAAATCATCGCAAATCCATTCTCACTCTTTCCTCACCGAAGAAGCGATAACCATCTTCCTATCCAACCCTCCAGCTTTCCCAGAAGCCTCCTCCGGAATATGACTGACCTCCTCGTTCTCTATGTAGATAAACTTCCCCTCGCCGCACCCAGCATCTCGGAACCAGCCCCTGAAAAGCTCTTCGCTGAAAACCAGGTGCCGATTCGTAGTTTTGAGAACCTCGTGCTGGTGAACCTCATGCTCATGAACATCGTGCTCATGAGCCTTGCCCCCATGCTGTTCAAACCCTACCTCCCCTTTGCCTTCCTTCCCCTTTTCGAGCACCCCACCCTCAACCTCCGACCCCGTAGCTTTATAATCAACCCCCTCGACAGCAATCACCACCCCACCAGGCCTCACCCTCTTCGCAAGCAGCTTCAACATCCCACGCGGATCATCAAGGTGATGAAGCGCCATGGATATAATAACCACATCAAACCCCCCCTCCGCAGCCAGCTCTCCATTTGTAGCCAAGTCGCCCGCGACAGCGTGGGCCTGCTCTGGAGAGTATCCCAGCCGCGCCGCGCAGTCGTTGTAGCGCTGTACAATGGCCGGTGCGATGTCGATGCCGAGGATGGTGTCGACATAGGGGCTGAGTGCCTGTGGTTATGCATTGTCTTGTCAGAGGGTACTGTAGCTGAGGGAGGGATATGTAGGACGCAGGCGTACAAGATACTTACCCAGGAAGCACCGCCAGAGGCGCAAGCGTAGTCTAAAAGTCGGACGGGGTTCGACGACGGATCTGTATCGCGGGACCGGAGACCTAGGTTTGGGGCTTGGGCGCGGAGGAAGCGGGTGAGTTGCTCAGAGAAGACCTTGATCCAGTCTTGTTCCAGGAAGGTGTCCGCGTTCGCACTACGGTCATATCCATGTCAGCTTCAGGACTTGAGAGAATGGGTTACAATTTAGAGAAAATCGGGAATGACAGACTCCCAGAAGACGCGGTTGAGTTCGGCTAGAGAGGCTGTCTTGGATTCGGTCGCGGTCATGATTGCAACTATAGATATCTGATGGCTTTGTATTTCGTCTATATTTGGTGCTTAAAAGATCTATAGTAGTCGCTTCAGCGATCTTGGGTGTCTTTATATAATCGACACCATTTTCAGCTCGTCCAGTTCGTTATCCTGTGATTGCGTTGTGTGATTGCGTGGTCGTCTGTGATGCCGGAGAGTATTCGGCAACTTTTTCCATCAAGGTGCACGCTCAGGCGGCAACATTGCGGTGACATCTAGGACACCAAATGACAGACCGCCGCACGGTTTCCAGAACAGTGGAGAATAACTAATTCCTCACCCTGTAAGTATATCAATGTCGTGATTCCTCACATGACTTGTCCCGCGGGCTCAATGACAGTGGCTGGTCGCCTTCGGCCCTCGCCCATCTCATACATGGCCCACTCGTACACTGCCCACTGCACGGCGTTGACGACGAAGGCGCGCACGCTGCAGACCGTAAGACCGCGGAAGAAGACCCGCATCCCGCCCTCGCGGTAAGCCTCTCTCGCAACCTGCATTGCGCCTGCACGCTTCGCCGGCTGCTGTTGTTGCTGCTGCTGCGACAGCCCTTGTGCCGCGAGCAAAGGTGACCTCTCGAGTGATTGCGCCTGTGCCTGAAACGCCTGCGTCTGGACGCGGGTCTTGATGACGTCGAGTGGGAAGATGCTCACCCACGTCACAATACCCGCGAGACCACCGCAAAGCAACACCTTGGCAGCCTCCTCCTTCAGATTCGTCTCCTTCACGCCGTCGCCCCCAACACCCATCCACCGCGTGGTGATCTCATATGACCAAAAGTAAAACCCGTACCCGACGCTATCCCGCAGCGCAGTCACCACGCCACCAAAGTAGAGACCCCTGATTCCCTCGGCGCGCCAGACGTCCTTGGTGATGGCCCAGCTCGAGGCGGGCGGGGAGGAGAGCTGGGCGCGGCACTTGATCAGCTCGGTCGGGGTGCTCACGACCCAGGTGGCGAGGCCGCCGACGGCGCCGGCGAGCCAGGTCGTCCAGAGGCTGGACTGGACGTCGAGGGCGCGGTTGAGGGCGGCCTCTGTGCGGTTGTAGGAGACGAAGAGGAGGGCGTTGAGGGCGCCGTAGCCTAGGATCGGGGCGGCGGAGCCGGTGACGAGGGAGGCGGGGGATTCGAAGTGGCGGAGGTAGGATGCCGCTGCGGCCGCGGTGGGGCTCGGGAGCGGGAGCGGGGAGGAGGCGGAGGGGAGGGGTGTCGAGGGGGCGGTTGCGGGACGGGCTTGGAGGCGGACTTTGAGGAGGTCGAGGGGGTTGCCGATGATGATGCCTACGGCGCCGCTTATGTAGCCGGCCCAGAAGTCGGCGGACATTGTGGGCGGCTGGCTGGGATAGGATCGTCTTGTTGCGAGGCAGCAGTGAAGTAGTGATCCTAGCTAGTAGAAGGTGTTCGAGTACGTTAGGAATCGCGGTATTGAAGGCGGTTGTCAGGGTCGAGGTAGTGGTTGACTTTGGCTTGGGCGACGGCGATTCCTGTGCATATGCCGAGGTAAGTGAGCATCCATCCGCCAGAAGCTAGAGCCCAGAAGCGGGCATTCTTGACGGGGTTCGGGTTCGGACTGCGGACGCGGGAGAGGTACTGATAATGTGCGTAGTGGGTGAGGACGGTGCCGCCGAGGATGGAGGGCCAGTTGTCGACGATCCAGAAGATGCGGGCAGAAGGTGGACGGAGCGGGGTCCCGGGGGAGGAGGACGAGGAGGGGTGGGAGGGGACGGCCATTATGGAGTCGGTTAGGTAGGTAATGGAGAGATAGAGCGAGAGTGAGGGAGAGCCGTGCTTTGTTTCGTTTGAGACGGGGAACCGAGGGAAGCTTGGTGAGAGAAAGCGGAGAGGTGCCGGGGGACCGGGGGTCTTGGGATCCACCCAGACTAGAGACGTTGCGGGCGAGCGTCTCCGTACGAATAGACGACAAGGTGGTGGTGGTGGTAGTGTTTGATGCGGAGCATGTGAAGATGGAGCTGTCGTCAGGCGTGGGGAACCAAATGTCGATGACTCGATATGCAGCTATGAAGTCAATTGAGTTTTGGACCAAGTCAATTGAAAACAGTCAGCGTACCTTGAGACAAGAGTGTGCCCGGCGCAAGAAAACGTTGGAATGTGTGGCTTGCGCTGGTTGTGTCGTGTTGAAGATTTCGAGTTGGGGGCCGCAGAAGTGAGGTGACCGGCGACTGCATGCGACAGGCCCCAACCGTCTGGCCCAATGTCTCACCTGATTTTGGGTGTCAGCAGGTACCCTCGAACGCTCCTACTGTGGGGGTCACCTTCCCACTCACCGACGAGAAAGCACTTCGGTGAGCCTCGGTGTAATGCTCACCGAAGTACCCACGAATTCAACATTGCTCACTTCTTGGTTCATTGAACAATGGCCATTCTCTATCTTCAGGATACATCTGACCAGAAAACTGCAATTCATCCTAACAAGATGCAAATTATGTTATAAAAAATAAAAATGTAAAAAAAGTATCAACCAAAGATGCCGTCACTGGATGCAGACATCTTCCCAAGACACATCCTCACCAACAGCCTCCCCGTGCATGATGCCGTGCACGTAAGCCTCCCCAATCAACCGATAGCTAAATGGCCCAGAAATAGAAGAAACCGGCAGTTCTCGAAGCGCAAGCGGTGACGGACAGCCAGCCACCACCCAAATCCCATCCCCTTCTTGCGCAGATTGGCCTCCAAGCCCCATGTGGCTACTGTCCGTCAGGAATGGCCGCCTCTCCCAGAGCGTTTCAAACGCGAGATTCACATACACCTGGCAAGTGTGCTTGAAGCGATCAAACAGGCCCTCAACTTGCTCCTGCTTCTCGCATTCCTTGAGCTGCTTTAGATACCCCATAATCACATCACACGAGGGCACCGTCTTGCTGACATCCGACGCGGCGAGTCTCTTGATGCTATCTAGACGGCTGATGTGTTCTTCAATATCGGCGCCTTTCTTCATCGCGCAGTACACTTCCCACACAACGTGGTCTGCGATCCAGGAATGGAACGCCTTTTGGAGGCTATCGGGGGCGGGGTGCCTCAACGCGTCTCTATCGCCGATCAATGTCCTCCAGAATGCTTCTACTCGGCACTGCCCTGTCGGCTGATAGACGGGATCACATTGCAAGAGGAAGTCGGCCCACTGCGTGAAGCTTCCGTTCGTGGCTAGTTCCGAGTATACCTCTCCGACTAAAGAGATAGTGCCGACGCACAAGCCCTTGACGTGGAGAAGCCTGTCATCAACGACGCGGTAGTTCGTTGGCATGGAACGACAGGCGTCAAAGTAGGGAATCTCGGCGGGCCATCTCATCGCCAGAAGGGCAGACGGCCCGTTTGCGGAGAAATCGGGCACCCAGGACGGCAGACCTTCAATTTTATTGACCGAGCCATCGGCGACCGCCGTCAGGAGAGTCAGATTGTTGCACTCTTCCATGATGAAGACTGCCGTATCGGTGTATATGCTGGTAGGCGTGCAGTGTCTGCGGTAGTTGGCCTCCAACTCCGTCCTTGTGCGGCCACTAAGGTCCAAGAGAAGATTGAGGATGCCCAGCAAGCCAAAAACCTGGTCTCTTGGGTCAGTGGCCTCCACTCCGACCGTCAGCCGTAGCATCAGGAATAACAGCGCACCGGCTGTCTTGGTTCTGCTGCTTCCCCCTGTGCAGGCGAGCGGGCCGACGATGTGATCTAGCGTGGTGCTGTCCCACAAATCGAGGATGTCGTGTCTACATCTCTGAATTGCAACGATGCCCGACGAGTTGCTACCGATCTTGACGTCCTTGATAGTAGGGTTGTTATCGTACAAGACCTCTGACAATTGCTCGTAGAGACGGCTTTCGTACAAAAAGTCGGAGCAATACGCCACAGTCTCCCACGGAATAACATCGTTGCCCCAAAGAATACATGCGTCTTTTGACAAGGCCACCTCCTGAACGACCCAAACACGATTGAACCACTTGCGTTCGAAGAAGGCGACGAATGCGTACCACACATCATCCGGAACATGTAGTAAGCCATATCTGCTCAAAGCATCGTCGTCAAAGAAGGAGTTCTCTTGGTCGAAGCTGAAGTTCCGCTGGGTATTTTCGGCCATTGTATGAACCAAACGGGATACCTCAGTTGGGTGGTGCTCTTCAGTGACGGAGCCTAGCCATATGTCGACGCGGGTAGCTTTTTTGTAGATACGATCCATGATGCCGACTTGCATGCTGCGCTCGATATCGTCTGCCTGGTTGATGCTGATGGCGTCGACCCAGTACAGGTCGCAAGAGTTGTGCGCTCTGATCCAGCACAGTGAATCGTGTAGATTCGGAAACAATTCAAAGCTGCGGCCGTTGAGCATCACTGAGACTGTCGCGGGCTGCTGTTCGATTTGCTGAGAGGGCTCCTTTTCTGCGAGAGGCGATCCCCATGTGTACGAGAGCCCTCGGTAAGCTGGCAGGTCAGCAACGGCATGTTCCTCTAGTGAAAGCTGCAACGGTCCATCGTCAGTTGCTCCGCAGCCTAATATGCGCACAAGACGAATGGTCTCCTTGCCGATACGGTGACTGTATTCGAACTTTGCTATTCCGGACGACATAACTGCAGATGGGGAAGCATCCGATACAGCACTTGCTTTCTCCTCAACAGATAGAACGGGTTATAAGGGAACTCGAAAGCTTTCGAAGTCGCCAAGATGGGCGGAAGCCAAGCATCCTGGCTTAGTTAGCCACGTATGATCATGGTAGAATCGTCAGCTGTATCATTAGGACCAAGACTAAAACGACGCCAACTTTGGCTCTCACGCACGGCTTCACTGCGCCGTACTATTGGTCAATCATTGGAAATGATTTAGGAGCAAAAGATGCCACTTGACATTATACCTAGTGCTGACGAAGAATCAGTTCCGAGAAGAAGGATGACGCGCCAGACTGTCGCTGAGTGTCTCGTGAAGCTGTTCTTTATAACGTCGACAGGTTGGATGTAGAGGAGGAAGAGGAGGGAGTTGGGTGTAAGTGAGCACAGACAACCTAGAAGTGAGTGGGCCCCACCAGTGGAAGCCTTAGGTAAGCAGAAGTGGTGAGGTAAGCAGATTAAATTGATGGGCCCTGGTGCCTGATGCACGTGAAAGCGTGTTTGAGTGGCGACGCGGGTCGAGTCGCGCTTTGCCCCAAATCAACATCGGGCCCTCCGACCGGGAATATTGCTCTTATTCTTCTCCCTCCATCTTCATCCGCCACTTTTCTGCTGGTCTCTGCGAAGCCTTACTCCCGGGATTGCGCATTCACTGCACCCGCAGCATTACTTCACCACAAATCGCGGTTCAAAATGTACGCAACCCTAGTCCAATACCTCTCCAACTAACACGGCACTGTATTAACCCCTCCACAGGACTGTCAACGTCACCGCCACCCCGATCGCGAACAAGGAGAACGTGCCGTCTAAGCGATGGCCGACTCCGCAGTCCGTCGATAAGCTGTCAAGACCGTTCAAATGTCCTGGATCGGCAACGAGAACAGTCGCAACCGACAGACCGGCGCGAAAGAAGAGAAGGGTCGATTACAAGGGCGCTGATGGCGATACTGACGCCGACAAGCCCTACACAAATGCCGATCGCCTGGCTCTAGCGAACCGAGATGCGAACAGATTCCCCGTCTTCCAGGCCAAGGACAAGTCAACAGTATTCCGCAAGGCATTCTCAGTGCCTCTGATCAACAAGAATACCAGTGCCTATAACCCGAACCGACCTCCGCCAACCCTTGGCCTGCGCACGGGAGCACAATTCATTGCCAAGCCATTGCACGATCCCAGTGGCGAGTTTGCCATTGTACTATACGATCCGACCATCGACGATAAGCCCAAAGAGCCCGAAAAGAAGGAAGACAAGAAGGATGTCGAGGCCGAGACTAAGATCGACGCGCCTCTCGTCCACAAGAGTTTGGCGGAGATTCTTGGAATCAAGAAAAAGGTCGAAGGGGAGCACCCACGAGTTCCCGTTGTCATTGACCCACGATTGGCAAAGGTTCTCAGACCACATCAGGTTGAGGGTGTCAAGTTCATGTACAGATGCGTCACTGGCATGATTGAAGAGAAGGCCAATGGCTGCATCATGGCCGACGAGATGGGTCTCGGCAAGACCCTACAGTGCATCACTTTGCTCTGGACTCTCCTGAAGCAATCCCCGGATGCTGGAAAGAGCACGATTCAGAAGGCCATTGTTGCGTGCCCTTCCAGTTTGGTGCGCAATTGGGCCAACGAATTGGTCAAGTGGCTTGGTGCTGATGCCGTCACGCCCTTTGCAATCGACGGAAAGGCGTCAAAGGAAGAGCTTACGCGACAGCTGCGTCAGTGGGCTATTGCGAGCGGCAGATCAGTCACACGACCAGTCATTATCGTTTCTTACGAGACCCTTCGTCTCAACGTTGAGGAGTTGAAGCACACCAAGATCGGCCTTATGCTTTGCGATGAAGGCCATCGTCTCAAGAACGGAGACAGTCAGACTTTTAGTGCACTCAACAATTTGAATGTCACAAGACGAGTCATTCTGTCCGGAACGCCCATTCAGAACGATTTGTCCGAGTACTTCTCCTTGATCAGCTTCGCCAACCCGGATCTGCTTGGTACTCGGCTAGAGTTCCGCAAGAGATTCGAGCTTCCGATTCTCCGCGGACGTGACGCCGACGCACTCGAGTCAGAAAGGAAGAAGGGCGACGAGTGTCTGTCCGAGCTCTTGGGCATTGTCAACAAGTTTATCATTCGCCGCACCAACGATATCTTATCCAAGTACTTGCCCGTCAAGTATGAGCATGTCGTGTTCTGCAATCTTGCACCGTTCCAGCTCGATCTTTACAACTACTTCATCACCAGTCCGGACATCCAGGCACTTCTCCGTGGCAAGGGTAGTCAGCCCCTCAAAGCCATCAATATCCTCAAGAAACTCTGCAACCACCCGGATCTGCTCAATATCTCGGACGATTTGCCCGGTTCAGAGAACTGCTTCCCCGAAGACTATGTCCCGAAAGAGGCGCGTGGCAGAGATAGAGATATTAAGCCCTGGTACTCAGGCAAGATGCAAGTCCTCGACCGCATGTTGGCCCGTATCCGCCAGGACACAAACGACAAGATTGTACTTATCAGCAATTACACACAGACGCTTGACCTGTTTGAGAAGCTCTGCCGGAACCGGGCTTACGGCTGCCTGCGCCTCGACGGCACCATGAACGTTAATAAGCGCCAGAAGCTTGTTGACAAGTTCAACAACCCGGACGGAGATGAGTTTGTATTCCTCCTCAGTTCCAAGGCTGGTGGCTGTGGCCTCAACCTCATCGGCGCCAACCGCCTGGTCCTCTTTGACCCCGACTGGAATCCCGCCGCAGATCAACAGGCTCTCGCTCGTGTCTGGCGTGACGGGCAAAAGAAGGACTGCTTCGTCTACCGCTTCATCGCCACGGGAACCATTGAGGAAAAGATCTTCCAGCGCCAGTCCCACAAGCAATCGCTGTCCAGTTGCGTCGTCGACTCCGCCGAGGACGTTGAGCGGCACTTTTCGCTCGACAGTCTGCGCGAGCTGTTCCAGTACCGGCCCGGCACCAAATCTGACACGCACGACACGTTCAAATGTAAGCGGTGCAAGCCCGATGGCAGGCAGTATATGAAGTCGTCTGCCATGCTGTACGGCGACACGAGTACGTGGAACCACTTCGTGAATGAGGGGTTGAAGCCGATTCAGGATCTGTTGCTGAGGCAGGAGTGTGGGGAGCCGGAGGTGTCTGCTGTGTTCCAGTATATTTCTCATTAGAGCGTCGTCGTTTCCGACGGATGGTTACGGATATGCATTATGAACTTGTGGCTTATTTTCTGTTTGAAGAAGTCAACAGAGAGGAGGTGTTTGGAGTTGTATGGATTTGGGATGGCGACGGTGTTTGGGGGGCTTTGCTTGATACTGGACTTTATGAGAGGTCCATATCAATATTTCTACAAGAGCTAGATTTATTCACGTTTGAAGAAGACGTGATGGCATGTCGAGCGTTCCTTTTTTTTCATCATTTCAGACCAAATAAAAAACGATGGAGAAAATGTCATGGAATGTGATTGTTCGTTTCTTTCCTATCTTTCTATGTAATGCTCAATGCTGCGCGCAATCTACACTGAAATCATAAGGTTCTCTGACCTCAGTGAAATCTTGACGTGTGTCTATAGCTCGTCTCTAACATGCGTCTGTTCCGAGGGCGGCTCCTCCCAATTGCGGCTCTTTGTGTTCTTTTCCACCTCCTCTACGACAACGGGCTTCTGCTTGGCCTCGCCGTCGTCACCAACAACCACCTCGAGCTTCTCCTCCTTCTTTGGCGTCTCAGCCGGCAGACCCTTGCGCTTGCGATCGAGGGCGGCGATCTCGTCGTCGTAGACGGTCCACTCGGGTACCTGGCGCCTCGCACGATCGAGCTTTGGCTCCTTTGTCTGCGGGTTATTGCAGAGGTCAATCGTCTTGGCGACGCGCTGGCTCTCGTCGGAGCACCACGTCTCGCACCAAAGCCACTCCTGAGGCAGGCTGTGGATGGGGATCTGGAACTGCATGTGGTTGGGCAGATCCTGGTCGAGGTTGGCAAGACTGTTGGGGTCGGCGCTGAGGGAGTGGTAGGTCTGGCGGAGGCGGTCGCCCGCGGCGAGCTCGCGGAAGCGGCGGAGATCGACGACGTAGAGGGCCGAGATGTGGTAGGGCTGGCCGCGGAGGTAGTTTGCCCAGTAGCCCTGCTTCCAGAAGCGGAAGCCTTCCATCTCGGTACGGGAGTCGCACATGGGCGTGAAACCGTAGGGTTTGCCCTCGAGGTCGTGGTTGACGAGGGAGATCATGTCGGTGCGGACGATCTGGTCGGCGTCGACGAAGATGACCTTGTCGAGGGAGAGGGGGAAGAGCACATCGAGGAAGAGGATCTTGTAGCCCCAGATCTCACGCTGCTTCTCCTTTTGCTGACGCAGCCAGTGAGGCCACTTGAACGTCACCATCTCGTACTTGAATCCATATTCCTTTGCCATGTGCGGGATGAAATCCTTGAATGAGGGGGAGAGGAATTGCTCAATGAACCAGAACTTGACCGTGTGCTTGGTGTTCTTCATGACGCTGACCATCATGATGTTGAGCATGCGCTCGTAGAGATGGCCGCTGGCGACGGAGAAGATGTTGATCTCAGCGTGCTCCTCGTCAGACGCGGACTTCTTCTTGCCCAGGATGCCTCCGGCGAACTTGAGGCCGCGGCCGACGATGCTGTTGTCTTCGGGCTCGGCCAGCACGTCGGACTCTTCTTGGCCTGGCTTGCGTGACAGGCGAGGGTACAGAGTCGTGCCTTGGAAATCCATCAGCACCACCTCGGTGCCCTCGTCACCCGGCACAGGAGCCCATCCCTTTGCACCGATACTATCGATGGTGTAAATGTCGGTGCTCCTGCCCTCCTTGAGTTTGATGTTGTAAAAGCCTGGGTTCGCCTTGAATTGGAAGTATCCAAGGTTGGCCATGATGAGAGTATCGGCGAAGTGAGGCTCCTTCTCGGTGCCCAAAACGACCTGCGCACCGCGGGGAGGCTGAGACTGTCCCCCCTCACGAGAGTGCCCCTCAATAAGGATGCTCTCAAGCTCGTATGAGGCGTGCACGTTCGACTTGATGGAGCTAAGCTTGATGTTGTCCGGGTCGAAGGGCGAGACTTTGGGTGCAACGAGCCACGATGGGGGAACATCCATGCCGGCGTTAAGAAGAGCCTCGGAGGGCAAGCTCTTGAAGGATGCCTCAAGTGCGCGAACCTTGCCAGCTTCATCAAAGGTCGGCTCTGACTCAAGCACGTATCGGAAGAATCTCTTGACAGGCAGTTCGTCAATCTTGTCCTTGGGGTTAAGGAAGAGCTTTAGATACACGCCCTCCAGCTCAGAGACAACCTTGAGGATAGGCGCCCACCGCTGTGCCTGCTCACTGGCAGGGTTGAGAACACCAACCAAATGAATGCTTGATGTCTCGGGGTTTCCGATCTCAATGGCAGTGTAAGTTGAGTTCCAAGCATCGTGGGCACTGACGCGCAATGATGGCGCAGACTCGAAAATGCCAGCAGGGAGGTCAGAGATAGTCGACAGCGCCGTGACCGACGTGATCTTAGCAGCTGCCAGGGGACCGGCGATCTTGTCTGTCAATCCAAGCTCGTCCACTGCTGCATAGACGGGGAGGATGCGGGCCTTTTGCTCAAACTCCAAGAGGAACTGGAAGTCATCGCCTTGGAAGGGGTCGTCTGCAGTGAAAGGTCCAACGACACGGCCGTTGAGGATGAGTAGGTTCGAACCTGGCTTGACCGCGGCGAAAGAGAGGAACTCGTTGAGGGCTGCAGTGAGGATTGCATCCGAATCACCAGAAGCGGCACTGAGGAGGTCCTTGATGTCGGAAAGAGTCTCAGCTTCAGCAAGTTTGTCGCCACCATTCTTCAACGCTGTGTTCGCACTGGAAGCTGAGGCGGATGCTGAAGGATTGTGCACGACATCCAGACGCACGCCAGGGTTGTTACGACGGAAAGCCAAAGCTGACAGAAGAAGGTTTGTTCCCTCGTCCGAGGTGAAATCGCCCACAACTGTCAGAACAGCCCAGTTTTCTTTCGTCGAGTCTGCATAAGCCTCAATCACTGGGACCTTGCTGAACAGGCTGTCATACTCGGTGTAGATTTTGTTGACATCGAGGACCTGCAGAGATTTCTCGTCTTCTGGGTAGATATAGGTGTTGCGACGTTTGACGGCCTTCTCGAGGAAGAAATCCGGGATCCAGGCCTTCTCATCGACCATGCCAAGATAAACGGCACGCTGAATCGCCTGCAAGTCACTGGAAGCCTTCATGCTCATGGCCTGAAGCCAGTTGCCCTCGCGAGGAACTGGAATACCGTTGATGAAGACAGGCGGAACGGGCGTATTTGCGTTGAGTCTCTTTGCCCAATTCTTAGCCAGCTTTACGATGCTATCAAGCTCGTCCGACTGCACCACCTCGGCAAAAGAGAGGATCTTCGAGTCTGGAAGAGGCTCACGGTCCTTAATCGCCTGGTCAAACGAGCCTTGGTCCGGCTTCTCAGTCTTGGAGGCCTGCATGGCAGCATCGAGATACTCAATGAAGCCATCTAAGCCGTAGTTGTCAAGGAGATAGTAAAGAATCTTGCTGATTTGGAATGCGTCCTCAGTGGGCGTCAGAGGAACCAGACCAAAACGAATGGGAAGCTTCCGCTGGACGAAGGAGTTCATCTGAGCCACGACGCTGAGATCTTCCATCTTGGAGAAGTCAACGGGTATGATGAGATTGAAGATGTCGCGCTTGATGGGCGGGAGCTGGCCAGGGTAGACACGCTGAAGGAGCTGTAAGGAGTTAGGATTTTAACCCCAAGCAGAAGAGGATCAGACTCACCGAAGTCAATTGATCAGGGAAATCTTGGTAACGCTCATCCTTCTCGAGGTCGTTGAGAAACATGATGACCTGCTCCTCCTCAAGGTCATCTGTCCAGTCGAAGCGCGGGGGTTCCTCGTCTGACTTGGACTCGGCAACCTTGGGATGGCCAAGGAGAGACACAGCTTGGCCGCCCGTGAAGCCAAGATCGCGAACGCCGTCGATAAGCTTGCGCTCACGGCGGAGGAGATCAATGATGGTGAAAGCCTCAATCTGGCGTTCAATGAGCTGCACTCCGTTCATCCAAAGCACATTCATGCCGCTAGGAACCAATTGTTGGCGATTGAGCTGGTGCTCGGCGAGGAATTCGGCGGACACATTGTGCGCGGCAATGGAAGTTGAAAACTTGGGGAAGTCTTGCGACAACTTGAGGAGTGTCTCAAAGGGGTTCTGGCTCTGCATGACGAAGGAGGCAGCCTTCAGACCAAGTTCCTGTACCTCAGACTTTGATAGCGGCTTCAGGTCAGCGACCTCCTCGGCAGCGTCCAAGACCTTCTCAGTCTTGACGGTCTTCTGTGAGTCGTCCTGGTGCGCTTCTCGGTCATCAATGACGATGTAGTCGGTCCTCTTCAGGGCCAACTCAACTCCGTATCCGCTGACGGGCAGAGGCTCCTCGTACTTGCCGGCCGGCTTCGTGTAACGCAGGCGGTACTCGAGCTCTCCATTACGAGCCTTCTGAGCCAGCGCGATGTGGAAAGATCCAAAAGAAGGCGAAGTTGGATCTGCGTACAAGATGGCCTCCTTGCCAGATCCTAGGACTCGGTCGAAGGGCAGCACCTTTGCGCCATCCAAAGTAGAATCCTTTGCGGCATCCAGGGACGGACTGCAATATTGTTTTCCTCCCTGCTCAGCCCAGACTTCGCAGCTATCTTGAGTATCGGTGTCGACTTTGGGCTCTACGGCAGTTCGGTAGTATTGATAGTGGGCTTCAATGCGAGGAGCGGCGGTTCGCAGGGAAAGGGCCAGCTTGAAAGTAGACAGAGCGTCCGGTGTGGTAATGTGCCCATCCTCATTCAGAGTGAGGAGGAATTTGTCGTAGATTTCTTTGTCGGTCTTGGCTTCGCTGAAGTGCCCGCTAGCAATGCGGTCGAGAAGAGGGAAGTAGGCAGTTGCGTTTTCACCAGCAGCTGTCTCACTAGAACGAAGGTGTCAGCTGGCAGTGAAACAAACAAGGGGAGAGGGAAGGGCAGCTTCACTTACAGCAGCTCGAGGAGATAGGGGCCGGAAGGAAAGGCAGCCTTCATGTCCACAGTCACAGAGGGGACTGCGGCGACATTGACGGCTGCCAAAAGTGACAGGCCAACGCCCATTGGCAATTGCGACAACCGCACCATGGTGAAGGAGGGAGCGCGACGGCCGGCGCAAGGCTGTCCTTCGGCTTCGTGGGTGCCTGCAACTAGTTGTTGGTTCTGGAGATTGAGAGAAAGAGTGTTGACTTTCTTCGGGATCGAGAATGGATGGAGTGACTTCTCGACGACTTGTACCTTCCAATCGAAAAAGAGGGCAAGGGTGGGTGAATATTAAGACAGACAACTTCTGAAAGAAAATATCTTGAGCTTGGAGAGGAAAAAGGCAGGGACACCGCAGAAGGTGATTTATTTATCGCCTCTGTCGCATGGCTGGTGCAAGAATGCTTGGAGGGGCTTCCAGAGGTGAATTCCGTTAGGTATGGTAGGCGGGTCAAACGTCAGGTATCGGTAGGTGCTGAGTCTGGGGGACTGGTGTAAGTGAGCGCGCCTTCTGAACACATTGACAAAAGAGCTGTACCAAAGAAGATTAGCGTCTCCTCTGTCAGGGGTGTTAGGTCCACGGGGAGAAACGGCAGAAAAACGGGCCTATTGGAGGGGCATTTGCTTACCTCAGCTCTGCCCAGCCTAGGACCCCATATCTGGCAGCGTGGCACCTCATTGAAAGGGAGAGTCAATGTCCCCATAACCTGGCTGAGTTACCTAAGGTACGTATGTAAAGGGCGGGCGGTGAGGACACGGTTGTCGGCGGAACTCTGATGCGGGCAGCTCCTGTCAATCGGCGCCCATTAGGTTGGACCCACAGAAATAACCCACACTTTACAGATGGCCACGAAGCGGAATTGTTACTAGGGGCTCTGAGACGAGGAAGTGGCCTTTACGTATCTCTCTACCTCACTACGGATACTTCTACGCATCCAACCCCTTCACCGCGTTCTCTTTTCGTGACCCGTGAATGTCACCATCCCCTTCGACTCCAGCTGCAGCCTTTCTCGGTCGGTAAGCTGGCTTGCACTTGAATCCCATTTTCTCCAGAGGTGCCGCCTGATTCCCCCCCCCTGCTGGTTGCTAGAAGCTCCGGCTTCACCTCCCCGCCAAAATGCAGGCCTCCTCGGGCATGTTGACCAAGGTACGCTCCGCCCTCGGCGCATTGGGTCTCTGACGAGATCTGATGCTCTGGCCGAGTCCATTGCTCACGTAGTGTACAGTTCGAGTCCAAGTCCTCCCGCGCAAAGGGCATCGCTTTCCATCCCAAGAGGTAAGCTTTCAACCCATAGCTTCCCATCTTCAAGTCTGCCCCCTTGCTGACGAACAGCTACCAGACCATGGATCCTCGTCGCACTTCACTCCTCTACGATTCAGCTTTGGGACTACCGCATGGGAACATTGATCGATCGATTCGAAGAGCACGATGGCCCGGTTCGAGGAATTGACTTCCACAAGACACAACCCCTCTTCGTTTCTGGAGGTGACGACTACAAGATCAAGGTCTGGTCCTACCAGACCCGCCGGTGCCTCTTCACCTTGAACGGTCATCTCGACTACGTTCGCACCGTCTTCTTTCATCATGAGTTGCCATGGATTCTGTCGGCATCCGACGATCAGACGATTAGGATATGGAACTGGCAAAACCGCTCTCTGAGTGCGCCCACTCCCTAGGACCCCGAGATGGCCGTGAAGGTGACTAACTTTGATTCGCAGTCTGCACCATGACAGGTCACAACCACTACGCAATGTGCGCCCAATTCCACCCGAAGGAAGATCTCGTCGTCTCTGCCTCCCTCGACCAGTCTGTCCGAGTTTGGGACATTTCCGGCTTGCGCAAGAAGCATTCGGCCCCGACATCGATGACCTTCGAAGATCAGGTCGCGCGCGCGAACCAGAACCAGACCGACATGTTTGGTAACACCGATGCTGTTGTCAAGTTTGTCCTGGAAGGCCATGACCGTGGTGTCAATTGGGTTGCCTTCCACCCGACCATGCCGCTGATTGTGTCTGCTGGCGATGACCGACTCGTCAAGCTGTGGCGCATGAGCGAAACGAAGGCCTGGGAGGTTGACACCTGCAGAGGACACTTCCAGAACGCCTCTGGCTGCTTGTTCCACCCCCACCAAGACTTGATCCTGTCCGTTGGCGAAGATAAGACCATCCGTGTCTGGGACCTCAATAAGCGCACCGCGGTGCAGTCTTTCAAGCGCGAGAACGACCGATTCTGGGTCATTGCCGCCCACCCCGAGATCAACTTGTTCGCTGCTGGCCACGATAACGGTGTCATGGTCTTCAAGCTGGAGAGAGAGAGACCGGCATCATCAGTATACCAGAACAACCTCTTCTACATCACCAAGGAGAAGCACGTCAGATCCTACGACTTCCAGAAGAGTACCGAAAGCCCGACTTTGCTCTCTCTCAAGAAGCTTGGAAGCCCTTGGACCCCTCCGCGAACCCTGTCGTACAACCCGGCCGAACGCTCCGTCCTCGTCACCTCTCCCTCCGACAGCGGATCTTACGAACTGATCAACCTCCCTCGCGATGGATCTGGTGCCATTGAGCCTACCGAGTCGAAGCGCGGCCAGGGCAACTCCGCCATCTTCGTCGCCCGCAACCGCTTCGCTGTGCTGAACACGTCTAGTCAGACAATTGACATCAAGGATCTTTCCAACAACACCACCCGTTCCTTCAAGCCTCCCGTCGGAACCAGCGACATCTACTTCGGTGGTACCGGCAACCTCCTTATCATTACGCCCACCGCTGTGCATCTTTACGACATTGGGCAGAAGAAGAGTGTCGCCGAGTTGGCTGTCAACGGTGTCAAGTACGTTGTGTGGTCGAATGACGGACTGTACGCGGCTCTTTTGAGCAAGCACAACGTCACCATCGTGACGAAGACCCTCGAGCAGGTCAGCACATTGCACGAGACTATCCGTATCAAGAGTGCAACCTGGGATGATGCTGGTGTCCTGCTGTACTCGACCCTCAACCACATCAAGTACACGCTTCTGAATGGCGACAATGGTATCGTCCGCACCCTTGACCAGACTGTCTATCTGGTCCGTGTCAAGGGCCGTAACGTCTACTGCCTTGACAGGGCGGCCAAGCCCAAGGTTCTCCACGTCGATCCCACCGAATACCGATTCAAGCTGGCCCTCGTCAAGCGTAACTACGAGGAGATGCTCCACATCATCCAGAACTCCAGTCTTGTTGGTCAATCCATCATCTCCTACCTTCAAAAGAAGGGATACCCCGAGATTGCTCTGCAGTTCGTGCAGGACCCCGCGACCCGCTTCGAGCTCGCAATCGAGTGCGGAAACCTGGACGTTGCCGTCGAGACTGCCAAGGAGCTGGATCGTCCTAAGCTTTGGCAGAGGCTGAGCGCCGAGGCTTTGGCTCACGGAAACCACCAGGTCGTCGAGATGGCTTACCAAAAGCTCAAGCAGTTCGACAAGCTTTCATTCCTGTACTTGTCTACCGGTGACCACTCTAAGCTGGCACGTATGGCTAAGATTGCCGAGCACAGAGGTGACTTTACTGCACGCTTCCAGAACGCCCTCTACCTCGGCGAGGTTGAGGACAGGATCCAGATGTTCAAGGAAATTGACCTCTGTAAGTTGCTACAATGGAAGCATTAGTAAGATCTTGACTAACAAGACACAGACCCATTGGCATACATGACCGCCAAGTCCCACGGCTTGGAGGAGGAGTGCCAGGCTATTCTCGAGGCCACTGGTCTCACCGAGGACCAACTGGAGACGCCTACGATTGGGGAGGCTCTGACTCCTCCTAAGCCTGTCGTCCCCACGTTTAAGGCAAACTGGCCTACCAAGGCTACTTCCCAGTCTGTCTTCGAGAAGGCCCTGCTTGGCCAGGTTGAGGGACTGTCTTTGGAGGATACCCCTGCAGCTGCCAATGGCTTCGACGATGACGTCGAGGAGGATGCCGCCGCGAAGAAGAACGGCAATCTCATCGACGTTGATGATGACGAGGATGCGGCAGGCTGGGATCTGGGTGACGATGTCGTTCCCGAGATTGAGGGCGACTTCGTGAATGTTGACAGTGCCGACGCTGGTGGCGCTGGAAGCAGCGAGGCCGATCTCTGGGCTCGCAACTCTCCTTTGGCTGTGGATCATGTTGCCGGTGGCTCATTCGAGTCAGCAATGCAACTCCTCAACAGACAAGTGGGAGCAGTCAACTTCGCGCCGCTGAAGCCCCGCTTCCTCGAAGTTTACCAGGCATCAAAAACGTATCTCCCGGCCTCTGCAAACCTTCCTCCGTTGGTCAACTATGTTCGACGTACGATTGATGAGACGGACCCTAGAAAGGTGTTGCCGATTGTGCCCAGGGATCTCGAGTTCCTGGCGACCAATGATTTGCAACAGGGTTACAACTCGATGAAGACGAACAAGCTCGAGGACGGTCTTCAGATCTTCAAGGGTATCCTCCACGCCATCCTTATCAACGCCGTTTCAAGCGAAAGCGAGGTCGCCGAGGCGAAGAAGCTCATCACATCCGCCAGCGAATATGCCGTGGCCATGGAGATCGAGCTCAGCCGTCGCAAGCTCGGCACTACTGGCGAGCAGCTCAAGCGCAACCTTGAGTTGTCAGCCTACTTTACCATCCCCAAGATTGAGGTTCCTCATCGCCAGCTGGCCCTGCACAACGCGATGCAATTGGCGATAAGAAACAAGAACTACGGTTCAGCACTGAGCTTTGCCAACCGCATTATTGCCAATGGCGGCTCCAGCAAGCTGACCGAAAACGTGAGTATCAACATTCCATCCCTACGATTTACCAGACTGACACTCTTTATAGGCCAAGAAAGCCAAGGCTCAATGCGAGCGCAACCCCTCGGATGCGATTGAGATTGAGTTTGACCAGTTTGCCGAGTTTGATATCTGCGCAGCCAGCCACTCACCCATTTACAGCGGCACTTCCTACGAGGAGTGCGCCTTTGACGGCTCCAAGTACCACAGCAAGTACAAGGGCACCGTTTGCAAGGTCTGCGGGGTGTGCGAGGTTGGCAAGCACGGCAGTGGCCTGAAGCTCTTTGCGTAGAGAGCTAGCTAGTATAATAGATGTCGTCGGCCCATGATGGGGTGAAGACTGCATGATTTAGTGCAGTAACGCTCGGCCGATGGGGGGATTGGTCTTGGGAAAAGTTTACAGTAGACAGACTGGAGTGTCTGATGAAAACCCCGGGCTTTTGATTGTTAGCAATAGTTTTGTGGGAGACGAATATATGTCATCATTTGATCCATGATCTCTGATGTGCCAGCGTTCGATGTCCCCGCGTGCTCAGCGCACTACCAGAGCTCGCCATTCGCCTGAAGTACCGAGAATGGACACAAGTCACGCTGTCTGGTATGCATACATGATGAGATCGTTAACGCCCGGCTTGGATTCCTGTATCCGAGCTTTCCTCTTTCCATGGTCTGTCTAATTGCATGAAAATATTAATACATCAAAACAGTACGCCCGTTTCCTTCTGCAACCATACGTCTACACAATGGTCTCCAGTTCCCTGGCGTATCCCAGCGCGTTCTCTATCACCATCTGGCTCATCTCCTTCTCGGTGGTGCCATCCTCGGCGGCGACGCCCTCGGCGGTGTCGGGGAAGAAGATGTGGCCCTCCTTCAGGATCCAGCCGCGCGCCTGGGCGAAGGAGATGACGTCGCCCTCGGAGTCGAGGAAGAGGAGTGATTTTGCGGAGCTGATGGGTAGGCTTGGGTATGCGCGCTCGCTGCTTGAGGCGATTTCGGAGCGAATTTGGAAGGTGAGGATCTTTGAAGAATTGAGAGTGTTAGCGTCAACGGTCCTTTACTATATGCATATCTTGTATAGATCATCGTGGGGCCAAGGGGAATAGACAACCGGGGGTATTACCTCTGAGAATACACCGTACTCCTCGCTGGGCACCTCACGGCTCTTGAGGGCGTTCCACACGCGGTCGTAGCTGCCCTCCATCAACCACCTCTCGAGACGGATGGGGTAGCCCAGGTACTTGTCGCCCTCGACGGCGCTGCTATCGCCGCCGCCCTCGCGGTTAGCCAGACTCTCGAGCTCCGAGTGGAACTCGGCGTAGCGGCCCTGGGTGAGCAGGAGGAGCAGGTAGAGGCCGGTGACCTTGTTGCGCTCGGGGACGTTGGGCGGGAGGACGTTGGAGGGGAGCTCGTAGAAGGGCTGGAGCTGCTGGACGTAGCGGGTGAAGGCGTCTGGGTTCTTTGCGCGGATGGAGGCGAGGGCGCCTAGCTCGTAGGTCTCGCGGGCGAGGGCGAGGAGCTGGGGCGAGGTTTTGGGGTTCGAGGGGGTGAGGGCGTTGAGCTGGAGGAGGTGGAGTTTCGCTTTGGAGAGGAGGGCGGAGGATTCGGTGTAGGGGAGGGAGGAGCCCTTGGTCTTGAGCTGGGTGAGGACCTGTTGGAGGTTGCGGTCCGCCATTTTGGTGGTGGTTGTGATGTGTGTGTATGTGTTGCGGGGTGGATTTGGTTGGTGGTGTTCCGGTTGTCGGGGGCTGATGTCGGCAACGGTCGTGGAACGAAGGCAGGTATTTGTTGTTATTGGACGTCGATTGACAAGTCTGCCTCGTTGTGGTTTCGTGGAGGAAGATTGGAGAGACGTGGGTTTGTGGTGGTGGTGTTGATCGGGTCAAAGGTTGGAGTGTCCAGATGCTTAGGTCAAGGTAGGTTCGACGCTTTGGGTGTTTGGCTTAGCAGGCTGAGAGGCTGACGAAAGGTGCCGTCAAGCTGGCCGGGTCCGTGCAGGGGTCCTGCCCACTACGGCGCTAGCCTTTCTAAGTTTAGGCAATTTTGGAGCTGCCTGGGAGCTGGTCATCAACGGAAGCGTCGAGTGCTTTGCTGAGGTAATGCAGCTGGTTCACGTGATGCGAAGTCCGAAGGTATCGCCCGGCCCGGTCCCTGGATCCGCTTCAGATTTCCCCAACTCCCGGCACCCCGCCGTGCCGGGTTCCGGCAGCATCTGGGAAAGGTCCTGCTTGTCTTCCCGCACCTCCCATCCGGCAAGTCGGCATCACGGACGCGTATGGCATTCGGGCAGTTGGCGGAAGCTTCTTCCTACATGGCAAACCAGCGTATCTGGTCAAAATCTTCTTCTGTCGACGAGGATGCAAGCGAAACGGAGGTCAACTATCCAGTCTCACCGAGGCCGGGCATCTTGCGCATCGCGCGTCTAGTTTCTGATACGTGCTGCTTCTGAATACCAAGTAGCGAGACGACTCTGCTCTACACTCGCCAACGGGAGGTATTCGCAGGGTTTTCGGACTTGACCTGTCTCGGCACTCATGGGGAACTCTCTCTGGGGTAATGAGTATACTCGCGGGACTTTGGTTCACAACTTCTTCTGAGTTCCGGCATGCTCATTGAAACCGGAGTTCCAAATGTCATGCCATGCTCTCATACTGAATTGCTAACTATCAGGAGGCGATTATCAAAGTCATGAGGAACTGTATTTTTCTCCATTTCATTCCCGCCAAAGGAGACTTCGAGTCTCTCCCAAGAAAAACACGCCGAAAGGACATTCGCCCCCAGAATGAACCTGTTACGAAATTACAATCTTCTTGATATAGCTCATCATCTCGTTCTCCTCCTTGTCAAACGAATCAAAGAACGGCTCGACCCGCAACAAGTTCTCAATCTCCTCTTGGTCAGGAATCTTCTGCCTCATGTAGTTTACGGGTCCATCCTCAATCGAATGCGGGATGAACACAGACGCATTGGTCGTGATGGGCGTGCCATCCTCCCGGATCCCCATGCCCACGGGATCGCCGTCGACGAACCACATACCCAGCACGGGATACCACGAGCTGCCCTTGGCATCTTTGAATTCGGGTAACACGGCGAGCTCCTGCACAATGTACCCTTCCGCGCCATAGTCTCCCGTCGACGCGTCCTGCAAGATCTCGCCGTCCTTCTTGAGAACCACGTCGGCGCCCTCGCGCGCAAAGATGGGCTTGCGCGCAAAACTCGTCATAGAGGCTGGCGCCTCGTTGTCAAAGTACGTGGGAAGAAGCCATTTCCCCCGCGGGTCGTCCTTGAACATGTCCCAGAGAACAGCAAAGACAGCCTTGTTGCTCCACAGGAGCTTGTACGGCGGCTCGATCCAGACTGTTCCTCCGATGTAGTTCCCTACCTCGTCGCGCTTGCCAATGTTCTCCATGTCCTCGAAACACGCCTCGCCAAACTGCTGCTCGACCATATACTCCCACGGATAAAGCTTGAAGATGACGTCGATGTGCTCTCCCTGCGCATCATAGAACCGCCCGTCTTTTTTGGATTTCGCAATCTCCTCCATCGTCAGCGCTTTTGTCATCCACCCCGCCTGCTGGCACGTCTCCATCAGGAGCATGGTATTCATCGCGTCCTCCCCCGTGGCCTCGCCCTCGCCAACGGCGAAGTGGACAGTCGGCTTATGCCCCAGCTCCTTCTCGACGAGCGTCATGTTGCGCTTCCACCCTTCGATGAGCTTCTCCGTGATGCTGTTGAACTGGTCGTTGCCGTGGCCCGTCTGCTCCATCCACAGCCACTGGATCGACGCCGCCTCGAGCAGCGACGTCGGCGTGTCGGCGTTGAACTCGTAGAACTTGGGCACGCGCAGCCGCGGGTCCGGGTGCTCCAGCCCGCCGAAGCAGATGTCGAAGCGGCCGTAGATGCTGCCCCAGGCCGGTTCGCGGTCCCACGAGGCCTTTATTTGTTTCAGGGCGAAGGCGGGGACCGCCATTTTCTTGGTGATGATGTCTGGGTGCTCTACGAGGTAGTCTGCTGCTTCACAGCACATTGCGAACACGTCTCTGGCGGCTTCTTCGAGGAGGTTCATCTCCTGTTCGGTGAAGGAGTAGTAGCGGTCGTCTGGCCAGTACGGCTCCGAGGCGCCGGGGGCCACGAGGTCTGCGAAGACGAGGCCTTGGCTTTGGACCAGGCGGGTGGCGTTTGGCCTCTTTTGTACTGGAACGCGGCGCATCTTTGTTGTTCTTTTGGTTCAGAATGACGTGGGAAAGAGAATGGTAAGTATGGACGATGTAAAGCCAGGCAGAGTAGAACAAGGAACTCAAAGGACAGACACGACGATGCTTGGCCGCTGCCCTCAAAGGGCAGTCTCATATACTTATTCACCAGCAGATCTCCCCTCGGGCAGTCGCCCGGCCTACTCAAAGTTCGGATGAGGCGGGGATCACCCCTAACCGCCAACACCCTGAATTCTGATACGGACACCTTTCTGATTGTCCCGATCCTGCGGATACTTATTTTGAGTTGGGGTTTGATGGGTGGATGGGAAATGTCTCCAGTTAGGTTTGCCGCTAGAAGAAGTCTAATTCAAACGAGGCTTTCTAGAAGCTTTGACATCTCCTCAGGATCCTATTATGATCTGCCCTCTCTCTCTTTCTTTCCGCCCCCGAAGGCACGTTGCCGCTTAACCGTATTACGGAAATGGTTGCACACTAAGAATAAGATGAAACCGCAACTCACGGACACTGCGCGCTAATCTCTATCTTTTTCTGTCCACACAGGCAATATAAGCCGTGTAAGTCGCGAAACGCGCATTGGTTCGCTGTATTATTCCAACGACTCATGAGTAACGCAACTCATGTGGGCTACCGGCACCTTGGGTCGGCGAGTCAGGGAAAACGATTTGATCTGCTTATTTGCCGTATTCGAATAGATTTGGTTAGAATTGCTATTAATTCTGCAAACCTCTGTGGTCTTGGCGCTGCGCATTAACCCAGTGGCGATCTTGGTCGACAACCACATGCCCACCTCGGCTTCGCCGCGATGGCGGCTGGTTATAGTTGTGTGGCTTGCAGTTCATTGAAGGAGTCATTTCACGTCAATGACCTGGTGTTGGTTGAGGGTCTTGAAAGTAAGAAGCTATCGAGTCTTTGGCAATCGAATCAACGCGTGACGATCCGAGAAGACTTGCCGCAAAGTTTCGCTCTCGCATTTTCAACATTTTTTCAACATTTTCATTACCTACTTCGTTTGTCAAAGTGAAAACTTCTGAATAATTGAGTTTATTGGCAGTTTTAAGCGAATCACATTGACATGTTCGGAAATGCGTCTCGCGAAACTTGAGTCGTTGCATGCAAAGAGCCGCGAACAGTATGACTCTATGCCAACCCCGCTAAGATCTTCATTTACGTGGGGAAACCGGAAACAATTGCCGCAAGAGATAGCAATGTAGGTAGGAGCCCTGGCGGCTATCAAAAGTCTAGCGGAAGCTTGTTTTGTTGTAGAGTAATGCCCAGTGCCTTAACGGTCTGGACTCTACAGTCAATGAAACACGGCAACTTCTCAAAACTCGGGAATTATTGTTTTCATGAACTTGAATCAATCACTGGCTTTGGGTTGTCACGACTTTTGCTTGTTGAATGACTTGAGCTCAGTGGGGCGAGGGCGAAAAATGTTGAGTCTCTGAGCCAAGTAGGCAGTCGTGAACATGCGGAGTATCATCGGTTCAAGCCGAGACAACATGATCCTCAACCCTTTGAAACGCGGGTTACTCCGAACAACAGCTCCAAGTCGGCGATCGTGGCCCCTACTTCTATTGCTCATTGGGGGCCTTACTACGACTTATTGGAACACGTGATAGACATTGTGGAAGGAAAGTGGCATTTTGCTATCAGGGTGGCCTTGTGTAAGTGAGCCTGTAAGGTGAACCGAGAAACCGGGTAGATTCGTAAGGCAGTATCACTTATGACTAGCATTACGTTGTTCCTTGATATTGAACACATGACAGAACGAACCAAGGCCTCCTTGTTCTTACGGCGACATCTTGAAAGAAATTCCCCAGAGTAGACAGGTCTGGAAACATCCTTGAGAACTCGGCGTCTCGAGACGGCCGAACGCTGCCGGTATTCTTATGACCAACCCTGACAATGCCGCCGGCGTGAAAGAGATACGCCCGTTTATCCACATTAAGTCATTCTCAAGCTTAACTTGTATACGGTAGAGCCACGATGATGGCAATTGTCGGGCTCGTTTGCAAAGGGAACCTTGGCAAACTGCTTCATGACACAGGCAAAGCAAGACAGAAATCTTGCCGTTCAAAGTTCTTGAACTCGGAAATAATTGAGTCAGATGACGGTGAGGTACGATCGGGGAATCATGAGAATCTCAAGTCTGTCTACGGCGTGGCCGAACCTTTGCGCCGCAACCTGTTACCCGTATGGGTAACGAGAAGGCCTCACCATCTCATCCATCACAGTTGTCCTGTCGAATGACATAAATAGGAGGCCTTGATCCTGTAATGAAAATCTTCCTTTTGCTCTTCATCACGCACTCAAGACTTTTAACAACCATCTCTCTGATCACAAACAATCTTCCAAAGCACCTTCGCTTTCTCTAGGTCCAACAACTTCAACCCCTTTTCTGCTCTTCCCAAAAACAGACAACTCCAAATCATCCACAATGAAGACCCAACACATCACCCTCCCCACCATCCAAATCGCGGCCGCCGCCTTCTTCGCCGCCTCGGCCGAAGCAAAAGTCTACTGCACCGACACCGCGGGCAAAGTCGTCGCCCAAGCCAGCTGCGACGGCACCCAGCCCGCCAACACTTTCTTCCTCGCCGAGCACGAGGGCGACGATCTTCAGCTCGGGGACGTCATCGCCGAAGATAAAGTCGACGCCTCGCACTCCGCCGTTGCCGCCCGCGGCATGGAGGCGCTCGAGGCCGAGCAGGTTAGCGGCGGGTTCGGGCGCAGGTCGCCGCAGAGGCAGTGTGACCCGTCTCTTGGACACTGCGTTGTTAGTGGTGTTGGTAAGGGCGGTAACACTGGTGGTGGTTCCAATGGTTCTTAGAGACTCTGTTCGTATAAGTTTGGGTAGTCTCTGGGAAGACTTTGGGATAGGTTGTGGTGGTTCTACTATATGGTCTGCAAGGTTGGGAAGGGCTGGACCAGCAGCGGGGAAAGAGATCCGGGGTCCGGTACTGGGATAGACTGTTACTCCAAGCCTTGCTCAGTAGACAATAAACTGGTTTCTTCTTGAATTGAATGGTCTGGTCAAAGGCTTGAGAGGACAAGCGAAAGGATTAGACAGCAATATACCTTGCTCTACCTTATTCTTTGATGGTCTTGGACCTAAATAATCCGCGTACGACGACCACTGATAAGTAGCTTTGTCAGATGGTCATTATAGAGGAGGGAGATTGCAAGAATTGTTTCGCCGTTGATCAATAAGACGGGACCCCTGACTACCTCTGAGATCTTAACTCAACGTTTGGTATGGGGATTGCGGCCCACCTCGCTTGTCTTGATGGTTGAGACAACGCATACTATGAGAGCTTCTCGTTTGCCCTCCTAGAGTCTTTGTGCCGGCATGGGATGCCGACAGACTCGACAACAGGCGAAAACGTACACCGCAAGAGAAGGCGCTTACATGATGTGGAAACTAACATCACAGCAACCCCATTTTGAGACATCGCGCTGAGTAATGCGGAGGACAATAATCTTTCTGCTCCAGGATCCATGAAGTCCGCATGGTCAGCAGAGGAAGGTGACTTTGATAAGTGATAGGCGGATAGAGGACGAAAACAGTAAGCATGCGTGGGTTAAGATTGGGTCAAAACTGTCGATCTGCCGCAAACCACCCGTCGGGAACCGAATCCAGGCGCTGATGACACATGAGCCTTTGGAGTCTACGGCGCTAGGTATACGCGCGGCTAAATAGTTCCTAGTGGGCAGCAGCAGCAGCAGTAGCACATTAAACGGAAACATGGTCCCGGAGAAGCAGCTTGCAGAATAAACACGTGTCGATGGTGGGCAGATGGAGCCTAGAAACATTGGGGATCTCTTTTTGAGCGATGCTTCCACACTGCAGCCAGAGAGCGTTCGTCTCGTCTCTCCGGATCGCGATGGGGATGAAGTATGCTGTTGAGTATCGGCTCTGGAGTTTACTTGGGCAAGGTTACACTCAGTGGCTCGAAGAACAGGGCACGGCCTGGTCGAAGACGGTTACTTCTAGGTGGAAAGATGGGACGGGTTGGATCGGATGATGGCCGTTGTGGCACCTATGACGTGGGTTTGGGGAAATTCGGAGTGCCAAGCAGAAATACATGGTATGAGTTAGTGCTGCGATGATCCTCAGTGCATTGCACCCACACGCACTTACATATAATCAGGGATTGAGAGTGAGATCTTATGGTAAGGTAGACTAGAAGACTCTGGTTTGTGAGCATGAGCCCTTTGCTTAACAGCCGACCTTCACTTGGTGGGCGTTGAGAGGTATATAGTGAGCAAAGGTGAAAGTATCTTCAACAAGCACCGTCCGTTGTAGTCGATGGCCGAGCGGTACGATTCCAACCTTGAATGGTGGAAGCGTATGTTGGCTCACGGTCCTACATAATGCCATGTATAGCTTGCTTTTTTGCATTTTGTTCCATAGTAAATTTGGTGATAGTCGATGTTATCAGGTGACCTGTATTCCTTTCCGATGTACCCGAATCCATGTCGGAATAGTGTCATTATTTTGAAGGCTATGAGTTCGAATGAGTTTGTCTTATATCCCTTTTATTTCAATGTTAGTCGTTTAGACTTGCGCAAATCGATCCAAATTCATATCACTCATGAAGCTGCCGCCAAGCAGTGGAACGAACGATAACGAGACAAGCGATTCCGATTGCGATCGGGGACTTGGCCCCCAAAGGACGGGACGGGCAGCTGCGGTAAGGTATGCAAAGTCACTCATTGGTCACTCGAGAAATGCAAGCAGCAAGGGTCTGTTTCTATGTTTGGAAACACAGAGCAAAAAAGACATTCTCGAATTTGACATTGTGGCTGAGCAAAGCGGGCTGCGCAGGGAAACGCGAGATACCCGAGTGGAGGACCTTTGATTGAGTTTTGGGACTGTGTGGTGTGAATGTTATTCACTGCCAATCAACACCCGGACTGCAAGTGATTGGTTAAGCTTGGAGAGTGAGTTTCTCATGGACATTTACAGGATCATTCTCACCTTCTCATAATAAGACGAGAGGGAGATGGATTGACTGATATTATGAGGGTGGTCAGTACTGTTTACATGAGATCCCATAAGAAGAGGCATGAAAATGAAATGACCGTATTGAGTACGGATAATGGGGCACAATGAAATGCAATGGATGAAAAAAGGCGCCTTCGATTGTGAGATTGAGAGGGGCCTCTGGGGTCAACGGTCGGACAGTGGCGCAGGCTCCAGTGATGCATCCAATGCCTGATTGGAATTCCTCCATGGATTTCTTCTCCCTTACAGGGGCAGGACATGGGGGCGGGGTGTTCTGCACGTTCTGTAACACGATGCAGCAAGCAGCCACCAAAGGCCCTGACACAGTAACATACCTTATGAGGTGGAATTGGAGGGATTGACTGCAGCGCAACGCTGCCGCCTTGTCGGTGTCGCGACAGCACGTCTTCTATTGCTCATCTAAACCACCGATGACTGAGATGATGAGAATGATTGGCTGCTTCGTCTCGGTCAGATGCACCTTCCCGTCGTGTTGCTCTCCGTGCATATCGCCGTGTCGCATCTACTTGAGGTACCTCTACCTTCGGTAGGTAGGAAGGAACGAGTATTCAGCGTGCCTTCCAAGCTTAAGTTGTAGAACGGGACGGGTAGCAATTGAAACCATGTGAGGGAGGAAGGACCGACCCTTTGGGCCTTCCTTCCCGTCATTTGGTAAAAATGGCAGGAAAAAAAAAACGGCAGGAAGCAGCAACCTGCGATGGTGCGGTCTTGCTCTTTCTGCTTCTGCTTCAGAAAAAAGAATATCTTCTCAATGGAAGCCTTCAACCTCACACCTGATCTTATTTTTTCGCCCACCTCATCCAGATTGTATCGCTTGACGTCTTCGTCAAGCGATTCTTCCTACCTTACCTTATCGACCGACCTATCCATCTCGCATTCCGGAGCATCGATACCCGGATTTACAAGCCACCATCGCCAACAGAGTTTCGACATTCGTCCACCCGCCCCGGTATACGCCACTCGATCCCGCGGGTTCCTCCCAACTTTGTTCTAGCTTGATTCAGCCGAACTCTCACCTACCAAACGAAACCCCCTGCTGTCATTTAAGAACAAAATATGTGGTATCCGTACTCAAAGGGGATGACACCCTTCGAAAGGTGCAAAGCTCGATGGGCGATGTACGCGCGGCTTGGCCAGGGACATGCGCCGGGTGCCGTGCGAGGCCCACACTACAACGGCCGCGGCACTAGAAGCGCCAGTCGTGGTGGAACAGCCGCTGTGTCTGGACCACATTCCATCTCCGAGGGTCAGGTATTACAGCTTCCACAAGGAGGAGGACATGGACACGTTGGTCTTCATCTGGGAAAAGCCCTTGGTTAGTCTCATCTCCCTCCTTTGCCCTCTTCCATTTCCTTTCGTGGGGACCACCTCATTTTATCAAGCCGGGAGCCCGAAGGACCCCCGAACCGGAAATCTGCTGCTGCTGCTGCTTTTGCTCTACGGAGTACCTACTCTTCTCCACCTACCAACACCACGATTGCATGCATCTGCCATGGCCAAATGAAATACGTACAGTCAAGCGCACAAGGATTTGAGATCTTCGCGCTCCCTGGGTGCCATGTGCATATGTCAGAATTCCAAAGGATTACTTATCGCTACTCTGCGTTCAACCACACTTGCCCTCTGTCTTCGGATGGCCACGGGCTGCCACTGCCACGCCGTCTGTTCATGCTGGTCAGATGACATATCCTAGTCACTGACGGCATGGACGGCCATCAAACCGACAACAGAGGTCTCCAACGCTTATTGAACGTCTTACATGCCTCATCCTGGAGCGGCCCCCCTCGATTACCTTTCGGTACCTGATCCTCGAGACCAGCCCACCCCCTGCTCCGCCCACTGTCAACCCGGAAAGTACAGACGAAGTACCTTTCAATTCGAGAGGCCGCAGCAAGGAGCTGCACAGCGACATACCGACATCAGCATGCCCATGACCACGAGCGCTAAAAAAGACAAAGGCTTGTTGCGCTTCAGCTCATCCGTTTCCTATGCTGCCACAGCGAGCTAGCGCCCGTGCTGCGGCTTGGGCGGTGGAGTACCATGGGCATACTCAACGACTTGCGACGAGATCAACGACCCCTCCTCCTGGTATAACTTCCCTGGTCAGTCCCGCTTTCTGGGCAATGGGACAAACAGAAGGGAGTTTCCCCCCTCACTCCTGGCCCGAGAGAGAAATGCAACATTGGCACCTGGCACGCCTATCCGAACCTGCTCCCATGTTTCACTAGCCGGCTCGCGCACACAAGAGAAAAGGGGACACTCAGCTCTTTCTGCACGCTAAAAGGAAAGGGCCCGCCGTCGAGAATCCCAGATGCTTTGAGCTTCGACCTGGACTCTCCACCCCGCTTTCGGACATCCTCGCCCTACGGTTCAAGACAGAGAGCAAGTGAAGGCAGAGACAGTTCATAAGAGGACCCAAGGACTTGGATATTCTCCCAAGCCCGTTCCGACATCAGCTCAGCCTTTATTGATCGTTTTTGATTACCTATCTTTTTCTTCGCCAAATCCCACCCCACTCAGGATTACTTCCCCCTCCCGTACCCTTGCCGGGCGTACTCAAAAAGCAGATCAGCCCGACGAGAAGCAACAGCCAGCAGCAGCAGCAGCTCCTTTTCCCGGGGGCTCCAGAAGGCGGCCGGCCCAACTGTAGCAAAGAGACCACCACACAGAAAAAGCTGGCGGTGGCTCCAACCTAAACGTCATTCGACTCAACCCCCGCTGACTGATATCCTCCTATTTATGGAGGTGCACCTCAGCCCAAAAACACAACTGACGAGATGCCACAATTCGGCGCAACCTTCGTTCCTGGAGGGTTCGATGACTACTACATGCCCGAGGTCATTGCACCTGCTCCTCAACGGTACGCGTATTCCCTCATTTTAATCTTGGCGGATCGACCATGGGTCCCTCCTTTCCCGCTGGCTGGAACTGGAGATGGGGCCGTTTTTGGCGCCGTTCCTTGTCTTTGTTCCGTCCCTTTTCCTAACCCGAAGGCCTTATGCTGACCACACCTCTCCTACAGTGTAACGCCTCAGGTCCCCCAGAACATGCAAAACGACCTTCAGCGCATGGAACTTGAAGCCCGCGAAGTCTCCCCGAACCGAGCAGCCGTCTCCAGCAACAACATTACCAACCGACACGGTCGTGAGCCGTCCCTGTCCTCTGTCCTCAAGCCAACCGATTCTGGTGCGCCTTCGCTGCCGCCGAAAGGAGGATCCGACGCCCAAGCCGGCGCACGCCCGACCGACTCCTACAGACCCTTCCACGAGAACAGCGCGAGCGACAACCCTCATAAGATGCGGCCCAGCGCGGCGCCCTCGTTCTCTCCTTTCCCCAAGCTCTCAGGAGATAACGTCCCCCCGACCGACGAGGAAAAGGAAACAATTTTGTGGAACGCCCGCGAACATGTCCTGCACTCGAATAATGTTTCTATGCAGCTGTCATGGGCTCGCGACACCTTAGCTTGGGCTGAGATTGTCATGGATGCCAGAAGTCGAGACCCAGAGAGTGGCCGCCAGACACCGAATGTCGAGCACGAGCTGCGCGTCGACGCAATCAACATTGTCAACTATTTGGTGGGCCAGGAACATCCCGAGGCACTCTTTATGAAAGCAAAGTGGCTCGAGTTTGGAAAGTTTGGCTGCAGACCTGACAAGAGAGATGCGTACACAAAGTACCAGCGCGCGGCAGAGCTTGGCTACGCGCGTGCGGAGTATCGTCTGGGCATGCTGTTTGAGAACTCGAACGACTATAGTAAAGCCGTCGAGCACTACTACCTCGGTCTGCGACTCAAAGACTCGGCCGCTATGTACCGGTTGGGCATGATGAGTCTGCTCGGCCAGCACAACCACCAGAAAGACTACCAGCGAGGTCTAGACCTTATTAGGGAGGCCGCTGACCTTTCGGACGAGGATGCGCCGCAAGGGTCGTATGTTTATGGAATGCTCCTCGCCAGGGACCTTCCTGACATTGATGTTCCGGAGGCTCTGCTTCAGACGGACCTGCACCAGGCCAAGATGTATATCGAGAAGGCTGCATACCTTGGCTTCGCCAAGGCTCAGTTGAAGATTGGTCAGGCCTACGAGCTATGCCAGCTTGGGTGCGACTTTAACCCGGCGTACTCGCTGCATTACTACGGGCTGGCCGCCCAGCAAGGACAGCCCGAGGCGTCGCTCGGTGTGAGCAGATGGTTCTTATTCGGATACGAGGGCATCTTCAATAAGAATGAACAGCTGGCCTTCAAGTACGCTCAAGATGCTGCCAACGCCAAGTTGCCGACTGGAGAATTTGCCATGGGATACTACTACGAGATTGGCGTTCACGTCCCCAAGGACCTCCGCCAAGCCAGGTTCTGGTACGAAGCGGCTGCTGACCACGGCAACAAGGACGCCAGAGGCCGAATCGATGCCTTGGATCACGAGAAGAGTCTGACCAAGGCCGACCACGAGACTACGACGCTGACGAGGATCAAGTCGCAGCATGGTTCTCAGCGCGGCAAGAGGCCCGATCGCTTCAAGCAGCCGAATACTATGCCGACTGTTTCCGAGAGCGCGCCGGTCACCCCGACCGATGCCCACCCCGGCTACCCGTCTACGTCGGCCAAGACATCTCCTCACCCGTCGCCCAGAGTGCACCCTACTTCGGCGCCGCACGACACCGTTGACTACCCTGATCCCTCACGACCCAATAGCATGGGCAACAGGCCAGCCGCATTCACCGTTAACCTCGAATCCAACCTTGCAATCCGGCCCAAGTCGGCTGCTCCATACCCAGAGGACGACCGCCCTGCGCCGCTCAACCTGAACAGACCAAAATCAACGGCACCGTATCCCGAGGATGAAATGCACCACGGCGGCGGCGGCAGTGGCAGGGGCGCTGGACCTCAGCTCTCCCCTCACTACGGTGGTGGTCGTCCCGTCTCTGGCCCACACTCTGATCGCCCCGGCAGCGCGTTTGGCATTCGCACCGGTCCCGGTGGTCCCCCGGGACCCGCAGGCAACATTCGCGCTTCACAGTCAATGGGCAACATGATTCCGCCGGCCGGTTCGGACCCGCGCAGTCGTGTGCCTGTCGGAGGGCCTGCTGGATATCGCCAGCCGAGCCCTGGTCCCGCAGCGCGGCCACCTGGCCAACCCTACCCAGCGGCAGGTGGCCTTCCTCCGAACCCAGCCGCGAACAGGCCGCCCAAGCAAAGCCCGTACCCTCCGCAGCAGGGAAGCTATGGCCCAAGCGACTACGGCCAGCCCACGCCGCCGCCTGCACAAGCTGGCAACTTTGGCCAGCGAACATCATCCATCCCCCCTGATGCTCAGTATGGATACGGCAGAGGTGCGGCACCTCAGCGGATTGACTCAATGCCCCTTAGCCCTTCGGGCCAACCGCGTCCCGGTCCTGGACCGGCGGGTCAGCCCCGGCCCTTCCCCAACCGACCAGACCTTGCCGAGCAGCCGGGTCGAACGGGCAGTGCGCCGCCCTCATCTCAGCCGCGCCCGCAGCAGCAACCCAGCCCTGCTCCTAGTGCTCAGACTATGCCCCCTCCCAAGAAGCAAGCGACAGGCCAGGGACCTGCCACTTTCGAGGCGATGGGCATTCCTAAGGGGAAGGATGAGTCTGACTGCGTAAGTAAAGCCGCACTGTTGTTGATGAGTGCACTACTAACTTTGCTGATAGATCGTG
This sequence comes from Colletotrichum acutatum, assembly GCF_030867785.1. Taxonomy (NCBI): domain Eukaryota; kingdom Fungi; phylum Ascomycota; class Sordariomycetes; order Glomerellales; family Glomerellaceae; genus Colletotrichum; species Colletotrichum acutatum. The sequence goes on along the minus strand of NW_026849034.1, from coordinate 122,317 downwards.
ATGTAAATTTCTCTCTCAGATACCAATTTCACTTTACGACACGATGCTTTTCAACTTTCCAAGCCTAGCACCGGGGGTTGGCTTCAGCGCGACTTGTAGATATACACCATCCCATTGGGCTGATGAGACAGCCAAGCGGCAGTCCAACAGTACTCCAAGGACAATTGAAAGGCTTTTGAGTTCTCAAAGATACGACCCGGTGAAGCTCGCCCATGTGTCCATTCGCCTCTGACTTCGTTTCGACATCACTTTGATTCCGCCTCAGCCGCTGCATACTGCTCAGCCAACGGCGCCAGGCAATCTTTCAAGCTTATCCAGCCCTTGGCACCCTGAAGACGTTCCATCAGCTGAGTGGCTCTTTCATTGGCAATAGTGCCCTTATCGGAGGGGAGATCAGGAAGATCGTCGGGGAAGGTTCGGTTTGGTTGGATTTGGCGGAAGACGGCGAGGAGATCGTTGATATTGAACTTGTCTGCGTAGGCGATGAGGCGTTCGGACTGGACATCTGGGAGGAGGAGTGCTGCGATGTGGATTCGAGCTATATCGATGACATCGCAGTACCATTCTGGGAGGGGTTAATTTGGGATGCAGAGGGTGGGGATCATGGTTGTTTAAGTATTTCGAGTGAGGCAGGCCAGAGCAGCGGGGGGGAATCGTGTACTTACGAGCTGGGAACATTGCGACAAACTCGGGCGTGACTTTTCCCTGCCAGAGGGGTCGCATTGCGCCAACGGCAGTGGGGAAGCCTTGGTGTTCCGGGAGGAGGACCTTGCCCAGGGCGGCATTGGGCACGACTACCGATTATTCATGTTAGGCCCGGAGATATGAAAGAAGAGGACAGCGGAACAGAAAGAGGAGGACAAGGAGATATGAAGAGGAGAAAGACGGGCAATTGGACACAAAAAGAAAGAGACATATATCAATGAACATACTCGAATTCAAGACAAACCCAGGCTTCTCCTCCTCATACCACTTCCACAACTCCAGCTCGGCCCTGGTCTTTGCGGCGGAGTAGGTGATGTACCCGCCCGCCATGCCCTTGGGTCCCTTTCCGGAGAGGGCGATGGCGACGGCCTGATGGTTGTACGAGGTCGCGTCGACGGTGTAGGGTTCTCCGGGGCGGGGCATGGCGGCTGCGCCCGAGGAGGAGGTGTAGATGAAGCGTTTTACGCCGGGTTTGTCTGGAGAGGGAGCAGCGGCGCGGGCTGCGGAGCGGAGGATGGAGAGGGTTGCGTTTACGTTTGAGGTTATTGTTTCCTCCGGGGTAGGGTCGTTGGGGGAGAAGTTCATTATTGCTAGGGTGTGGATGACTGCGTCGGCGCCTGGTTGGGGTTGTTAGTATTACCGTTTGGAGCTTACATTGTTTACTCTTTTCTTTTATGCTCAACGTGACGAAGAAATAAGATGAAGAGAAGGGTGAATGAAAAAGGGTGAACGTACCGTTGACAACATTATCAAACGCCCCGTCCTTCTCGACGTCGGCGACCTCGTGAAGGGTGAACCTCCCGGGGCCGTAGGTCTTGTCAAAGTGGGTGGCTAGCCATGCTGTTTTGGACGGGGAGCGGACGGTGCCGCGGACGTGGTGGCCTTGGAGGAGGAGTTGGTTTGCGATGTGGCTTGCGATGTAGCCGTTTGCGCCTGTGAGGACGATTGTGGAACCGGTTGGCAGCGACGGGTTGGGAATATTGAGTGACATTTTGTTTGAAGTTGTTAGTTGCTGAATGGTGGCAGTTTCTTGGAAAAGTCAAGGAGGGTGGGAAGAAGTGAGGTGGTGGTGAGCTTGGGAGTTCATGATGTTCGTGATGGGGGAGCTTGAGGTTATATGTCTGATGATGGTTGTGAGTATATCACAGTAACGGACTTTTGAGCGGGGAGAATTCTCCGTCTTGAAAGAGGAAGAGAGCTATGATTTCTCAGCTTTTGTCGTCATGGAAGAGCTTGAGAATGTTTGGTTGGTTCCAATTAGGGGGAGAGGCTTGGTGGTTTGTGTGGAAGATGGGATGGGTGATGGATGTAGTTCATCCCACCGGAGCCGTTCGCGGGGCCGGGCCGAGGGAGGGGCGGGGGAAAGAGGATTATGTGAGCATTGGGCGGCGACGAGCGGGAGCCGGGAGGGGCATCGCCTAGCATATGAGTGTGTTGAGACAGTTGGATTGGCAAGGGGCCTTCTTAGTAAGGTGAATTGATGGACTGCGGGGTTTTGGAGTTTGGTGCTACGATGTCGAAGCTTTGAGTGCGCTCGTGGTTTCTTGAGGTTATGGTGTTGGTGATGTGATTGATGTGACTGAGTCTGATGTAACAAATGTCGTCTTCGTATTTTGTTGGTAGAACGAAGAAATCAGAACTTTTATCCTGTTTGATACACACCAGTAACTTTCTGTTGAATGACACCCCTTTTTACACTTTGATCTGGATAGTCATATCTTATTTTGGAGAGTCGATGCCAAGGGTTGTAACAGTCCTAGATCATCCAAGATTGATCACATGTAAATATTTAGTATTTTCAAAAGAATGGGACGATTTGTGACTAGTGAGTGACTGTATGGTCCAATATCCTGAAATATCTGTAATCGACGCTGAGATTGGTCTGTTGGAAGCAAGAGGCTGTGACCGCATCCAACTGATTCCGTCCAATCACTGTCTCGTGTGACGTCTGCTGTGACGCTCCAACATCTCGAAGCTTGGGAGGATCGATCCGCAGTACAAAGTGAAAGTCGGCTATCTGATGAAGGGCAAGTACGGAATGAGGAATATTGTTGAGTTCATGTCACGTGTGTCAAAAATGACAGCTGACTTCATTTATCCAGTCTACCTATATCACCGGCGCAGAGTTGATCTATGGAGTTGACCACCACTTCCATTGGATCTTCGGAATTTCTAACAACAAACGAGTATCTCGGGATCGAGTGGACGAAATAATCATATAGTAAGGCAATTAGTGGAAGAGATACCGCGTGATGTAGTGGATGAATCTCACTTAAGCTGCAAGACCCGGGGATGTGCCCTTTCTTCGGCGGATGATTGTGAGACATGTCTTCCTATAAATCGTCGTTCACCGATGATTGGTGTCTTCTCAACAACCTCTCGTCTTCCATGAACTATCTCTGACTTGACGACGTGATCTGCTCCAAGTAACAACTGGCCCAGGCCTGGGGCAACTGTCATGCCGCAGGCAGGCAGGCGGCGATTCGACTTCACCTCCTTCTCTGTCCTCATATTCACCCTCATACTCACCTTCGTCTTCGTATTCACCTTCCTCCGTATCTGCCTCGGCCCCCAGGCTCCAGCTCCCCTTCGGACTCAAGCCCTCACCTCGCAGACTTTCCTCCCACAACATTCCAAACGCGCGACGCGACATCTTCTCATCCAGACAGGAGTTCCCTCTCTCAGCTTTGACTTCATCTCCTCCATTCCTTCCTCCGGCGCAAGAATTTCCTTCCTGGATTTTCTGTGTCCTCCTCCTTTACACCACTGACCGCGCAAAAGAGCATTTCTTGCCCTCTCGTCGGTCTGTTTACTTTCTCTTATCCGCACCTCCCCATCGCGACTTTCCACCCATCTTCACTTACACTTCTTCTACAATTCACCTTTACTTCTTCACAATATCCCTCACGCTCCTCCTCCTCAACTCATTACCATTCTCTAATACATATTCCTACAGGAATACCAAGCAAGAAAGCCATGAACCGACAGAACCCGGGACAGGGCACGCTGAGCATGGCTTATTACTCTCGGAAGCGACCTGCTGCCGTTCTTGATGAGAGCGAGGACGACCATGAAGCGGACCAGCACACCACCAGCGCCTTCAAAAGGCGGGGGCAAGCTCCAGCAAAGGCGTCAACTAAACACATGGTGACTACGATCAGATACTCTGAACAGGCAGCCCACCAAGCCATGAGAAAGGAGATCATCCACACCCCTGACCTCAGCGACATATACAACAACATCATGCATACGGTCACGACTACTCGGCAGACAGAAGGCCTTTTGTTGGGTGCAAACACGTACCATTCAACCACCAAGTCAGTCTTGAAAAACAAGGGTCAAGCAGAGATTGTTGACCTCATGCGCTATCTCAAAGCCGAAATCTTTATTAGTCTTGACAACTGGCGTGCAAAGCCCTTGGCGGATTGGTTCAACATGGTTCACGACGCTCGTCTAGAGAAGAAGTTCAGGAACAAATACTGGGCTGCCAATCAAAACGCCAGCATGAGCAGCCTTCCTTCCTTGTTCAGGAAGACCAGGAAACCTCTCATCAACTCCAACACCCAGCTTGCCGACGTGTATTACGTGGATGCCAGAAAGATCATGCGCCGCTCTGTCCGGGTTCCTGGACCTGAACATCCCATCATTCAAAGTGCCGTTGCCATCATGGTGCGAGCCGATGAGTATTCGAGCTTCAAGGAGACTCAGCCGCTCATTGTTCAAGTCTGGATAGCCTGGTGTCTTTTCCAAGACGACCCTTGAATTGAGACGAGCTACCTCGCCACGATGATCCACGATCGTGCTAACAAGAACTCCGAACTTAGCACATGCTTTGCTCACGAGTTTGCCGCCTTGCGCAGGGCCAAGAGCGCACACTCTGACTACAGTGGATACAGCAAATGGCTACATATGCATGGTAGATGTCACATCATCCCCTTTGGTGAGTTGATGGCCAGAGAGATCGTTGTGACTATGGCTGGCGGAGTTCAGTATCCTGCTAACAACACCAGGTAAAGCGGTAAGAACACCACAAGGACGAGTTGGACAAAGACTCAAATCACTGAAAATGAAAAAGGCAACAACTATCAGGGACAGGCAGGTGCCAGAACATCACTCACCAATCGGGATCGGAGCTCGGAGGAGCTCTTTGAGTCTCGGGCTGTCTCTCGTCCCCAGCAGCAGGGCCACGCCCGTGAAGAGACTCGACCTACCACGAACAATCAACAGTCGAGCCAGCAAAAGAAGAAGACCGCGTATGGAACTGAGGCAGGAAGTTCCGGCAGCCTCCATGGATCCACCTCTCGAGCTCAGCCCGGTGGTTTAAAATCTTCTTTGCCGACCTCTTCATCGTCAATCTCTTCATCGTCAATCTCTTCATCGTCAATCTCTTCATCGTAAATCTCTTCATCGTCAATCTCTTCTACTCCAATCTCAGCTAGAATTTCTTCAGCTAGAATCCCTTCCGCTTGAGTCTCTGGAACCCAACTTTCCTCAGCTCGAAACACTTCGGCAGAAGATATCGCAGCTTCCGCTTCCACCGGTGCCGCAGCTCACACCACCGCGACTCCCACTACGACTGCTCCAATTCCGGCAACTCTCACCAAGGCAGTTCCTTCAACCGCAGACGCAGCTATCATGACTATGGCGGATCCGAATGCGACCAAGCCACTGACCCAGGCTGATGTCGAGCGAATCATCCACGCGATGCTGGAGTCCAACAAACTGCTAACTGCAGCAAGCCAGCCTAAAAACATGCAGGCTGTCACCGCCGCAGACCTGAAGGACTCGGAGAAGAAGGTGCTTGCCGATGTCGGCAATTTGATTGACGCCAAACGCGACCACAGACTTGACGAGATGCTACCGCCTATCAAGAGTGCCATCGCGAAGATGCAGAGCCACTTGGAGGCAGTAGATGACGCCATTCGCGAGATTGAGCAGCAAAATCTCGTCGATGAGAAGAAAAGTCTTGAAGATGACATCCGTTTTCAAGCTGTGGAGCTCCGCTTGATGCAAGCCAACAAGGACATGGAAAATGTCAAGCTTCAGGTATCCTCCTTCGAGAAGGCTGTGACAGCTAAAAGAGCCGACAACAAGGAAGCCATCAGGGATATCAAAGGCGACATTCGCGCCGGTCGGTTCAAGCAGGAAGCCTTGGACGAGGATCAGCAGAACAATCGAAACGACACGAGGACAATCATGGACAATAACCGAAGCATCAAGGAGAAGCAGGATGCTCACGAAAAGTCTCAGACGGCTGCGATGAGCGAGTTGCGCGAGAAGACCGTCTCCAGCTCCAAGTCCTCCGAGGGCGGCAAAAGTGCCGATTCTATCACTTGCGCTCTCTGCGCTCCCACGCCGAAGAAGGGCTCGTCCACTCGAAAGAAGTGAGTCAGCACTCGAACTTTCTTGTCTACCCTCGTAGCCTACAGTTACTGTACCGGCTCGGACAAAGTCACGAGATGTGGCATAACACGAGGAAATGAAGGTCACGAACGACTTGACGAATGATGTGAGAATATGATTCAGATGACGACAATATTGCTAGCAGCGAAGCTTGGCAAAACCAATATCAGTACAACTCCGACCTGAGCAACGGCTTTTTTGGCCTTTGGAGAAGCGGCGAGAGATTTGGCTAGGGATGGAAGGAACTGGCATATCAAAGGAACAGGGCGTGGTTATTACTGCAAATTGTGAACGTTGGCGTTGGATGTTGGTTTAATTGGCTGTACGGAAAACAATGGAACGTAGCCTTCGGTCCTGGCACAATTGTAAGATATTCTATGACGAGCAATTAGGAGAGAGAAAGACAAAAAAAGCCAGTTGCTCGTTACTCTGACGTTCTATCACACCGAGTGAGGGGGTGATATGGGACGATGTAATTTGCCAGAAGACCGAAGGAGCTCAACGAGGCCAACTCGAGAGTCAAGCCACCCCTGGGCCTATCATCTAGACCCAACGGCTGTGCGGCGGAAATTACTCAGCACAGCAATGAGATCATTGGTTCCCCAAGGCGAAGCGGAAGTTGGAACCATTCAGGCACTTTTTGAATGTGGTAAGACGAAACCAACAGCCGCGGTGCGTGGCTGTGTGTGTTGTGTTGGTGAAAAGGAGAGAGCCACAACCGCGCCCAACTGGCCCTTCGAGGAGAGCCACCCCCAGTTCCCCAGTACAAGGCTCTCTCGCACTTTTCGAACCTGAGTCAAACCCATGGCAAGGGAAACCAACGCACGTGAGATTTTTGGAATGCGCCTAGATTGCTAGGATCAATTAAGTTCTGAGTTTGGTCACAACCAATGCGGTGGTATCTTGACAGCGGCTGTGTCCGTCTTTCTTCACCACGGCACTTTGGATACGTACAATTCGCTTTTCTGTGAACGTGATTTGTAATATGAGCACTTTGAATGATCGATGTCCAGTTGCTCATAATTACTCTTGTTACGCTTCTTGCCAGTGGAGATTATTTAGGAAACGTTCTTTGTTGTAAATGGCTTCGTCTGTTCTACCCACTTACACTTTTCCAGCAGGAGAGAGGCGCAGCGTGTAAAGACCCCTGTCGAGATATGGCCGGTGTTGGAGGTCGCTTGTTGGTTACTTGGACTTGACGTAGGTTGAATGCAGTGCAGCACACTTCGTTTCTGCATCATTTTTCTGACAATCCCGGCTGCTTTCTTTTTCGGACTTCTTCCTCTCCCCTTTTCTTTTCCAACCCCTGTCCACGGAACACTTTCTCCATACAATGTAAAGTTGACGAATAACGTTGGATCCCCTTCTCCAGCAGAGACCGCAGCAAACGTGGGCCCTGCAACGGCCCTTTAGGCAAATGCGAGCAACAGCACAACCTGCCGGGACCTGACCAATGCGATGGGATAGCAGAGGTGTTGAACGACAGTCTACCCGTTGCCGTTGGGGGCCTTTTTGTGGTTTTGCGAATGAGGTCTCGATATCTGGCCTACCTACCTGGGTAGCCGGATTACGGCCGTTGGAACGCCCAACCGTAGTCTGACTGTCTGTCTGTCTACCCATTCTCTTTTACGCTCTTGTTGCCGTTGGTGCTTTGGCTTGGGGTGGACAACGAGCCGGGCCGTTGGATCACAGGGACAAATGTTAATACATATAAGGATGGCCAGCGAAGGGGGTCTTGCTTGGATATCTGGGAAGACAGAGGTAAGAGTCACCAAGCTCAAACTACTCTGAAGTCTGCTCGAGTGAAGTACAAATACCTATTTAACCATACCGGTCTTTGTTTGAATCCAGTACATTATTCTTTCTTGAGCAGAGCAAATCAACTCGAATCACATCTTTCAACTATCCTGACCCTACTTCCTTTCGGTCAAGCCGTCTTCTCACTGTTACTATCGCCTTACAATGAGACTTACACGACCCTCCCGCTTCGAGCGCCTCGGCTCAATACAAATCAACGAGCTCCAGCGCGTCATCGAGCTCGACGCCGGCTCAGGACGCAGCACCTCCTCAAGCCTCACCGTCTCGCGGGACGATTTCCTTGCCATCGAGTCGCGCATGGCCATCGTCGTCCTCTGCATGAACGAAGAGTTCCGCACAATCGAGTCCGTCTTCTCGGGGATCCCGCACGACTGCCTCATCGTCCTCGTCTCCAACAGCAACCGGGCACAGGGCGGCTACAACGACCGGTACGAGACGGAGGTCAACATCCTACAGAATTTCTGCCGCGAGGCGGATCGCTTCGCGATCGCGGTGCACCAAAAGGACCTTGGCGTCGCTGACGCTTTCGCGGCGGCGGGGGCTCCTGAGTTGGTGAGCGACGACGACGGGCTCGTGCACAGCGGAAAGGGGGAAGGGATGCTCGTTGGCATGGCTGTTGCGGCGCTGATGGAGAGGGAGTACGTCGGCTTCGTGGATGCCGATAACTATATCCCCGGTTCCATCAACGAGTACTGCAAGAGCTATGCCGCTGGGTTCCACCTCTCCAGGGCGACGGCGGAACATGCCATGGTCCGGGTGTCGTGGAGCTCCAAGCCCAAGGAGCGGAACGGGCGTTTGATGTTTGATCGGAGGGGACGGAGTTCGCGGGTGGTGAACGAGTGGTTGAATAACCTCCTGCAAGAGTTCTCTGGCTACGGAACGGATTGCATTACGACGGGGAACGCGGGGGAACACGCCATGACGATGTCCCTGGCGCTGAAGCTTAGGATGGCGAGCGGGTTTGCCGTCGAGCCGTATGAGTACCTCTACCTGTTGGAGCAGATGGGCGACCTGGATCATCATCATCACCAGAGCCACATCAACCACCAAAGACTCGACGACGATAACAACAGCGACACACTCTCAGACGCAAGCAGCCCGATATCTCCGTCGTCCATGTCGCAGCTCCTGTCGCCTCCCGCCTCGCCCGTCAGCCTTGGCAGCAGCAGCCGTAGTAGCAGCAGAAACAGCAGCCTCGGCCGCAACGGCAGCAACGGCTCGCGGCAGCAACACGCCTCGGTGCAGATCCACCAAATCGAGACGCGGAACCCGCACCTGCACGACAACAAGGGCGACGAGCACGTCAGCGACATGCGCGCGCAGGCGCTGCACATGCTGTACCACTCGCCCATGACGCCCGCGCCGATGAAGGTGGCGCTGCGCAAGTGGATGGAGGACGAGGGGGTGTTGGCGGTTGGTGAGGAGGTGCCGCGGGAGCGGGTGTACCCTGCGCTCGGGGAGCTTGATATGGCGAGGCTGGCGGCGTTGCTGGGCGGGGAGAGTGTGAGGAGGATGGTCGGGGGGTTTCCTTGACGTTTCAATTTTGTTGTTTTGTGTCTTTCTTTTCTTGTAGTTTCTTTCTTTTCCTTTGTTTTGACTCTTATAGATACTTAGATTCTTCGTTGAGATAGACATAGCGTTGAGGGTTTTGGTTTTGTTGCAGCTCAGGTTTTTAGCATTTAGATAGATATCACGAATGAACAAGAGATACCATTTGATCTTGACTCTACATCCTGAAGGTGCCATTGTATGTGACCGTTGTTAGGAACATTGAAAAAGAGATTGAAACTCTGACGAAAGTCAAGAAGTCCAAAAAATATCAAACGGCCGTAGCCGTACCTCTAGAAGAGGAGGGGTCGTTAAAAGGGGGGAAACTGCATCGGATCACCTGCCTTCTGACGGATGCGCTCCGGGTTTCAGTGTGTCGAGAAACTTGGGAAACTCGTTTAAATCCGGGACACGGTACATTCTTTCTGCATTTTCCTTTCCTAGCAACTCCGGAGGAAACGTGGGGGCCGTAATGCCGGAACGCAATTGGGAATTCATGATTGACTCAGGTATTGATGAGATGCGTGTGCGATGCGGGGCAGACAGCTTCCTCCGGTACCTTACGGCCGGGTGGCACAGCTTGCCTCGCACTCGATTATGCACGAAATCCGAGAATCTGCATGGTGGTAATTCTCGCGCAGCGTTGTTCGACAACGGCCGTGCCGGGGGAGGGGGAGGGTTGTTTTCCGGAATATGCAATGCGGGTTGATGGCTTGGGGTTATTTGGTACAGCGTCTTATTGGACGGGATTCGGGAATTGTGTGCGTGTGCTGATGAAGTGTCTCACTTTGCCTAGTCTTGGCTTTGCCTTATTTTGGCTTTACTTTGACTCTGGGCCCGACATCTTGCTGCGAGGTTTAGTTGGGGTCGACTTCTGGGTTTGATGACAGGCTGTCTAGCTGCACATTTGCCGAGAGAGGGGAAGATCGGAGGAGCATTGGAGGTTGAAGTTCTACCATTCCGCCTTTTTTTTTTCTAGCTTGGTGAACGCAATTGCTTCATCTCGGAACGAGCTTTTGGGCTGGTGGTCGTTGACTTGGTGCCTTTAGAGATATGAGAGGCCTGGAGATATCCATATTGTTCGCACGTAGAAGGGATTTCGGGAATGATGATACTGAGAACGATTCATTCGGGAATGCTAGGTTTAATGCCCGCTTGCGCTGATGGCCAGTCTGCTACTGAGACTTGAGGTAGCGTAAGGGAGGAGGAGGATGAGATGCTGGCGATTTCCGTGGAGTATGCTGATCTAGAGAAAGAGAATGCGAAACATTTGTGATGGCGGATGCCGAAGGGAATTCGCGGGGGTTTCAATTCGGAAAGGAAAATCAGTTGTGACGGTGCGTCGTGGGGGTCTGGCGAAAGCTATTAGTTAAATGAAATCGAAACAGCTTGGTTTTGTCAATATTGACAGAATACTAACACCTCAATCTTGGTCACTGCAAGCATCGTCCAATGCTAATTACATTAAATGACTGGGGCACGAGTCGACGTCTCTAGCCGTATCATCAACTCCACGCCGCACTCTGTCTATCGAATCCATCTAGCAGAGAAGAAATCATCTCAACAAAAACGCACATCAAAAGGCTCTCAACCAGCTCCAGAGGATCATCACTTCATCAAACCTTGACCCAGATCTTCAACCCCATCCCAGCCCTCCTCGTCTTCACCATCTTCGCCGCACACCAAAAACACATACCAGCGAGCAGACAAGACCCCGCATACACCTGCGCACCCACATACCTCCCCCCCTCAGCCTGAATAATCGCTCCAGCAATTGGCGGACCCGTCAACACTGCGAAACTCACTATCGTAAACGTCATACCCATTCGTGTCCCCTGCTTCCTCGGGTCGCTCGTCAGCTGGCTCAGCGCCGAAGGGAACAGACTCTGGATCGCGCTGGCGACGAGGCCGTAAAAGGGGGTCCAAACGTAGAGCCCCGCTGTCGAGGAGACGGCGACCCAGCAGTACATGAGAATGCCGGAGGCGAGGGACATGGGGATGAGGGTGTTTATGGAGCCGACGCGGTCGGCGATGTAGCCGGGGAGGATGCGGCCTGGCACGCCGACGCCGTTGAGGACGAGGAGGAGGTTGAGGGAGGCGTTGTAGGAGAGGCCTATTATGTCGCGGGTGTAGGATGCTAGGTAGTAGAAGGCAAAGAAGACGCCGAGGTAGTTCTGTGGAATTGTAAGTAAAAGGTCTGGGGAGACTGATACCGAGTAATAGATGAGATTACTAGAGAGAGCTTACTAGGAAGGACCCAATGGCGTAGAAAGTGTACTCCAACTCTTTGAAAGCTGCCCACTCAACGATACTTCCTGCTTTCCTGGGCTTGACCCTCGGCTTCAGGAACATGAAGCTGATGACCAGCGTGCCGGCCTGCACGAACGCAATAGCGCGGATCGTCCACCCGAACCCAATACTCGGAAGCAGCTGCCTCACCATGCTGGGGTAAATCAGCCCGCCCGTCGAGCTTCCGATCGACACGAAACCCAGCGCGAGGGCCCTTTTCTTGTCGAAATAGGTGGACGCCGTTGATAATGCTGGGCAAAAGAGCAAGCCGTTGCCGAGGCCTAGGCAGATTCCCTGCGAGAGGAATAATTGCCAGTACTGTGAGCAGAAGGAGGTGGCGAACATGCCGAGGAACACGAAGAGGAAACCGGCGATGAATAGGTGGCGGAAGTAGCCGGCGTCTGTGAGGCGGCCGCTGAAGGTGCTGATGAAGAAGAGGAGGAAGACCTCGAAGGAGCCGATCCAGGCTATGTCCGAGGGTGGGCGACCGAGGAGGGTTGTGTAGTAGGATTGGAAGACGCCGAATGAGTTGACGATGCCCCTGAGATTTATTAGTTTGGCTGGACGTACACAGCTTATGATGGACTCACCAGGTATTCATAATGACCAGATGGGCGCTGAAGACTGTTGTTGGAGTTAGCCTCGCGAGATCTGACTTCATGGCACACAGCAACTTACTAGCCATCCACGCGGTTACGCCCCCATCGGGAGGCGGACCTTGTACAATGCTGGACCTCGACGTGGCCCGACTAAGCACCCGGCCCACGATTCCGCTGGCCTCGGCGCCGGCCCCGTGCCCAGCATCCGTGTCCGGGTCCGTGTCCTGCGCCACGATTCCCGGCGGGTCGTCGTCCGATGAAGACGACGGAAGCGCCTTTTCGTCGCCATGTACGGCTTCCTTCATGCGAGCGCCATCGTTGTCGTGAACAAGCGCCTCCATGGTCTGCCGTGGCCCTGACTTTTCGACATCATGGGCGATGTGAGGAGGTGGAGAGCTCATGATGTCCCTTTACCCTATTCCGGAGAAGCGCGCCAATCGCAATGCCGAGACACGGGTATCGTTCCGATCTCGATAACTTAAGCGGCTTCTTGCACAAGCTTCCTCGGTGTCGTCATGCTTCAGTTGCCGAACCCGTAGAACTCCTCCTCAGCAGTCAATAGCCGACACAAATAGCAGTAAGGTACTCGAGAAACATGAAGAATGAAGAGATCAGTAGGGGTGTCGTCGCAGAGCAAAACTGTTTCAACGGCGCCAAATCCTCAAGCGCGCCCACCCTAGGCCCTTAATACTTGGAAAGCGACGCTGTCTGCTCGAGTCATGGCGGCGCTGAAGCGACACTATCGATCACACCTAAATGGCCACCCACCCCCCGGCGCCGACCCCGGCCGCGGGCAAGCTGCATTCTGGCCGGGTGTTGGAGAACAAGGAAAGCAATCCACTTTGAAACAAACGCAATCCGGGGGGCGGTAAAGTGGGTGGAGACGAGTTGACTTGCCCGTCGCAGCTATCAAAGAGAAAGTCGAGTACTGATATTCCGTAAGCACGTATGGGTATGCGGTTTGCGATTGTTTGCGATTGTGAATGCGACTGCGACTGGAAATTATTGCTCGGGGACTCGGGGATGTGTAGGCGAGCTGCTGAACATATCGAATAAAGACATCGAGACGTCAATCCGCCCGCGGGGGTGGGTAAGATGGGATAAAATCGGCGAAACGGCCTGGCTGCTTTGGTGGCCCCATCGAGATCAACGCTTGTCACCGGCCGGTTCCGGCTTTAGCTGCTTGCTGATCGGAGCTGGACCGCCTCGAGGCAGTATCAACTTCGGAGACGGGTCCCGAACGGAGCATGGAGGGCGATTTCTTCTGCTGGGATCTTTGGTATGAAAGGTAGCAGGGAAGAGGGCTGCTCTGTTGGCGAAGTAGTTGATAGGGTGCGTGAGTGGAAGAGAGAAGCTTCCTGGCCTGCCCTGGAGGTGGAGGTGGAGGTGTGCCGTTGGCATCAGCCACAGCCCGGTGGACACACGGACCACACCCGGTGCCCAGCCACATCTGGCGACTTCGACTCGACGGCTTTACACGGAGAACGTAGACTTCACCACAATGTTCACCCCCCGATCTGGGAAAGAGAGAGTCTGGCTTCCTCTCGCCCAGATCTGATGTCAGGATCTTCCGTCTTTCTCTCTGATTCATCGTCCATTTCTGACCACAGCCCCGATGTAATGAAGATGCAGAGATCAACATTTTCGGCAACAACGAGCTTTCGCTCAAAACCATAGCATCTTTATCTGTAGTTCTCCCACTGCCCGCACCCATACTGCCATTCCCCCTCTAAACTTCTCTTTTCAGGGCAGTCTATTCTTTGTATACCCCGTACAGAATATGTACAAAGACTTGGATGTTGATGAATAGAGCGGGGGTTGAAACACATGGTTCCGTAAGTTACTCGAGGCACACACTGTCGACACATGACACTGACGCACACCAGGGTCGTCAACGCCACGAGACGCTTTAAGAAAGTGAAGAGGCGCGACATTACTGGGGATGCTACCCGCCTCCTCCCACAGGTTAACCCGTACAAATTCTTGAATGTTGAGGGATCCCCGCAACCTTGGCCGACTTTTGGTCCATGAACGGTATGTGACATATTTGACTCAGATGCCTGGGGCCCAGTACTAATGCTACACAGAAAGCGACATCCGCCAGCTCGCCGCCAATCTCGGCATGGAGTATGAGAAGATCGCATATCCTAAGCTCATGCATCAAGTGTTCGAGCGAAGTGCCGGGGTTTCGTAGAGTCGAGACGACAACAACAACTCCCGCCAATGGCGGTTGAGTCCAGCAGCCTCTGATGCCCATACATAAACCCCACTCGTCCACCATCTCGTTCCCATTCCTTTTTCCTCTCCAAACACTCCACTACCATCACCCTGGCGTTCCTTTTTCTCAGAATTCTGCAGGCATTCCCGATTCAAGTCACAACATCAACCAAATACCGCTACCATGGACGGGAGCACCAACAATTCCACCACATTTTCCACTGGTCATGCGCAGGATGGGGCTCTCGGTCTTCTCCGAGATGACTTGGCCAAGGCATTTGCCGACTTCCCAAATCAAATGCATCGACAACAGGGCATATGGAGACCCTCTCAGACGAGGTTTGTGAGATGCGTTCTGGCATAGGCTCGCAACACACCGTTCCGGAGGTTTGATTGTGTAGCAAAGAGCCAGTTTTAAAACACGATTCTAAAATCTTTAGCCCACCTTCTCCCAAGTAGGTAATACAGTCCTTCGCCGCTTTGTGCTCTAGCTCTACTATAACTAATACTATTACTAACACTGTTCTTGCTATGTGTATTATTTTTACCTATTCTGTTGTGTTTCGTCTTTTGTGTATTCGTTAGTGAATATACTTACATGGAAGAAAACAAGGAATATTAAGATGATAATAATCAAATCTTGTGTTAATAACCGGCATTCCACTTTATCTACCTATTATCATACGAAAGCATATTTGTATTTCGATTAATTTAAAAGAAAATTCAGTATCTTTAGCGCCGATCAAAACAAGGAGCATTAACAGAGTACTCAGCACGCCTACATCAGCGCATCACCGATGCTATTGCTGGTATGCCTATCACAGGGATTCTGGTTCGAGCCGTGGGTTGACGAAGAGGTCAATTGGTCTGTATTAACTTCTGCGTAAGGTGGAAAAGGGAGGTTCCAACCGCAGGTTGGGCAGGCCGCGATTATCGTAAGTACGGCCCGTAAGTGGCCCCTGCGCGGGCCCCTTGCCGCGAGGTCGAATTGGACTTCCAATCCGACAGCTATAGAATCATGTGGCTCCTCCCCCTTGGCCTCAGCATCGACCATACGTAGCAAGCGGAGATGACCCAGCAAGCTTCCATAACCAATCTTACGGCCGAGCTACGAAATGAGCCGAATTTTGCTGCAGATGCCAAGGTGGGCCAGCCAGGTCACATAATGCGAGAATCTTGGTCTATTGGCTTCGCGATTATTATGTATTCAAGAAGACTGCGACGGCCCCAGGGGCCGAAACTATCTCAAAAGCACAATATATAAACCCCCTTGGCGCCTAGACTTGTTAGTTGTTCGTCTTTTCTTCTGCTCTCACTTTGCTGATCGTGAATCTATCATCCAACTCTATTGTCAGTCGCAAGCGCTCCGCAACTCAAGGCACCACCCAAAGGTCCTAAAGCACTCACAACAAACCACCGCGTCAAACAACTCGATCTAATAACATTAGAGACTGATTTGTCACTTGCTAGATTGTTCAACGGCCTTTAAAGCAACGTAGCAATGACACGCACCTCGTTCGATGACAGTTCTAAGCCCGCGCCGGTCTCACAACAGCACCTGAAGTCTGCCGTGGAGAAACTCACCGCGGAGGTAGCCAACTAGACCCAAGTTATAGAGAATGGGTTAGCCGAGATGCGTAAAAACGAGGAAAAAGGGCTTCAAACGATGGAACAGCGCATTGATAAGCTGAGTCTTCACATAGACAAGAAGACTCTTGAAAAGATGGAAAACCAGCGGCAGAGCACTCAGGGATTGAACCCGTAGGCCAAGGTCCAGGAGCCCAGTACGGCACGAAATATCCAGAAAAGCTCTCTTCCCGATCGCGGCCCCGAGGCCCGCCCAGCCGAACGCGGGAAGTACTGGATCATTGTCGGGTTGGTGCTCCCACGTAATAATAATGAGAATATACAGACATGTGCTGACTCTCATTAGGTCCGTAAATGCCAAACGAAGGCAGGTGAACGCCCAACGCGTTGCCAAAGACGGAGTCAACGCAGTCCTCATGACCTTGATTGATACCCACACGTGCCTAGACATCAAGCCTTTTCCGGCAACCCGTGAGGACTTCTGGTCGATTGATGGTGCGTACCTTTATGGAGTGAACAACCCCTCCCCCCCAGAAAAGAGAAACTTAAGGTAACTTACTAATGCTTGACAGAATCCGAGACCAGGCGATTGGCCAAGGCCCTCGATATCGCTACAGAGGGCAGACCGACCTATCGTATCATGCATGACTTGTTCGAGATCATTATGGGCCCGCTTCCATTCAGTTAATACCGTGTGATTGTAAGGATTATACGCCTGGGAGCTATTTGTTTAAGTGGATAGCGAGAGGAGGCTGAGATGGGCAGAGGAAAACCATGATACTAGGGGAGGAGAGGAAAGCGACGGTATCATCGGTAAGTATGGGGGCCAATTCATTTTGGGCACGTTAGCAAGTAGATAGAATAAAGAGAAGTCAATTCATTTTGCAAGGTGTCAATGTGCCTTCATATGTGATGGTGCCGTGACGTGCATCCCCAGACATCCAGTTCCCATTGGCCCCTTAGGGGTCCGCCGGGGCTTTCCCAGGTAATCCCTGGGACCTCTCCAGAAGTGCCATGCGAGCGGATGATTTCTTCACGTGACTGCATACCTAGGCAAGGCAGATGCGAGCAGGCGGTGATGGCTGAAGCCTTGCCGTACCTTCCGCACGTCGGACACCTCACGTCCACACAAGGCTGCCACCAAAGGAACCTTTATATACACCCTCAACACCGTTCCTGTCATCAGCCAGCAGGCGCCCGTCTAGGTCGACGGGTCAGGTCAAATTGGCTGGTTGGTGGAGTGGTTAATGGTCTGACATAATTATCAACGCCAACCAGCCTACTCGACGACAGGCTAAGCGCATACGAGAGTACCCGAGTCCGAATCCCAGCATGAGCAACCAGATATTTCTCAGCTTGAGCACCAATAGATGTAGCTCCCAGTTCAGCATCGGGGGAGTGAACTCTTCTTGGATCTCGTTGTTTCTAGGTTTCCCTAGGGTTGAGCCCACAACCTTGAGCGCAAGCCAGGTACAGACTCCCTTTTAGGACATATGAAAGCCCATCTGGCCGAATAATGAAGATGAAAGGCAGCCTTTATGCTGACTATATCCTCTAGTCCCTTTCGAACTAGTTACGGAGGAGAAGAAATGGAAGGCGCCATGTTCTAATCTCCCTCATCTCCTATCTTGCTGCTTAGGCACCAATTATCCATGTTGTCGTCGACTCAGACCGCGACAAAGATGTTTGCCTTTCGCGTGCCTTCCTGGTATTATTGATCGCTGAACAGTGAATCAATCTTTGCAGCCTCAGGTGTGGGCCCGCGAGCTGGGTGAAAAATGGTCCAGACTGGCGGTTGGGCGTATTCACGAATATATCGCGTATTCATCCAGAGGCCCAATTGAGCTGATGATGTTTTTGTCGAGGGCATCTTTTTCTTGAATAAAAAGTCCTCTCCACACAACACGACGAAGGTGTCCTGATACCGAGCAAATCCCAACCACCAGCGCGACAGCTCAACTACGAACGCGCCTTGAGTCATCAGCAACAGAATTCCTCATATCATCTCGGTAAGGTATCCTGCCATCTAACCAACTATGAGATTTCCCTACGAACAGCTGACCTCAATAAAAGCATTCTCTCTTATCTAGCCATGGCCATTAAATCCTTGAGGGAAGAGTCGGATCTCACGGACGACCAGAAGAAGATCCCGGAGAAGTGGATCAAGGACCTCGCGACCTGCAACCGAATGCCCAACGTCGATGCCACGGAGATCAGAAGCAAGATTTGGGGTCGCGTGTTTGACCATTGGAACACTGAAAACAAGATACCCCAGCCTAACAAGGCACCCAAGAGACGCATCGCCGCCAGCACCGTCCACATCGGAACCCTGACCGACGATGCGCCGCTCGCGCACAAGCGTAATCGGAAACGTCCCGATGTCGTGCCAAAGCAGCGCCACGCTGGACAGCCGGTATTCTTGAAGACCAAACTCGAGCTGAAGAGTTTAGCGACTTGGCCAGATATCTCCTTCAACTTCTGTGATGCCAAAGGATCTGACTTCTCGGGCAACTACCAGATCAAGTTTGACTGGCTTCCCGACCGCGACCTCTTCCACGCCAAGCAGGAAGTTACTAGTCAGTGGGATACCACTGAGCTCCAATGTGTCGGACGCGCGAACGTGGATCTTGTGGTATACTGGACTCGCAAGGCATTGCTGTCCTCTCTGGCTGCTGAGGCTGCTGTGGCCCCTGGAGCTGCCGACGCGCCTCGCCTCGCTGGTCAGCAGGGAAACGAGACCGACCAGGAGTCTGCTGACAGCTCGGATCTCATGCACATCTGGCTCTGCATTGATGGCTGGAAGGGAATGCATGAGGCCTACTTGGCGTACCAGCAGCAGGGCCCTGTTGTGGATAGCATCCACGCGTGTAAGTCGGCGTCTTTGAATTTCTCCCGATGGCAGACTTCGTACTGACTTGAATCCGCAGAGCCTGATGACTAGATGTGTTCTCGGCTCTTGGTTCTCGCTTTTGCCGCTACTGCTTGTTCAGCTGCTCCTTTCCGGAATAAATACGTTTGTATTATGGCGTGCTATTGAGCCCTATACGATTCATCCGTGATCATGAAGTTAGTGCAAGCGAAACTTCATGCTGGTGTTGTAGAACCCTTCTAATGGGGGTATTTCGCACGGGACTGTGGCGCTTCACTCAGTATATCAATGTTAATGTAAGAAGAACAATGAGATCTGCGATCGTACCTAGGCAGGTTGCACGGTGGCACCGGCCGGAAAGGTCGAGCGCAGAGGTTTACCGCGAACGTCGAAGATGGCCTTCCTTAACCGCAGACACTCTGAGTTGTGGAACAATATATCGCCAAATTGAGCCGAAACGGGTATTGAGTGTACTTCCTATCCATGTGACGCTTGCGTTTATCTGCGCCATTATTTGCGCCCAGATGTCTCGATGAGGAGGAAGGATACCAATTGAGCAAAAGTTGCAGACGTCAAACTGATACATTGAACGAATGGTAGCACTCTAGGTAGCTGTGTAGTATCTGCCCATTGCTCATCCTGTTTGTCCGTGCTCATCGTGTCATCATGGCATTGCTTGTGTGGTTTTCGATCGCATCTGCCCCCCTCTCAACCACCGGCCTAGCAGTCTCCCAGATCATTCTTCCTCATCCGGGTATTGTCTACCATGTCGTTTTTCTAGCAGTCGATAACATGACAGAAGTCTCAGGAAAACGATGGCAGGTCGGTCTTTCTGTGGGAGGTGGTGACAGTAAGTTGCGCTGGCTGGCCCAGCAATCACCGTCAGTCAGACGTATTCGATGGGTACCTCATGAACCATAGGCGCCAACTTTGGAATCAAAGTCTCTGAAGTACTCACAGTGGGCACTACCTGGACCGTCTCGGAGACCGTCACGTCGTCACGTACTCCTTTGTGCAATGTGTTAGCGGCAACTGTGGTGAGCAGGGGGCACCGCCGGGGCCGAAGCATTGGCTGTGCAGTATGCTGATTATCCCGAGCGTGCTCCGTGTCATTGGCCACCTAGGAAGGATGAGTCCTGGCAAGGAATGTCCCGTAGGCAGAACCGCAGGCAGAATTGGCGATGCGGAAGGCGGCAAGAACCTAGATATATTCGAGTTTCAGATCCCAATCCTGGATAAATGCCGCAACCCCGAGTGGACGTATGTAGTTTGCACATGCAAAAACCTCAAACATTGGGCTGACGATGGACATCCTGCTACTTTGTGCCCCGAGCCCTGCACGCGCCCTGAGGGATGAATGGAAGACAATTGTGGTGTCTGGGCCGTGTATAAGTTTGGCCTTGACCGGATGCTGACCTGTTTCTGGCCCTTGGGAATTTGTTGACTTAATCGTGGTCAAGGTCGAAGCAGACACGGAAGGTAGTCTTCTAGGGTACCTGGCTGTCGTTGAATTTGACCAGGACTAAATGATGCAGGCATTGGTCGCGCCCCGCACGGCACCACTGTATGACTGACTCTACAAGTAACCTCGTCTCACTCACTTCACCTCCCATTTGACGACTACAAACCCGTCTTCTATCGTGAGCCTTTCTCTCAATCGGCCAAAAAGTTCCGTCACAGTGTTTTTCAACTTTTTCATTCCACATCTTGGCCTCCCGGTCACCTGCCGGCCGATTTTCCGACCACCTCAGCCCCAACATCTGCCAGGCAGCCAGAGACGGCCGCAGCACAATGTTGGTCCGCGACATGACGGCACCCGAGGCCAACCAGGAGACCGTTGGGCTGACTTCTCCCTGGCATGCCGTTTACCTTTGATGGCTGTCTTGGAACGCCAATCCGAGCCGCCTTCCCATTCGCCGCGGGAGCAGCCGCATACTTTGGCGTTGACGGCCTCCCGCTTCTTCGCTGCAGGGTGCCCACAACACCATGCCTGTCTCCTATCAATACGCGATGCAAGCCCGTCCAACGTCGACCCGTAAGCCCTGAAACCACGAGAGCCCCGGCATTATACGGTCGATTTGACCAATGGATTTTCTAGGCTTTGCTTGGTTGGTGCCTGGTCCCTTGTGCAGAGAGCCTTCCTGAAGCTGCTGCATGGACCTTTCTTTGGTTGGAAATGCCATAGCTTTGTCTGGTAGATGAACGAGCCCAAGAAGAAGCTGGCTGAGCCATGCCCTAGAGTCGGTCCCTCATAAGGACGAGGCTGCTCTCGCACTCGATAATGCCCCCTCTGCCGGCTTGTCTTTCTGGATTACTGCAGCCTATCGACACTCTGGAGCGGATGCTTGATACCAATCATCAACAAACATCTTGACAATAACTCTTCACCAAGAGCCCGAAGATGTGGAGAACTAATGGGTGAGTCATGGCCACCGCCTCGGTCTATAGTCCGTCATCTCGAAGCTAACGTCTATCGTGCGCTAGAAAACGCCCGGGAGCGGCTTCGTCTACAAACGGTCCATGCCACTATTACTTGAGGACCGGAACCTGTGGCTTTGGCTCAAGATGCAAATTCTCTCACGATACAGGCAACAAGCCCGACCGTCGAGAACAAGGTCAGTGGCAAACTAGCAATGCGTCACCCGACGACCCACCAGCAAATGCCAGACGAATCGATGGCCGAACCGCCAATGCCTCAAGCCGAGCGCGTAACCCGGAGCGTGAGCGTCTATTCCAGTGGAAACGACTTCGACCTCAGCCGAGACAGGTTTCGCTGCTCTGGGACGATACTACGTCGAACTTCTTCCGCACTGCTCTCAGTCTGGTGGAGCAAGATGTGAGCCTGGCGCAAGAGGTCGTCAAGGAGATGGCCGCTGACGGTCGGCTGCCGCTCGTCAGAGATGTCATTGAGGGTGTCGCTTCAGCTAAAACGCCTGAGGACGAATCTCTTCTCTGGGAATCGCGTATTTCGCCTCTGTTCCGAGTCTTGCTCCACCCGACTGTTGTAGACTCTGTGGTCCTTGAACAGGAAACGGCTATGCTCTATCGGTTGCTCCTGGGAGTCGACGCCACACGCCTGAAGACCCTCTTCAACTTTGTCTTCGATGTCGTTGATCGCTGGTACGAGTTGCCTTTCGAAGACACGGGCGTTTCTGCCATGGAAGCACTTGCTCTATCCTGTGGCGTCTTGGCCAAGGTCATCAACACCAGCACCTCGAACATTGTCAATGCCCTCTTTCATCCCATTGTCGAAGGAATCAAGCTGCGATTAGATGTTTTCGGCAATAAAGATAGCGACTTCCATACCTTGCAAGCAACAAGACATCTCGAATATGTTTGCCGCCGCCTGGGTATCGGCCATACTCTGGTTGACGCTGTCCATATCTCGGCTTCTTCTGGTGCCATGGCCGAATTCACTCTCAGCCAGGACTTGCCTGGAAAACTCTCCAAACGCCGTGAGCGCCACGACAATGACCACCAGGATATTTCGGATATCAAGCTCATGCCTACCCACCAAGAAATCATGTCTTCTCGAGACGAATACCTGCCGGTTGCCAACCCCGCACAGCACCATTTGCAAGGCCTGCGAGGTTTGCTGGATCGGCATTTCCGCCTTCTGCGCGAGGACACACTCCAAGATTTACGAAGCGCCATTCGCACAACCGTGGAGTCGAACGTCAAAATGCGAGATGTTCGAACACGAGTTGTGGCCTACGACAACGCCTTTGCCGTCGACATGGCCTTCGACAGATGGTCAGGCCTTGAATTCATTGTCCAAATTGATCAACCTCGACCCACAATAGGTTTAGACAAATTGCAGCGCGGCACTTGGTGGACAGGAAAGAGACTGATGGATGGAGCTCTTGTTTGTATTGTTGATGAAGTGGGCGGTATTTTCTTCTTCCAGGTCTCAAGGTCGACTATCAGAACTCCCAAAGACGGGAGCCAGCAGGGTCAAGGAGATGACCAAGAGGAGCATAAGAACGAGGCCCCGCGCTACAGTCTGCTTGACGATAAAACCCACGCCTACGTACATCTACATCTAGTCGACACAGGAATCGACGAGATTAAGAGATCTCTAAGGTGGTTCAAGACCATGCAGGTCGTCCGCCAGCATCGTCGTCTTCTCGAATTCCCGTCTGTTCTACTGGCTTCTTTCACCCCTCCGTTAAAGGCATTGCAAAACATGTCAAAGACCCTGGATCTTCCTTTTCAAGACCTTCTAACGCTTCGTGCTGGGAGTCGACCAGCGGATAATCCTCCCCCGCTCTACTCCAGGCGACCTGGTTTCTCATTTGATCTGAGCTGCCTGACGAATGATGGCAGGAAACTCTTGTACACTCCCGGCGATGCGATCAATCCATCGCGTCTAAGCAGGCACTCCAGTCTTGACAAGACTCAATCCGAGGCCATTCTTAATTCACTCGGAAGATCCTTCGCCCTGATTCAAGGTCCCCCAGGTACAGGGAAGAGCTATACCGGAGAAGCGCTCATCAAAGTCTTGCTTGCCAACAAATCGAAGGCAAGGTTGGGGCCTATTATATGCGTTTGCTACACCAACCATGCTTTGGACCAATTGTTGGAGCATCTTTTGGATGGTGGTGTCCAGAATATAATTCGCATTGGCTCCCGATCCAAGTCCGACAGGTTGGCTCCTGTGAATCTGAGAGCGGTGGCTCGAGACATGACCCGCACGGCTGCCGAAGGTCAGGCTCTTTACAAATCTGTCGAGACTTTGGACGGCGACACAGACCAGATTCGCGATACGCTTTCGAATTTCATCTTCAGTAAAGACAACGAAAAGATACGCCATCACCTTGCCGAACGCTACCCTGCCCAATACGAAGAGCTGATGGGGCCAACCTTGCCGAACTTTGAGGATGAAGGAGAGGGGTGGCAAACGGTATCCTACTCACGCGGGAATGTATTCAAAAAGTGGCTCGCTGGCGGCTTGTCTACCAATGCGACGCGCCCACTTCGGCACTTGCGCCACTTGAAGCTATCCGAGCTCTACCATCAGGAACGCATCCTGCTCTACCAAGGATGGCTTGACGAAGTGCTGAGAGGAGAGATCGATTCGCTGTCGAACATGCACAAGGTTTACCAGGAACACAAAGACAACAACAGCAAAATTAGAAGCTCCATTGATCTGCGTTGTCTTCAAGAAGCGAACATCATTGGTGTTACAACCACCGGCCTCGCCACCAATCTTGATCTTCTTCGTCGGGTGCACGGCAAGGTTTTTGTGTGCGAGGAAGCGGGTGAAGTTCTGGAAGCCCATCTTTTGACCGCGCTCTTGCCGACTATCGAGCACGCCATTCTGATCGGGGACCATCTTCAGTTACGCCCTCAGATACAAGACTGGAGACTCCAACGGGCAAACCCGGCGGGCGTCAAATACTCTCTGGATGTGTCCCTTTTTGAGAGACTTGTTCAACCACTGCCCAACGTCCCGAGGATCCCGTTCAGTGTCCTCGATACGCAACGCCGGATGCACCCATCGATTGCGGAACTAGTACGATCAACACTGTACCCATCTTTATCAGACTCTGAGAACGTGCAAGACTACCCCGAGATCCCTGGCATGGCTCGGAGGCTCTTTTGGCTTCACCACGAAAGCCCGGAATCGGGGGGAAAGTCTGATCAGGACTCTGCTGAGACGTCGTACTCCAACGATCTCGAGATTGAGCTTGTCTCGGCGCTTGTGTCCCATCTGTTAAGGCAGGGTGTGTACAAATCTGGGGAAATTGCCGTCTTGACGCCTTATTTAGGACAACTGAACAAGCTACGACAGAAGCTCAGCTCCGTCATGCAGATCGTCATCAATGACCGGGATATGGATGATCTTGCTGAGATGGAACCTGCTTCTACCTCTCAGGGCAGCCTAATGATTGTGAGACAAGCTGCGAAGACAAATGCTCTGAGCGGTGTTCGAGCCGCAACGGTTGACAACTTTCAAGGCGAGGAGGCCAACGTTGTCATTATCTCACTTGTCCGCAGCAATAACGATAACAGGTGTGGATTCCTCAGTACTTCCAACCGCATCAATGTTCTGCTATCTCGGGCTAAGCACGGCATGTATATCATTGGCAATTCACATACCTCGAGCCACGTCCCGATGTGGGCGCAAGTCACGGAGATCCTTCAGAACGGCGGCAACTTCGGCAACAGGTTGGAACTACAATGCCCGCGGCACCCTCAGAATAAGAGCTTTGTGTCACAGCCTGAGGATTTCCTTCGATTTTCTCCCGATGGTGGGTGCAAACTCCGGTGTGACCGTCGGCTGGCATGCGGCCACGCCTGTACTGGCCCTTGCCACTCCGATCACCTTCACAACGCCATCAAATGTCTCGAGGACTGTGTCAGGCCAAAAGAAAACTGTGACCACCCTTGCCGCCGACGCTGTGGAGAGCCTTGCGACAAGCTTTGCACAGAGGTGCTGCACGGCGTTGGTCTGAAGCTTCCCTGCGGTCACACTCTTGACACGGTCGCTTGCTGGAAAGCTCAAGACCCATCTGTGATCAAGTGTGTCGTGCAAGTCGACAAAGTGGTGCCCGGATGCGCTCACGCTGTCAAGGTGTCCTGCCACGTAGACGTTACCAGGGATAGCTATCTTTGCAGGACCGAGTGTGGCTTTCAGCGGCCTTGCGGCCACGCATGTAAGTCGCTATGCTCGGCATGTCGCATCAGAAAAGATGGTAAGGTGGTTGAGGAGGATCACAAAGCTTGTCGACAGACCTGTGGCAGATCCTACACATCCTGCAGCCACTCTTGTCGAGCAGCTTGCCATGGAGATGAGCTTTGCCCTCCGTGTTCATCTCCATGCCAGAACCAATGCGTGCACTCAAAGTGCGGCAAGAAATGCCACGAGCCTTGCCCACCGTGCGCAGAGGAGACGTGCCCATCCTCATGCCCACACTCAAAGTGTACTATGCCGTGAGTACACGTCACGTTGTGATGATGGAACTTCTCAATGTTTGCTGACTTGCGATGATAGTTGCGCCGCTCCTTGTGATTGGATTCCCTGCACAAAGCGGTGTGCCGAGGTATTGAAGTGCGGACATCAATGTAAGTTATTTTTCTTCTGGTCAAGTAAGAACGTATTGACAGTGCCAAGGCCCCTCCGTCTGCGGTGAACGTTGTCCAGCCGAGAGGTATTGCCAGACATGTGCCGCAGATGACATTAAGAACAGGGTGGTCGATCTTATCCTCATGGATGACTACCGTTCAGTGGACCTGGACGAGGAACCCTGCATCTTCCCAGACTGCGGCCATTTCTACACTTACACGACCATGGACGGACAGATGGGTCTCCGGGATCTTTACGATGCCTCGCCTGAAGGAGTGCCGACGGCCGTCAAATCTGGCTCCCATCCATTCTCGGTAACTAACATCAAGGTGTGCCCCGACTGCCGAGGGTCTCTTAGAAACATCTCCCGATATGGAAGAATCGTTCGACGTGGTCTTCTTGATGAGTCGACGAGAAAGTTCATCAGCTGGGCTCATAGTGTCAAGCAAAAGTTGACAGACGCGTTCTTTGCTGCACAAGACAACCTGCAGAAGATGGAGAAGAATAAATTCAGCTTTCCTACAACGCAGCTGGGGTTTCCCATGGCCCAGTCGACATTTGCTCTCAGAGGGTCTCGGCAGCAACAAATGACCCATCTCTTCAAGCTCACGGGAAATACCAGGCACGCGGTACTCAAGACGCTCCGACATCAGATCGCCGATTTCCTCGGGTCAGTGAGGAAAGAAGAGCAGCCGTATCAGCGCGTGGCACACCTGGTATGGCACGTCAACAAGCGGCGACAAACCAGCGACTACTCGTTTGACGAGTCGGCAATCCAAATGGGTGGATACCTGGACGCCATGACGCTCTCGCTACGGTGTGATCTCCTCCTGGTCTCTGACTACATCAGTCTGTGCTGCAATACGACCGACAACGACAGCGACGGTGCCAAATCCGCCAGCATTGATCCCATGCCATACATCAAGGACTGCAAGCAACTGATTGAGAATGCGCGAATGAGAAACTATTCCCGGCTGGAAGTCGAAGGCCACATCTGCCTCGCGATGTTCTGTTACTTTGCACCGCCCGACGAGGCTGAGCCGACGACTGACGCACCAGAGGCACCTGAAGCAGAAAATTCATCCACGAAAGCAAGCATGATCAAGCTCGGCGACGGCCACCTCCTAGAAGCTGAGAAGATCATCAAAGCAAATCCGTCCGCAGCGACGCTGGCCTTTGAAGTCGAGACAGCGAGGCGCATGCTCCACGACGGCGTCTTCTACAGCGAAGTCTCTACCGACGAGATGCGAGCTGTCTACGCGGCCATGAGCAAGGAGTTTTCGGGGACAGGCCACTGGTACACATGCCGCAATGGACACCCCTTCACAATTGGCGAATGTGGTATGGCGATGCAACAGACGGTCTGCCCAGAATGCAACGCTCCGGTCGGCGGCCGGAATCACTCTTCGGCCGAAGGCGTGAGACATGCGGCAGAGATTGATGCACTTGCGCGCGGAATCGATAGAATGGGACTTTGAAGTAGAGTAGATTGAAGAGAAAATGTCTTATCTGAAGGCTTCCAGCTGCTGTTCGTCTTATCCATGATTATTGTAGGTTTCACTGGAGACTGGCGTACTGCTGATCTCGCTGGGTTGTCCGTCGGCCCACACTTTAGCTTCCAGACCTGTCGTGCAATCCCAGCCCTCCGCTTCCTTCAAAAAAGTTCAATCGTTGCCGTACCTGCCTATCAGTACAGCCTCGAGAGGTTTTTGGACTTTGCCGAATTCAAGAACCTGCAGCGACGTCGCCGCGTTAAACATGGGCATGGCGATGCAAGTGCTCCGTCTGCACATCATCACTCTACGACGACCACTCCTGGTTCACACGTTATAGCACGGTGGCAGACTTAACTGCGTATTAATCAACACATGAAAGCGGGGTGAGACTAGGACAATATTATGGGACCTCCAAAATCATTCATGTAGAATATTAGCAATAGCATACATAGGTGTAGGTGGTCCTTTCTCCCATGGTCATTTCAGCACACATCCCGGCTCGCAATGAACCGCCCAAGAAATTCGGATCAAATCGTGTAGCAACACAACAGTTCTCAATCCACCATTTCTGCACTCATTCTTGTAATCATCATGTGTTCCTGAACACTCAACCCCGGTTAATTCTGGACGAAGACAGAACCCTCAGGCCGGAGCTGGTCCAGTAGAAGAAGGGACCTGTATGGAGCTGAAGGTTCTCTGGCTGGAACTGCTGTCGACAATTGGCGGTCGCGCAATCATTCTTGCTCCAGCCGACGCGGATGTCATCAGACCACCAAACCTGAGGCTTGCCATCGACTTGCAGAGTGATCAGGATGGAGCTGAGGTCGGTGAAATCGACAGCTGAGAAAGGCGTGAGTGGGCAGCCGGAAGACTGGTTGCAAGCGTTGACCCAAGCTTTCTGGCTGACAGCTTCTGTCTCGGTGGCGTTGGTTGCATCCCATCTGTATCCAGTGAAAGTGAAGACACATAGTTGGTTGTGAACCACGGAGTCGGAGTGGCAACCCAGGTTCATGCCGAAGAAGTCAAATTGGAAGCAAGGAGAAGACGCCAGCTTTCCCATGCCGATCTGCGCAGTGTCGCCAGAGACGTCGTCTGAAGACGTGTTTGACAGAACGGGAGGCACAAACTCCACGAGACGGCCGCCAGAGGAGGGCAGGAATGGCATCAGCGGAGGAGGACCAACAAGGAAGCCCTTGGAGAACCAGAACCGATGGTAAGGGTTGAAGAGCGGGCCAGACGAGACGTCATCGAACTATGTGGAAAGAATCAGCAATTGAATGAGATTTTGAGACAGCAGTAGCGCAGGGACTTACATCGAGGACCTGGTTGCCGACCTCGGTGGTGCCAGTGCAGATGGGCGTCGCAACAGGCGTCAGTGTGGGTGTGCTGAAGGTTGCAGTTGTGTTGACGTAACGCCTCTGAACCCCGCCAGGTTGTACAAGAGAGGTGAAGACTCCGGTGGTGAAAATCTGGACAACAGAGCTCTGAACGACGACACTCTGCCAAGTAGAGACAGCGGGAGTGACGGCAGGAGAGACGGTGACAGCAGGAGCTTCGGCCGTGGATGCGGTTACGGCAGGGCCGCCGACTGTGGAGACACCAGCAATGGTAGAGACTCCGAGAATGGTGGAAACACCAATGATGGTGGAGACAACGGCAGAGCCAGCAGCACCGCCAGTGACAACGCCACCAGTTACGGCGCCGCCCGTGACAGCTACATCTGAGGCTGATGCGACAATGGTATCGACCTTTGTGACAAGAGACTCGTAAGGGAACGTGTACGTGGTGGTCTCATCGGCGACGACGTTGATAAAACTGGTTGTGAGCACAGTCGTGGATGTGGTGGTCTCGGAGCTGGTGCATGAAGTCGAGGTTGCAGCGCCAGGAAGAGCATTGTCAACCGTCGATGGCGCCGGCCAGAGAGTGATGCCAGTAGGCGAGTTCTCAGAGCCGGCAGCAGCAGTTGCAGGGTCGATAGGGACAGAGTAGCTACCAATGACTGAAGTTGGCACGCCAGCAGCGCCAGTGGATGGAACGCTCCCATCAGGAGCTCCTTGAGCAACAGTGACAGTGATCTGTGGTCCAGGTAGACCGCCGAAGGGGGGGACGCCAGTCTGAGCCGGATCAGTGTAGCCGCCAGGAAGACCATTCGTATCTGTCGGGGAAACACCACCCGCGGGAATTGTGAGTGTGATGGGGATTCCACCTCCAGGCAGGTCATTCGTATCCGTAGGGGAGACACCGCCCGCGGGGATGGTGAGCGTAATGGGAACTCCACCACCAGGAAGACCGTTGGTGCCCGTAGGGCCAACACCTGCGGGAACTGTGATTGTGACCGGAATTCCGGGAGCGCCTGAGCCCGGAGCACCTGAGCCGGGGGTACCAGATCCTGGAGTGCCTGAGCCAGGAGTGCCTGAGCCTGGGGTGCCTGAGCCAGGGGTGCCAGAGCCAGGCGTGCTTGAGCCGGGAATACCAGTCGAAGGATTTCCAGATGCACCAGGGAGCACAGGGTCACCGTAGCCGCCGGGGATTGTAGGAGGAGTGGTATCTCCGGGGGTTGTAGGAGGCGTCGGCAACGTCAGGACAATCGTAGCAGTGGAAACCGAGACAGAGCTGGGGCTAGCAGAACCATCATCTCCCGGGATGCTAGGAAGAATGGTGGTGTAAGTCGAGGCCCCACCGGCAGGAGACTGGGGAACTGTCAAGGTGAAGACGACAACGTTGCCCGGGTCCGAAGGATCAGTAGGTCGGTTTCCATTGCCAATGGTTGGCTGAGAAGCGTACAGAGTCGTGGTGACAACAGTTGAAGCCCCTCCAGCTGAACCGCCCGCAGGACCGGCAGGGACAACCACGGTGGTGGCGCCAGCAGGGCTAGCAGGAAGATAGACAGTTGTGACACCTGAGCTTCCTGTAGAGGGAGAGCCGGGAGTGGGAGCTGTGAATGTCGACACAACGGTTTGGACGGAGTAGCTCAAGGAACCATCGGGACCAGGAACCATGGTGGGAATGTAGCGAGTCGTGGTGCTAACAGAGCCGCCGCTGCTAGGGCTTCCCGGAGCGGGAGTTGAAGCTGCAGGGACACCAGTGACTGGTCCAGTGCCGGTTGCAGAAGGGAAAGTGACAGAGAAGCAGGTGACAAGTGTGTCGACGACAGGCGTTCCTTGACCAGAGTCAGGACGAGTCCGGTAGAGAGTGGTGGTGAAATCAGTGACAGAACCCCCATTGCCGTTATGGGGGTCAGAAGGAGCGTTGGTGACGGCAGGGCCAGTGGCAGCGGGCGCAGTCAAGGTGTAAGTGAACAGCTCGCCAGATGCAGGATCGACAGCACCGTCGGTTGCAGCAGAGCCAGGAACAGACCCAGTAGCGGCAGGCTGTGGGAATGTGACCGTGAAGGTTGCAACAACGGAGTCCACGGCGGGTGTAGCTTGACTTGGATTGACGTCTGTCTTGTACAGCGTCGTGGTGATCACTGTGACACCCGCAGTGTTGCTGCCAGAGCCGTTGGGGTCATTAGTGGCAAACGGGCAGTCGGTGGTAGCAGACTGGGAAGGGTTCCAAGGAACGCCAGGAGGGCCAGGAAGCGTAACAGTCGTCGTTCCTTGACCACCAGGGACGGAGTTACCAGGGGAACCAGGGGAACCACCGTTGGGGTCGCCGGAACCAGGAGAGTAGACAGTAGCAGTGACAACAGTGACAGGAGCACCTGTAGCAGGGGAAGACTCCCAAGGCTTGGGGCCGGTGAATTGAGATCCTCCAGGAGGGGGATCGTAGCTGTCAATGGTGACAGTGAGAGTGGCCGGAAGACCGGGGGAACCAGACTGGGCAGGAGACCAAGGGGAAGGGGCAGAGAAGGGAACGGTTGCAGTGACAGTCTGAAGAACGATCGAGGGACTAGGGTCGTTATTGGAGTCAACCGTGATGAAGACCGTGGTGGTCGCCGCTGCGGGACAGGTTGGCTGGGCATAAGTGCCAGCACTGAGATGAATTGTCA
The DNA here is from genome assembly GCF_030867785.1 of Colletotrichum acutatum. NCBI lineage: Eukaryota > Fungi > Ascomycota > Sordariomycetes > Glomerellales > Glomerellaceae > Colletotrichum > Colletotrichum acutatum. The sequence goes on along the minus strand of NW_026849034.1, from coordinate 90,726 downwards.
GCTTCAAAATCGACTGAGAATGGAGAGGAAGAAAAGACTTACACCATGGCCGCCATGGCAAAGAGGGAAGCCCGCATCTTGGGCAATCGGAGACGCCGGATCTAGGTGTAGGAAGAACACGTAGAATACGTAGGATACGCTGATCGGATTGAATACGCAAAGAACGGCGCGAACAAGACAGACAATGACAACATAGAGTGAAAAGGAATGGGGCGAAAGAGATGAGAGAGAGGATGAAGAGGAGGAGAAGAAGAGAAGAGCAGAGATGGGGGTCCTTGGGGGATTAAGTAGGACGGGGAAGAACAGGAGAGAATTCTGCAGAGCCGGATCGTGAGAAGGAAGTCACCGTCCTCTCTTTCCTCTTATCAATGTCCTGGGACCAGCTGTGGCCGATGACGCAACCAAACGTACGATGTACTTTTCAACAGAGGAAGGAAGGTGTCGGTAGTATCGTGTAGAGCAAGACCCGGCTTGCTTCACTGAGAAAGCCCCGGTTCCCATGCAGTCAACATCAAGGCCTGCTCTTAAACCAACCGCTTCCTCTCGTTTCGTGTATGGAAAGGGTATGCGGAGCGATACATCCCAACGTCGTTTTCAATGGGCCTCAAATATCAGTTTGAGATACGCACATCCAAGTGCTTCAAGTTCCAAGGCACTGGGCTGGCTCCTTCCTGATGTTCTTTCCGGGATCCAGAAATTGTGCCTTGAAGTTCAGTACGTACTTGCCCACGCATGAAACACCTTGCCATGAGTTTCTAGAAGGGTGAAGAGTAGGGGATTAGGTAAGGTAGGAGGCAGGAGCATGAGGGCGTTCGACTACCTACCTACCTTCCTTTAAGACGAGGTTCCTTGTGGTAGACCAACTTGAGCAAGAGAGCACCTTCCACGCCAGTCTATGAGACGAAAAGCACGCGTGGCAGATGATCATGTCGCCATTCATGGCAAGCTGGGATCAAGGGAAGGTACCTTGGATGCAAAATGGAAGTGGCAAAGGGCCCAAGAAACTACTTCCCAAGGCACAAGGAAAGAGTGTACGAGTTGATGATGGTGCTCACGTTTAGCGCGATGGAGGCATGCCGAAACGATGACAAAACTTAGATTTTATCAGTGAGGTATTAACATGTCTGCCTGCCTGCTTGCTTGATTCCAAGAGATACTCTAGTACTCAAATCACTTCTACCAGCTCTTAGACCGGATCATCCTCGTAGGGGGGCGGGGGCGGTAGAGGCTCTCCGATGAGAGCGTCCACAGCTCGCTTCTTCTTCTCATCCTCAATCCGTGCCGCCCAAAGCCCGGCCCCGGCCGAAGTAGTCAACAAAAAGAAGAAAGACAACACCGGAATCAGCTCCAGAATCATCGCGACCGTGCCAAACCAAACGTATTCCCACGTCCTCGCCCGAATTTCGTTCTTGGCTTCCTTCTTGCTCAGCCCGCGCAAGTGGAACCATCTGTAGTGCGCCAGCTTGCCCAGTCTCGTACCAGTGATGATGATGAAAGCGGGGGTGCCAACAACCGGGACAAAGTTGAGGGGCAAGAAGACTATCAGCTCGATGATCTGGATCATAGACCATGGGGTGAAGGCGGCAGGGGTCGTCGGCTTGCCGAGCATCTTGACCGCGGTGGGGGCATCGGGGAAGAGGATCCTGTGGGGGGCCACGAGTTCTGTCTGCGACTCTTTAATCAGGGTGGCCTTGAGGAAACGATTAGTACCATAAAACCGAAGAAAATACCAACGATCAAAGACTACGACAGATTCAACTCACATCAAAGACATCTACTCGACACTCGTCGACGAAGAATCCCTCAAAGAGACCCTGGATCACCACGAGACCCTCTCCGAGCACCAGCACCACCGCATTGACCCAGGCGCCCCATCCGTGGAAGATGGCCAGAAGTGCAAACTGTGGGAGGAAGGCAAAGGTAAAGAGGATGAAGTAAACGAGAAATGATATGATGGATAACGGCAGAAGGCGGCTGAGGAACAGCGGGTAGAATTCCTTGTTGCGCAAAAAGTACCAGATGCCGCGGATGGGAAACCAGGCCGCGATGCTGGCGCGCTTCAGGTACCCCACCGGACGCTCGACGGGTCGAAGGAGAAGGTCGGCGCGGGATGACCACGCGGAGCGCTGTGACTCGGGCATTTGTGCGATACAAGGCCTTCGCTGCCCGTCGTACTTTAAGAAGATGTGAAGCACCAGCAGTCAGAGTGTAGAAGTCGTCGCGGTCGTCAGTTTTGGGTTGAGGATGGTGTGCCCGCGATGCGACGATAACGGTGACTTTTGGCGGAAGATTGCGATGGTGGTTGCCTCCTTCCTCTGTACGTCATTCTGAGTAGCAGCGTCCTATTGGACAGACCAAGCTGGGTACCCACGTAGAAGCGGGTACCTCGCCGTGCAGGGAGGGGGGGGAGTCGGGTCTTCCTGCCTAGTAATAACACTCCGTAGGTATCCGTACCTACCCCGCGGAAAGAGCCACGAAAGCTTGAAATGCTAGGCAGGTGGCCGGCAGGCACCTTCACCGAGGGTGGTACGTGCGCCCTACAGCGACTTGAGTCGCTCTCACCGTGCTGGCGTGCTCTTGAACTAAAATACCAATTGGATCAAAGCAATCCGGTGCGCCAACGAGGTTCAATACCAAGCAATACCTCTCCATTTGTTTCAACGGATCCATGTCCTCCCTTGCAGCATTGAGATTCACATATTCGACAAGTCAGCCAACACAGGCGGGTCAGTCCTTCCGAACCATCCAATTAGCAGTGCGTGGTCACGGACTGATGTTGTTGGAAGTTAGCTCCAACAGCATGAGAATGCCACTGCTTGCATGCCGAGGACCCTTGTCGAGCTGGCCGACCGGCTTAATCTACCATCATCTTGCGCCAGAAACCACAACTCCGGCCTTCTAACTCCGGATTTCGCCCCTTGACCAGTCAACCGCTCGCGTACAAGCCGACGTGGTTACACCAGACGTGCATGCCGTCAGACGGTTCACCTTCTTCTGGACATGTTCCGGTCCCGATGGAATGGGATACACAGTTTAAATAGACGTGTGGCCCTCAAATCCACCCGGGACATCTTTACATAAAGACCATCCGCCCCCCTCCATGCTCCAGATATTCTAGCGGCCTTGACTTGGGTTCATAAACTCGGTATCAACCAGGACTATCTTGTTTCGACATGATGTCCAGTACCTAGGTTTCTGTCTGCCATTTACAAATTGTCAAGGTGGCTTTAGCGACGTTTTTTGCTCCTCGAAAATTTGAGGACTAGCTACCCTCAGGTTAGGGAATGGAACGGCAATTTGGCCAAGGCCTATTGTGGCCTCTTCCGCCATGACTTGGCAAGTCAACGACAGACCAGGGCTTGTGTTTGTATCCATTATGCATGGCAGATGGATTTGTCGCTAATTAAATGTTAGTTGCTTCTGGGCCTTTGCATCGTCTCCATCGAGCCTGGTAGCGAACGCCGTATGGCCAGGCCTGCTTACGTTAACATGACAGGACCCCGGCATGCCTGTCCATTGGTGAGTCGTCGTTGGCGGCAATCGCCAGGAAACGTGATTGATCAAAAGATCGACTTTCGTCAATGAACCAGTCGACTTTTTCCGCCTTACGCCCAGCCGAGTTTGGTTTTTGGAGGATTTGATGCCGAATTCCACTTTCGCAGTCGTAAGCCTCAGAGAAACGAGTCTACTACACCGAGCTCGGATGTCGAAAGGATCCAATTTACGGATACCCTCCAATGGCTACCGAGGCGACGGGCACTGACCCGACCGATTACGAGGGTTCCAAGAAGCGCAGCCGTGTCAGGTACTCTTGCACCATATGTCGCGAGAAGAAGTGAGTTTACCCATGGACGACCTGAACAGCCTTGGACTGCATCTGACAGCCTTGCGTGTTTCTCAGGCGCAAGTGCAACCGCGGAGATCCTTGCGACCAGTGCGAGAAGCGGGGCCTTGCGAGCTCCTGCGTGATCGTGCCGTATCTGATCAGAGGAGGGCCTGGTGCGAGCTCTGAACATGCCGCTCTCCGCCATCAGACACCGCAGTCTGCCGAAATGGCGGCTTTGCAAGCCAAGCTGCACCGTCTGACCGAGGAGCTGGGCCAAATGCGGAGTCGAGAGGTCGAGATGTCGCGAAACCCGATCTCGGAATCTAGCGCGTCTAGTGTCAGCGCCAAACAGCCTTCCAGCGGGACTGAAACCCCCAGCCTGATGGGAATCACGGAGCCGACGACTGCGGGCCCGATGGTGGACAGGGTGCGGTATGTGGATGCTGCCAACTGGGAAGCCATTCTCGACGACGTGAGTTTGGAGAAGCATTGAGGAGCTAAGCCATGTTTGTACTGATTTCTCCCAAGATCACCAGGCTCACTACGCATTTCAAAACCAAGAAATATGTAGTATGTGACGCCGAAGAGCCTGAAGACATGCCCGCCAGCAATGCTGCCTCGAAACCTACCGTGCCGTTTCTTTTTTCAGGGGCATTCCCAACGGCCAACATGACTACTCTCATGGCACTGTTACCGCCAAAGAATATCACGACTAGGCTGATTGAACGATTTTTTGAAGGAAAAGAACCTGCTTGGTGTACGTCCTGAAAGTTCGACTGTATACGTGCTTTACTAACTTGGCACCCCCCGCGTAGGCATGTTCCATGTGCCTACTTTCTGGAAAGAGGTAAGGGTTAACCGATCACACTCAACTATTGCGTAGACGCTCACATATTCTAGTTTCATGAATTTTGGGAAGACCAAAGTCAATTCTCTTTAACTTGGCTTGCACTCTTGTTCGCCATGATCAACCATGCTGCCTTCTTTTGTCTAAGGGCAGACGAAGCGGTCCCTGGCGACTTGGGACCTGCAACTTACGTCGCCGATACTTTCCGCAGTCACTGTGCGCGGTGTCTAGCCCTAGACAACTACACGACCCCTGGGAAGTACAAGGTCGAAACGATGATGCTGTACTTTGGTTCAGAGTATCTCCGACTAGCCGATGCACAGCAGAGCACGGTATGCCATGATGTTCTGCGCTCTAAGAACGAATCCACCCAGAACTGACGCCGAATAGGCAATCCTCATGTCCATTATCGTTCGCTTGGCAATGCATTCAGGAATGCATAGAGACCCAAGCCATTTCAAGGGCATGTCAGTCTTTGAAGGTGAGATGCGTAAGCGCCTTTGGACAATTGTCACCGAAATCGATGTGCTCATAGCCTTCCAATTTGGCCTTCCCTCTAACGTGCAGTCTCAATATTTCGACACAGGTTTGATCATTCTTCCCTACGTGATTTCTGCAATCTAATGCAAGCAGGCCTACCTCGCAACCTCCATGACAGAGATTTTGACGAGGCTACAGTCAAGCTACCCCCTGAGCGTCCGATGACCGAGGCCGAGCGGACGCCAGTGATGTACACGATTGTGAAATCCAGACTTGTGGTGGTATTCAGCGATATTGTGTCGCGCATGGCAAGTCGCAGCAGTCCCGACTACGGAGAGGTCCTACGCTTGGATGAGCGGTTGGAAAGAGCCCATGAAGAAATCCCTCCCGTCTTACGAGATCGATCATTCACTCTCTCCGTCGAAGACACTGTCGATTTGATCATGCAACGGCTCTGGATAGAGCTCATGTACCTGAAGGCCCGCATCGTCCTTCACCGCCGGTACTTCACACTTGGACGCAAGGATATCCGATTCGCGCACTCCAGGTTCGCCTGCATCAATGCGGCCACCAAAATCTTGGAGATTCAGTTCAACGTCAACGAGGAGTATAAGCCTGGAGGTCGTCTATCACGCGAGCGCTGGTTCGTCTCCAGTCTGAGCACTCACGACTTTCTCCTTGCGGATATGATGCTCTGCCTAGAGTTGTCCCACCTTCTACGCCCCGAAGGCCACAACACGAATGGGATACACATTGACAAGGAGCCTCTCCTTTCCATTCTTCAGGCGTCTAGAGACATTTGGAAGTCCAACCGAAAAGATTCCAGCGAAGCCGTTCGGGCCTTCAAGATTTTGTCCCGTATGCTTAGCCTGTCGACTGGAGACCATTACGAGAGCACTCCGGAGACGGTTAGCTCGGATGGAGTGCTTGGTACTGATATGGGAATGCGCCCGTCTTACCAGCTCGCCTGCAGTGGGTGCCCCCATGGACGTCGTGTTCGTGTAGCCCTCAGCTGACCTTGAACCCGTATAGATCCCGTTATACCTACGTACATGCCTCAGCAACCCGTGGAAACTGCATGGATGGAACAGGATGGATCTGCTCGATGGGGATACATGCCAACCGCGAGTTCGTCAGAGTCCATCCCTATTCCAATGACGGGAGTGGATACAGCCATGGCCTTGGACTGGGTACGTTTGATTTGTGATAGACATACGTAAATGGTGCTAAAAGCTTCTGCAGAGTGTCTGGGATACCAAGGTCCAAGATCCAAACGTCGACACGATCGACTTGCCGTGGCTGAAAAGCTTTACAGACTCGCTCAACGGGTAGGAAGTACACGAGGTAAGGTGGGATCCTGCTCAACCAGGTTGAATGGGTGATTGTGCTACCGCTGTGGTGGTATTGCCCACCCCAAACCCGACACAGGGGATGTTGCGTACTATATATATTAGACGATGAATGAGAAATGAATGTAATGTAAAGAGCTGACTTGATATCTCGTCGGGTTGATGGACTCAAGTTGTTCGGATCGTAGATTTGTATCCAATGCGTTGTATGCATTAACTAAGTATGTTCCAGAATATCATAATCGCTCTCTTCTCACCGACATAACTTCCCATTACCACTGCCCACCTCACGTCATCGCAACACCCGACGCCGCAAATGTGGCATAGAACAGCTTCGTCTGTCCCGTAATCACCATCCTCCCGTCGCCCGCGAACTGGAAGTTCGCCGCTGTGGTGCCCGTGTAGATCTTGCCGATGAGCTTGCCGGACGGGTTCCAGACGTGGACGCCGTCGTTGCAGCCCGCGTAGACGTTGCCCTTGGAGTCGCAGTGGACGCCGTCGGGGAGGCGGGCGGATGTGTGGGCGAAGATTTTGCGGTTTTCAAAGGTGCCGTCTTCTTTTACTTCGAAGCGGTAGCTGTGATGGGGTTAGATGAATTCGATTGAGCTTTGGGGATATGTACGTGGGTGAAGACGAGGGGAGAGGGATGGGGCGGAGGGTGAATGTGGACGTACACTGTGGCTGGCTTTGTAAAATTTGTGCCGAATTGGCCTTGGGAGATGCCCGTGTCTGTTACGTAGGCGTATGTACCGTCTGGAGAGAGCGTGATGCCTGGTTTATCACGAGTCAGCTTTCTCGTAAATGCCTTACACATTTCATCCGGGCTCGGGGAATTTCAGCAGAATAATACATACCATTCGGCGACACAAACTCGTCCGTGACAACGGTCAAGGCTCCCGTGGTGGGGTTGAGACGGTAGACCTGGTTCGGCAGGCCCGGCGCGGGGCGGAAGTTTTGCCAGTAGCCGTACTGGGTGTCTGTGAAGTAGATGTCGCCGTTGCGGCGGGAGACGACGACGTCGTTGAGGGAGTTGAATTGGCGGCCAAAGTAATTGTTTACGAGGACTGGTGGGGTGAAGGTGCATGGTTAGCTTTTTCGAGGTTTTGGGGAAAGGGGAAGGAGACGCTGGAGAGGAAGTTTGGGGAGGTTTGGACGAACTTGTGGTGTTGTATGGTTCTACCGGGTTCATGAGGTACAGCGCCGAGGGTACGCGGTCGCCTTGGCCTTCGCCGGCGAAGATGATTTGGCCTTTATAGTTTGTTCCGCCTGCGGGAATGTCAGGAATTCTATAGACTCATTATGTGTGCGCAGAGAGTTGGTGATCCTTACCATTAGGATTAATGACCTGCGGGTTCGAGGAGACGGTGGTGACCGTGACCTCCTTGGTACCCAGGGACCCGTTACGAAGAGCCTCTGCGTCGGCGAGGCGGATCTTTTGGACGATGGAGGACTTGTTGAGGCCGGTTCCTGCTGCTGGGGGACCGGCGTTTTGGACGAAGAAGACTTCTTCTGTCGGGGGGTACCTTTTGATGTTTTCATTAGCTGGTTGTCACGCATGAGAAGGTTGAGGTAGGGTGGTGAGTGAGTGAGTGAGTGAGTGAGTGAGCGAGTGAATGAGTAACGGGAGAGTAAGGGCCCAACATACCATACAACTGCCTCGTGAAAGATGGGATCCGTCTCCGAAGTCGCGATGAGGGTCAGTGACGGGTCGCTGCCGATGATGTCGTAGAATTCCGGGTCGTAGATGTGGAATGGCTTCTCAGTGAGAGATTCATGCGTCACACCTGGCCAGAGGAATTCCTATTTTCAAATTCATGTCAATGACTCGGGTTCCTCCCTCATTGAACTTTATCAATCATGGCAAAGTGACTTTCCGGGTAACATACCGACGTAGCATTAAATTCCAAAGGCGGCGGGACGACCTCCAAGACATTGAAGCTCTTTTGGTCGATGATCTGTGCCTTGTCGGGGAGCGCCCTCTGTGCCGCTGCATCCTGGGCATGCACCCCCGAAGAGGAAAGAAGGAGACTCGCTGCGCCGGCGAGGCTGGCGGCGATGGAGAAGGAGGAGGCCATGACGGAGGTATTCTGGAGCGACGACGACCAGGTGGTTAAGGGTGGGATTGTGTTGCAGGTTAAGATTGATTTATACCCCGGCGCCAAGTCCATGGCTCTTCTCCGTCCTTGACTCTAGTCTTCACCGATGGTACGGATACTGGCGCGCAAGGTACGGATACCAATATGAGATGTACGTAAAGCGCAGAGCAAGGTAGTAGTAGGAGGGGTAAAAGGCGTGGTTAGCTTGCTTGCATCTTTGGGCCCTTGTTCATGTTGATCCCAGGAAGACTAGACTCCAAAAAGTCTGGGCAGTGGCCGCGGTGGACACCGAGAGGGCGGACTGTCCTGTTCGGCGGAGATTACCCGGGTTGTCCGAGGGAATTAACGGCAGTTGTCCTCCTCCTCCTCCACATTGTCCACTTTGCGCCTATGAATCGGTGCTTGAGTCGTATTCGAAGCATGTGTCCATATCTCACCCCGGTCTCAAAGGCCGCAGGATGCATGCTGTCCTGGGATGGCACACGGATTCCCGAGTAATATGGCAGATGAGAAACAAAACGTCGAGGAAGAGGATGCAACCACTGCACGGTAAAGAACCCGGGGCGCGGTGCGGGGTGCGGGGAAGAGACAGCAAAACCCAGAAGCTCCAAAAGCCTGGCGGGAAACGGACCTGGGCTGGCCTGGCTTCGATGATCTACTGCCTTCGACGTTGCTACCATGCCATCCATGATCCGGTACTTCAAAAGGCGTAGATGACGCCAGAGCTCCAGTCATTGATGATGGATTCGAGACTTGGCAGGGGGGAGGAGGGGATATCCGTGGACACCAAGGTCCGGGCGAGAGGGCATCCCCGAGCTCCGGCTCGGAGGTCAGTTCGGTTCCCAATACCCATTAATTGACTCACTGACAGTTTTGATCAGTAGTTGTCTACTTGATTTTAGATATTAAGGACGACCCTTTAAGCTTAAAATGGCTACAGCCTATGATGTTTCCTAGGGCACAATCAATCGGAGACTACACTTTGAGTACCTAGCCTGGCGGTAGCCCCAAGTTTGTTTCTTTGTCCCCCATTGAGTTTGGCTGTTGGGGGCCCTGGTGGTTGGGTGTGGACAGAGACCCCTGTTCGCATGATGGAACGAACCCATGAGTCGGAAAAGAGTTTACGTCGTTGCGATGTCTGTCCGTCGCGCGGGGAGAAGACCGGAAAAGCGGGTAGAACGGGAAGGATACTTGTCAATCATCATTCCATTAGGGATGGAGAAAGAAGGTTGAATCCTTTGGAGGAGGTTCCCCTCACGAACCATGGGTGTGGGTGGTTGTAGGGATACTTGAGTCAATCAACTCCCGATGCTCAAGAAGCCATGCCGGGTGTTTGGTGAGAGGAAATAACACGGCGGGGTACATGGCAAGTTCGCCGGCCACACCCAAAACTCTCCGATAGCATGATATACGCCATAGACGTGAAGAGAGGGAGAAGCAAAAGAGAGTTATCGTGACGAGAGCCATTCAGCCCATCATCAAAAAGCAACGAGTGACAACTGTGAGATTCGAACTCACGCCTCTTTCGAGACCAGAATACGCCCCGCTTATGGGGAAGTTACCATTTGATGGGAAACTTGAGTCTGGCGCCTTAGACCGCTCGGCCAAGTTGCCGTGTGATTCGTTGGACGGTTGGCGACGGCAGCAGATTCAAGGCCCGTCTACGAGAGGATCGTCAGCGTCTCCAGTCTTGATGACAGCTTGGCGGTCCTACCGGCATGATGGGAGTGACTTTTGTCAGTTTTCATCTCTGTGATCGATGCTCCAAGGCGTTATTCTGGATCTTGGATTCGTGGCTCGATGTTTCTTCCTTGGTTTGGATCAGATTTGCTACATTTGCAAGTTGTTGCTGGTCTGACCCGTTGAGGTATTTGCTGTGGGGAACTCTCCATGTGTGGGTCTCTGAGACTCGGATAGCTTCTTCAGAGAGGAGCTCCCAAATAGCCTAGAAGGTATTCGCAGCTCATGCCCAGACTCAGCAAGCCGATGTCAGATACCATTGTAGTTTGGTTGACCACGATTCCTCTATTCTTGTTTTCTTGGGTTGGATAACTCCAGTCTCCCTAATGAAGAGACAAAAACCGCAAATCAAGGAATGGTAGTGGTTCAAGCCTGAACCTCTTTGATGCGTCTCGTCCACCGAAAGGCCGTAAATCTATTCCCAAGTCTATCATCATACCAAAATAGTCGAATAACCAAAGAAACAAGCCGTCTTGAATCATGAAGCAACCTTCCAGATCTAGCAGTCGGGCACACTAACAGGGATATTAAACGGGACGCTCGTCGCCAAACCACTCAAACTCGTCTCCTTGAACTCATTCCGCATCCCCTTGGCCGTCAACCTCATCGCCCGAATCGCATCGTCAAGCCTCACCTTCTGCGTCCCCGTCTCACTGCTCAACGCCAAATTCGCGCTCGAGATCGCCTTGATCGCGCCCAGCGCATTCCTCTCGATACAAGGCGCCTGCACCAATCCGCCGATGGGATCGCACGTCAGACCGAGGTTATGCTCGATGCCAATCTCGGCCGCCTGCTCAATGGCCTCGGGGCTGGCGCCCATGCACGCCGCGAACGCGCCGGCTGCCATGGAGCACGCGACGCCTACTTCGGCCATGCAACCTCCTTCCGCGGCGGAGATTGTGGCGCCGCGCTTGTAGAGCATGCCGATGGCTGCGGCGGTGAGGAGGAAGGTGGGGATGTCGCGCTCCGGGTCGTCGGAGATGAATTCGATGGTGTATTTCAGGACGGCGGGGATGATGCCCGCTGCGCCGTTTGTGGGGGCCGTGACGATGCGGCCGCCGGCTGCGTTTGTTTCGTTGACGGCGATGGCGTAGACCGTGAGGTAGTCCATGGTGGGAAAGGTTGTGCGGCGGGAGGGGGAGGGGGTGATGGGGTGGTCCAGGGAGCCTAGGATCCGGGGCGGTTGGCGGCGGCCTACGCTGAAGCCGGGGACATTGGATTTGTTGATTGTTGCCGGGGTGGATGCGGAGGAGAAGCCGGGGAGGGAGGCTTTCTCGCCGGTGGCCTTGTCCAAGGGGTTGGGGGATGTGTGGCCGGCGGTGGAGTAGAGGCCTCGGGTCAGCCTCCGGTAGAGGGCGGGCGCGCGGCGATGGAGTTTGAGGGAGCCGGGGAGCTTGGTGTCGAGCGGTGCCTGGACGCTCTCGAGGATGCTCGTGTCCATGACCTGCCAGATCTTGAAGAGCTTGTGGTAGATCTCCTCGTCCGTGTACCCGTGGCTCTTTTCGTTTTCGTACACGAGCTGGGCGATGGTGAGGTTGTGCTTGCGGCAGAGCGCGAGCAAGCTGGTCGCGTCACGGAAGGGGTAACGGGGGCCAGACGGCTCGTTGGTAGAGCTCTCGGATCCTTCGTGTTCATCGACGCCGTTTCCGGTTGTCGAAGCGATGGGGGAAAGCACATCGCCTTGCGCGCCCTCGAGCAGCATCGGGTCTTCCTTTGCTTCGTCCAAGGGTTTCACCTCGGCGCCCGTCCGACGGTCTCCCGCGGCATCGGAGCGGCGAATCTCCTTGTAAAACATGTTCTCCGCCAAATCAGCCGGATGCCTTCCGGCAGTCTCGCCGTCTGGGCTTTCCACCTGCGTCATGGACGAGGACGATGCCGGCGATGCGTCCGGGTTGATAGACAGGGCACCGTTGACGACGAACCCTCCGCCAACGCTAAACATGTCGTTGGTCGCCAAGACGTAACCCTCGTCATCGAAGACCGTGAACCGCATGCCGTTGCTGTGCATGGGCAACTTGCGACCCCATTCCCAGACGAAATCCCGCTCATAGTCAAACGCGACCTCCTTGCCCTTGCCGTCCGAGAGACCCTGGCCCAAAAAGAGCTTCTTGCTCGCCTTGATCTCGGCAAAGCGCTCCGGCACGTAGGCCGTGTCGACGGTCTCCACATCGGCGCTTTCGAGGCCGAGAAGCAGGGCCGACGGCGTCATGTGGCCCTCGCCTGTCAGTGCCAGGCTGCCGTAGATGGAGACGCGGATCTTGTTGACCTTGTGCAAGAGATTGGCTTCCGCTAGGTCGGCGACGAAAATGTTGCCGGCGCGCATGGGGCCTACGGTGTGAGACGACGAAGGGCCGATGCCAATGGAGAATAGATCAAACGTTGAGATGACGGCGTGCTCGTGGTCCGCTTCGCTGTAGCTTCCCGCATCTTCCTCATCTTCCGCAGCGGAGGCGGAGGCGGATTCATTGCGGCGCTGTGCTGTAGTTCCGAATAGCCTCGTCGACTGAAGACCTGTGAATACTCCTGCTGCTGCTGGGCTTCTTCCAGTGTGTCGGATCTGGTGCCGAGTTGTCGGGTTGTTGGCCGAGAGTGTGGTGTAGTTGGGGCCGGCGAGCCGCGTTGAAGCGCGTCGAGCCGATGACGATGCCCCACGCAGCTGGGCGAGCCGCTGGATAGGACGGCTGCTCATGGCTGTTGCTGGAACGAGCAACGCCGGTCAGTTGAATGACTATTATATGAGCTTGAGATGTCTTTGTGAGCACAATGAGAGAGAGGAGAGAAGTTTCTCAACAACGGGTCATTTGTGTAAACTTTTGCGTTTGACAAGGCGGTCTAGGGGTTGCCCTGAGAAAGAGATAAGAGCCCAGAGCACAGATACAAAAGAATGCTGGCGCTGCTGCGTGCTGCCACTCATCATCCCTGGCAGCCGGATCCCGATGGTCTGGGGTAAGACACAAACAGATGGTCGCATTGACCAATCATTCGCCGTAGATTTGTAAACTCCACCGAGGGGCATCAGGGTAACGTAATGGTTTGGTGATGTTCTTGTCTACTCGTGGAAAACCTTGTTGTCTCTCTCGCTGAAACTGCCGACAGTTGTCGTTCATCGTAAAGATGCAACATGTGAGATGGTTGTATCCGGAGGTATTATTGCGGTGTTGGTTGGATGAGAGGAAACTCCATGCAATAGGCATCCATATTCAGGACCAGCCTTATCGTTATTGGATGAGTGCAATGTCGTAAGCCACGTTAAGCCTGTTCGGGGAGGTCCCTCACCAAAGGATCGGAGGAGGGGTGGTGGTGGTGGTCAACGCTTTTGATGCCACGCAACATCTCACCTCAGATTCGGGTAGTTTCAGTTTGATGCGATAATATTCACTTCATCTTATTCTAGACTACCTCACCCTCATAATTCGTCTCATTCTGCAATCGCCAACCATGGCTGAACCGGAAGATGATGGCGGGGATACTCACTCACCCGAGATTGAGACCACAGGCATGCATGAGCCTCACACGGCCGCCACCAAATACGCACCTCATCCACAACCACAATCAGCCTTCTTCTCATCTCTCCCACTCGAAATACGCCAAAACATATATAGCCACTTATGGCAAGCCCACGGATTAATTCAACATGTGTATAAATCCAGCGCCTCCGCTCTAGCGCCCTTATCTCACTGCCCGTGCATCGCCGACCTGGACGCTGAAGACATCCGTGAAGACGAACTCTCCCGCGTGCTCAATACGCCGGCTGCGGACCCGGCGACTTTGCAAGATGGCGTGGGACCCGGTTCCGAAGAAGAACGCGAGGCGATTCAAAATTGGCGCTTTCGTATCGTTTCGTCGTGGTGTAACCACTGGAAGTGTGAAGAGGAGCCGCCTATTCTGCGAGAACTTCAGCAACTCTCACTCGGAGACGGCGATGAGGGGGAGGAGACGGGTGAGACATCCAAAGATAAACGTCGTCAGATTCTTGTGAAGGAGTTCAGCCCGTTCCTCGCTACCCTTCTCACGTGCAAACGCATGCATGAAGAAGCCATCGGCTCCATCTACAACGACACAACCTTCTCCTTCATCAACACAGAAGCCCTCACCCGCTTCCTCGACACCACACTCACCGCCTCCCTAGCCCGCATCAAAAAGCTCCACTTCACCTGGCGAGCTCCGATAGAGACATACATGGATCGGGAAGCAGACGAAGTCATCGCCGAGAGAATCAAATGGGTCGACACGTGGACATCCGCCGCCGACAAACTCCCGCGCCTACAGGAGCTCCGGATCTGGGCGTACCCGTACTACGCACGCTACCCAACTCCGTTTGAGGAGTGGTTCGAGCCGCTGCACCTGTTTGGGAGGCACACGATGCCTTCGTCGCAATTCCACGTCTCGTTACGCTGGTTCCAGAATAATTTGCCGGAGATGGATACGGGACCGTTGGACTTTTTGGAAGCTGCGCCGTTTGGGTATGAGATGGTGCCGCCGTGTCAGGAGAATCCGCTGCATTTTCACTGGAGGAGATTGATTGGGTTGGGGCCGGATGAGCCGAGGGTGCCGGTCACGAGAAGGCAGAGGAAGAGGAGGTATGTTGGGAGGGCTTTGTAAAGATTTGGGGACAGACTTGGAAGCTTTTGACGTAGGTAGCGTGGAAAGTATCTCTATGAAGGCGATAACTCTGTGTGGAAGTGTACATTCGCATCGGTAAACCCTTCCGGTCTCAAGGCTTGATCCCCGAAATGACAGAAAGCAGTAAGCCATGCGTAGATGGTGGCAACATTTCTTATAAGTTTCTAGGGGAGGAGCAAATTTATGATGAACATGAAATTTTTGATTTGGAAAGATTGGAACAGGCTATATGGTTCTAAATATCTACATGTAACTGGGAACGCTCAAAAGAAACCGCTGAAAACAATGAGGCTCATTACATGTATTGTTACACGCTCAAAGATCAACGCTTGGCATCGCAGAGTGCGATGCACAAATATTCTCCTCTCGACAGGTCGTCCGCTGCTCCAAGTCTGCGGTGCCAGTTGTCTCGGCCAGAGATATGACACGAAGCAAGTCATGGGCAAGGCTCGTCAGAGTAGTGGTCAACTCCTCCAAGACGTCACAAACCTCGCTACTCCCATTCGCCTCTTCCGAAGTTAGAGACCCTAGCTCACCAAGACCCTTCTTGCAAACATCAATAGCCTCATGGATTTGGTTGATGGGCTCCTTGTGCAGCCTCTGGATCAGACCCTCGCTCTCGTCGAGTAAGGAATCAGAGCCATTGGAGCCGGCGGCTTGCATGTAGCGCTTACAGCCGTCTTTCAGGTCTGAAAATGCCTTTCTCAACAGCGTTTGTGTCTTGGCTACGCTTTCCCTCAGCTCTGAAGCGTCTCCGTACTCGCCATTTGCGGCAATGTCTGACAGAATGGCCATCACACCGTCCAGTCCATCGGCGAACACGAGCAAGGCATCCTCATACACGTATACCGGGACGGATCCGCGGTTCCCGTCAAAGGCCGCATTATTGGTGAGCGCATTTTGCATCCTCACCAGGGCATCCGTCAGTTTCGCTGACGTGATCTGAAGAGTGCTAAGGTCTCTGGGACATTTGGCTGGAGGTAGACGTCCAATGGCGTAATGCTGCAGATAGCCCCTGATTTCCTGGGCGTGCGGCCCGCCGTGCGTCTCGGCGAAGCGCACGTCGGCGATGGTGCCGGCTGACTCGAGGAGCGTCTTTGGTCCACCTGGGTGGATGGTGAGGAAGGGCGTCAGGTCGTAGACAGTTCCTTCGATGGCGGCCCAACTTGAGTTGATGGAGTTGTGGGCTGCGAGCTCGGAGGGGGTAATGATGGGCAAGGAGGAAGAGGTCGTGGAAGAGGAAGCCGGTGACTGTGGTTTGGATTGTCTTTTCACAGCGGTGAAGAGATCTTGGTGGAGTCTATCCCAGTGCGCGGGAGGTGAGGGGATGTCTGTGTAGTTGTTCTCCTCGAAGCGTTTTACGCCTTTACCTTCTTGCTGCGGTTGGCCTAGCTCGAGACTGCTCGTCACCGAGGCTCCAAAGTCGGAGCTGCCGCAGACAAAGACGTGGCCGCCCTCATCTTTGACGAGATGATGGATGGAATCCCGGTGTTCTACCAAGTGGCGCATTACGCGTCGTTCTCCCTCGGGAAGCTGGGTCCGGATCCCACCACGGATCCTGAAGTGATGTTCCTCCTGGCTGAGGGCCAGAACGATGGTCAACGGCAAGACCCTAGTGAGATGTTCTAGGTTGTCGAGCGAGCAGGGAACATGGCGGCGTGTCTTGGCAGCGACGACAAGGAGCAGTTCGCCTACATCACCGGTGCTGTCCCGGCGCTGCTGTGCCCATGCCGCCCGCTCGTGGAGGAAGCCTACCAATGGACCAATGCCGCTCCCTTGGCCGATCAGGACTAACGGCACGGCAAGATCGCGTGGCTGGCGGAATCGTAGACTGGGCCATGGGCGAAGACGCAAACGTGTGCCTTGGGCGGCGTTGCTCAAAAATGAGGAGACAAGGCCCTCGGGTGAGTGTTGGCTGACTGTCAGGGTGATCGTCATGCCTCTCTCTCCTGCTGAGTCGGTCGCCACACGTGCGATGGAGTAGAATCTCGGCTCAGCTTCATCTCCCTCACCATCTTCGACGCTCTCATCCGACGACGCGTCATGATCTTCTGAAGGGGTGGAAGCCCGCAACCGTCGCTGGTGAGAAGACGTCCTTTTGAGATTTCTCCTCTTTCTCGGCGGCCAGATCTGCACTCGATCGCCTGCCTCGAGGGGCAACTTGGCATCCAGCTTCACTTCGACCACCGTGCTGCCCTCGTACACCGCCTGCGACTGGATGCGCGCATCCTGCCACAGAGGGCGGCCGCCAAGTCGCGACGCCATGCCAGCCTTCATCTGCATGCTGAGCATAGCCTCGGGCCGCATCTTTGGCTTTCCTTTTCCTTTCTCTGCTGACGGCGAGCCGGCATGTTTACACTGGTCGGTGCTCTTGACGCCGCTGCTCGTCGAGTGTCGTCCTGTATTCAGCGACACGCCCGTGACGCCAATGGCCTTGACGCGGTGACGCTCGAGAAACCAGACGTACATCTGCAGAAGCCCGTCCCACGCTGCCTCGAGGTGGCGGTATTGCGACTGCTCTTCCGAGGAAACATCCTTCGGAGCACGAGCGGCACACGCGGCGACGTAGTCTCTCACGCTTCCGGCCTTGTCGCCGAGAGCATCCAGAAAGGCGCGGATGTTGGCCGGCAGCGTGGCCTTGCGGTCGCTCTGCATTGCCGTCAAGTCGCCCTTGACGTCCTGGCGGCCGATGAAGACATCGAGCGCGTGGAAGAGCGGCGTGTCGGCACCGCTGTTGCCCAATTCGCCGGGAGTGACGGCGCGGCCCATGGCTGGGTACGTCTTGATCCAGACGACGGGGTCAAAGGTTGCCGCGTCACGGAGGGTCATGGCCTCGAAGACGTCAGCGCATTGGACAATGTTGGCTGCCAGGCTTTCGAGGCAGTGCGTGACTTGGTCTGGCTGGTCAGCTAGTACGCCGCTCTGCGCGAGTGCCATGGCGGAGAGAGCGGGTGCGAAGATGCCCTCCATTGTGCCTTGGAGTCCTGAGGAGAGGCGCTCCTCTGGGAGACCAAAGTACGCGCTGCTTAAGTTGAAAGCGGCATTCCCCATGGCGTTGTTGAGGACATCGTCCGCGGGCACCTGTGGCACGTTAATTTCTGCAAACATGTTTGGAGACATCACTTGGTGCACTTACCCGCCCAGTAAGCTTTCTCCCCAATGCCTTGCAGACCCTCTCCCACGGATCGAGAACATGGCGCGGCACCTGAGATCGTCCATCACACCCTTTGTTCTTATCCTGCTCCTCGCCAAACATATAAGCGTGAGCCAGCGCGCTCAACACGAGCGCCGCTCGCGCCAAGTGACGCTGTTCCAAATCATCCCACGCGTCTCTGCCATCTGCAGCTGCGGCACGCTCGCGCAGGCCGTCAACAGCATGACGCACTCGTCGTGCTCGAAGCAGGCGCGGCAAATTGCAATGAACGACCTCCCACGCCTTGAGAGACGCAGGCAAGCGTTGGATCTGGCCCAAGCTTCTTGAAGAATTACTAATATTAGGGTTGATGACGTTGGTTGGGGGCATTGCTTGACATCCAAGGAAGCCCCTGGTGGTGGTGAAGCACCCATCGAGGCCCGTGCCGAAACGGAGTGTTCGTGTTCGTGTCTCCGTGCCCGTCTCCGCTCCGAAGGCCTCGGGGTCCCGGAACTTGAATTCAGTCGACGATGACGTACGTCCGGACAGTGCCGTTGCCAGGGAGGCCTGGGCGAGGAGGAAGCTGGCCTTGGAGATGGGGCAGTCGATTAGTGTTTCGTACGATTCGCTTGTGGCATGTTGTTGTTTTTGTGCCGGAGTCTCCGGCGGCGTGATGATGCCTCCAGCTGAGAATGCTTGGGGCACATTGAGAAAGATTGAAGAATTTTTGGGCTTGATGACATCTTGTTGTGTTTTATTCCGAAAAGAATTTTGTATAGGTGAAGTGGGAGCCGAAAGTGGCGTTGAAGGTCTTTGATAGACAGACATGTTGAGTAACTTGATGAAAGAAGTATTAATGAACAAAATGATATGTAAGTTAGTGTTGTTATAAGAAGGATGAAGAGAAAGGCGAAGTCACTGGTTCCAGATCAGTGGTCACCAAATGTGAGGCAAAATACGTGGACTTCGTGATTCATTAAGCATATAATTGAGAGTTGTTGGTTCTGTCGATCTCCACGAATGTTCAGAATAGGCAAGTGAGTAAATATATGTAAATGTATGCCGAGGGCACCCTGAAAGAAGGAGAGAGATAGAGAGATTCTGCCTCGATCTTGTTACGTATTGCCTATTCCGGGCAACAGCGCTTGAAAGCTTGTGGCATACAATCCATGGCCTCAACTCGGAAATAACCTCAAAGGTATCTTCACAACTTGGCTCTAATTCCGAAAGTATTTCGTATTCAGATGATATCTCCCTCCGCCTCCACATACCGAACCGACGTTTATTCAAAAAACGGCATTTCGTAGTAGTAACCCAGACCCAAGCAAAGCAGACACCCGGCATGATGGATCGGCAGTGCAAAGCAGAACATTTTGTTCGGCAGTGCCCCGACGGTGTGGTTGACAACCGTCCGATCATGCCATCTATACTAGCCATTTTGGGTAGCGAGGACGATTACACACCGTGCACGACCGGGTATTCGGTGCCTGATTGAGTCAAATATGGTTCTCTAGAAATACGAATACACGCTCGTCCAAGCGCAGGATGACGGGGCACCTTGGGCCTTGGCGCAACCTTCTCGCCAACATTAAAGATGATAGAGTTTGAACCTAGGAAAATTATTCTCCTGTGATAATGTCCGATTCCGTCATATGGGAAATTATGCGAGAAAGCTTCCAGCCTTTCAAAGCTCTCACTGCTCTCTTGATCGACTTCAGAAGTTCGGAAGAACCTAGATACATGGCCCGCGGAACTCTTACCGAACCTCCCCGTCCAGCCTCTGATCTCAAGCTGACGGCCCTTCAGGCACACGGCTACGTCAAAACGCCTCTGCCCTGCCCTGCCCCTTGCTTCGGGTCCCTCGGACGTTGCGAATGCGAAAATAGCGACACCCAGTACACTTTCGGCTTCGGGGTTGAGTCTATCGATTATATGAGTTGCCCGTTGGGGAAATCCTTTTTTGGGATACTCGCTTTCCGCCGTACTGTGGTCTTAGTAACAACCCAGGCCATATCTGCTTCAGTTGTCATTTTCACCCCTCATTGTTGAAGAGTCTGGACTCGGACAGTGACGACAACCTCTCTAGAGTCTTCAATATTTCTCCTCAGATCGGTCCTCTGTCCCGGCGATTCGGAGAGAATCCACTACTACTTGTACCATCCGGAACGAAGGAAAGTCAAAAAGCGAAAAAGAGAACAACTTGAACCAGCACGTCCCTCGGAACTTCGGTCTAGAACTCCCCGCTCACTAACAACTCGAGTTCGTCATGTTCCTCGACATCATCCCTTGCACCGCTCACCTAATCAACCTGTCGGTCCTTCAAAGACTTCTCTGGACTCTCGGCCCGGCCATTCTCGGACTTTTCGTCCTACGCACCATCTACTACCTGACCCTCCATCCCCTGGCGGGATACCCGGGGCCCTTACTCGCGCGCATCACCACCATCCCATGGCTCTGGCACCGCGCCCACGGTACCAACCACAGCTGGCCTCTGCTACTCCACAAACAGTACGGCCACGTTGTGCGCATTGGCCCCAATGAGCTGAGCTACAGCCATCCTGATGCCTGGCACGACATCTACGCCAAAGCGGGCGGCGGTGGCGATATGCCAAAGGACTATGTCGGACTGGGGCCGGACATGGCGGCGCCCGAGAAGGGCATCGTGCGGGCCGAGAACGATGCCGACCATCAGCGGCAGCGGCGCTTATTCTCGCACGCTTTTTCCGATCGTGCCGTGCTCAAGCAGGAGAGTCTTGTCCAGGGCCACGTTCGCAACTTGATGAGCAAGCTGGCGGATGAGAACGCGGAGCCTGCTCTAGCCTCTGCTTCTTCTGCCCATGGGGATGGTCGCGTCGACCTCATGATGTGGCTGAGCTACCTCGCCTTCGATATCATGGGCGACCTCATGTACGGCGAGCCGCTCGGCATGCTTGAGAGCGATCATTCGGCGCGCCAGTGGGTTCGCGACACATACTCAACCATCAAGACAGTCACGCTCGGCATGACTATGATGGGTTGGCACGCACCCCTGGGCCCGCTGCTGCTCAAACTCATCTGGGGCGGCAGCAGCGAGCGCCGCGCCCGACACAACCGCTTCTCGACGGACCGTGTCGACAAGCGCCTGGACCGCGGCGACGACTCTGGCAGCGACATCTGGTCCATGATCATGCAGAACAGCGGAAGCGAGAAGAAGCCGGGCATCTCGCGCGCCGAGATGTACTCCAACGCCGCGACGTTCATGATTGGCGGCACCGAGACTACAACAGCCGCCACTTCGGCCCTGAGTTACCTGCTTCTCACACACCCGTCCAAGATGGCCACGTTGCGCGCGGAGCTTGACGGCGCCATTGAGGATTCACTGGAGGACTTGAACTTCACTCGATTGCGGAAGCTGCCCTACCTCAACGCGTGTATCGAGGAGGCCATGCGGGTGTACCCGCCTGCGCCGACACCGATGCCGCGGATAGTCCCTCCCGGAGGTCGTGTCGTCTGCGGCCGCAATGTTCCAGCGGGTACGCGCCTTGACATTCCACTATACGCGATTGCGCACCATCCGGATAACTTTGTTGAGCCTGAGGAGTTCGTGCCTGAGCGATGGCTAGACGACAAGGACCGGCCTGCGAAGTATGCGAGTGATCGGAGAGATTGTGTCAAGGTATTTTCGGCGGGACCGAGAGACTGTATCGGCAAGAAGTGAGTCCACTCCTGTCCTCTAACTTCTTCCCTCATCTTTATTTCCAGAATGAAACCAGTGACTAATCTTGTGCATAGCCTTGCGTACCCCGAGATGAGACTTATTGTTGCCAGTCTATTGTACAATTTCGACCTGGAACTGGCTGACCCTAATTTTGACTGGTTGGACCAAAAGAGCTACGGCATTTGGGACAAGCACCCTCTATGGGTCAAGTTGGTGCCTCGCAAACATGACTAGGCTATGTAAGATTCCATCTGTGATAGGTCAAGTAGGTTATTCGAAATTATACGTATCCATGATTGAGCTGTTCTGCACTATAAAATGAGCTTTTCTATGCTTTCTGGTGCTAGAAACACAATGTGATATGACCAAGCCGCATACCCTGCAGTCAATGATACTCCAATGGCGATGGGGCTCTAAGGTCTGGCTCCTGCGTTGAATTATGTTGTATCTAACGTTCTCCCAGTTTGGAAGGACAAATTAACTGCCATGTTTTCTTGATCAAAATACGTCATCTTTGTACGATAAAGGTTGGCTAGACTCCTACAAAGTCGTCTAATGAAGCTCGTTCCCAAAACTTTGGCCCGAAATAGGCGCTGAACCCCATGCCCTTACCAGAAGAGGAAACCGATGCCATAGTATGCAGGCCTGTTTCTCTATTTTTGCCACTTTTTAGATTGAAGAGAACCACGAGTCAGCATTAACGCTCATACGCATATTAGCCGCGTTGATGGAAGGATAAGAGATCACTCACAAAGCATCTCGAACAGCAGCTCCAAAGTCGTACTTCCCAGATATCATACCCTGCGTCCGAAGGAGTTGCTCGTAGCGCTCAACGACCCCAGGCTCGTCACGGGAATACTGCCAGATGGGCACGTACATTTTCACCTGCGGAACCGTCTTGCCCGGCATCATCTCAAAGGCGAAGCAGAGCCCGCAATACTTGCTGTCCGGCTGGTTGAGCGGCTTTTCCAAGCTTTCCATCTCGGCCGGGGAAACGTCTTCCAAGTCCATGAGTGAAGGCCACACCTGTGGGAGAAAGTCGGCCGAGGAGGCAGGGAGGCGGCCGCCTAGTGTGAAGACGTCACGGGCTGAGGCGAGCGAGTTGGCGTGCGTGTGTACGTAGACCTTGAAGCGAGGCTTCATGGAGAGAGCCAGGCAGTCGATGGCGAGGAAGTAGATGTTGATGTTGTCCTCACCTTGAGAGATGAGATACGTTTTGAGTAGTTCCCACGCGGTTAACATTGCCCGGTCGCCCTCGGCGAGGCGTGTCGTGACGGATTCGGTGATGTCCACCAGCGACCGGCCAGTTGCAAGAACCTTGAGTTGCGGGAAAAGGTACGCTTTCATGCTGATGGTCGCATTCTCCTCGGACTCGAGGTCGAACCCAGCATAGCAAATTTGTCGCGGCAGTGCATCATTAGCTTTCATTTCGACCAAGCCGGTCTCCTCTTCTTCAGTAAGGAGGACAGAATCAAGGAAGCCATCCAGCCAAGTTCGATCCGCATTGCAAGCAGATGCCAGACCCTCCAGCTTATGACGCAGTCCCTTCTGCCCTAGAGGATCATCACCGGCAGGTCCAGAGCTGGACTCCACCAGCGGCTGCACCGTGAATCGCACCTTGGCATCTTTGCGAGATGAGAAGGCGACGCTTGCTTCATAGGGAGAATGATTGTGAGTCAGAATGTAGTTTGTCCTGTCAGACGCCACAGGCGGCTGCTTCAGGCGGGGAACCACGGCTTCGCGCACAAAGGCAAGATGAGCGTCCTGGATGTGAGCTCGGTAGGAGCCCGTCCAGCTAAGGAGCGAGGAAAGGGTGTTGTGGAGGGTAGGGAGCCATGAGGAGGCGGGAGGACCTCCTTTCGAAATCGAAGTATAATTGGAGGGGAGGGCGTCAACTTCGTTGTAGATGTTCCGCTTGGCAGTGCCAATAGCTTGATAGGCCATCGTTGAGTGATAATCTTCCTCTCGAGGCTATTGAGGTCGAAAATTGATATCCTAACTCTCTGGCGTTTATCCGTAATCACGTTGACTTTTCCGCTTTGATGGTTAGATCTGGCTTTTTGGGTGCCTCGAGTCACCAAAGCTCCTATATTGGAGCTTGCTTGAGTCACTGTTTGCTGGGCCTGTATGTGTCGAATGCTTAAGTTGACAATGGGTTGCCTCTTTAGGTATCTCAATCGGTTGTTGCAGTTGAGAAAAACCAACGCTCTACTAAGGCTAGGTCATTTTCGGAAAGCGAATGCGAAAGCGTACGGCTTGCAGGCACGGCCAAACTCATTACTGATCAGGGTGTGTCTGGGTTCCTGAGGTTAAGGGGCGAGGGCCTGGTCTAGACATGGAATCCAGAACTGGATGATGGGCATCTCGATATGACGTGATTTGTGACAGGGCTGGACTTGAAGTTAAACTACATGTTTCATGCGGAACACGCGGAAGGTAAGATTCTTGTTCGGGCGGGCGGGCCACCTCGACGAACTGGTGGGATGTTCACTTATAGTTTGGGATGTATCTGGTTTGTAAGGTTGACGGGCGTGACGGGTCCACGGGCCCTAACCTTGATGCATGTGAGAACGCTTTCCTCATGCAAGGCGGGGATCTCCCCGTATAGTTGGCCGCTTACGGATATGCCTTGAATAATCGGCCCCGACGGCGTCGGAGTTCGTTCTCCAGAACACCTTGGCCGCCGGCGCGGACTGAAAGAGAAAATCTGCCCCGCGCGGCTCTATTCACAATTTGACGTGAAGCAAAGGAGCTTTGAAGCAATATGCTGTTTTCATCTACCTTTGAATTGTAGAAACAATAATCTTGACAAGGCCAAGGTGTAATGGGGACGACTAGAACACAGCGATTCCTGATTCGTGAGAACACCGTGTGAAAACAGTAAGTCTAATAGACTTTGCGTTCGGACAATCGGACCATATGGCAACCACCGCCGCCATCTTTAATCTCGCATGGTAACCGAGCTCTCACGATAGCCGACCGGTCACGAATACGAAGCTTTACAGACTGACTCAAAGTACCTCACTCTCAGGATAACCATTAAAGCTCTCTAGAATATTCATAGCTCAGAGCCCCCTGCAATGGAATCACTGATGCCCGGGACTATTACTCATATCCCTACAAGAAAACGTCATTTACATTGATACAACACAAGCAGTGGCGAGCCCGAAGTCCGTTGGGCTTCCTATCATTACTATCCCTGAGCTATATCACCTCAACTTGCAAAGCAAATTGCAGGTAATATCCTGGCTTCAAGAGTGAATCAGGTGAAAAAAAACACAGAAAAGTGATACGCAATACCAATACGTCAACAAGTACCAGGGGTAGGAGACGTTCGTCACTCTTAGTCAACATGGCCATCGGCATCGCTGAGCAAAATGAACAAATCACATACCTCCGCTCGGTTCTGGCCGTCTTAACCACCTCAACCAATGACCTCATCGCCGAGCTGTCTTCCTCTTCGGCCGGTAAGGCTACAGTCAGCAACGGAGCAAAGATGAACCATGATGTTCGAATCCCGAGAACTCCCAAGGCCGAGGAGGCCCGTAAACGCGTCATCGCTGCCACGGCCTCGCTCGAGGCGGCAATCTTGACGCCCCAATGGCGTCTCGGCCATCTGGCCCACAGCTACTACATTTCTCGCGCGCTTCACATGGTCGTGGAGTGGGAGATACCCCAGCTCCTGGCTGCCAATGGCCCCATGAAACTCGATGCTCTCGCTTCTAAGACAGGCATCGCCGACCCGAGCAAGCTGGGGTTTGTTATGCGGACTCTCTGCGCCCACCACATCTTTTCCGAGACCTCTCATGATGTCTTCGCCAACGATGAAGCGTCCTCGGCCCTCGCCACAGATGAACGTCTCGCCAACTCTGTTCGCTTCGCCTCTTTTCTCTTCCCAACGGCCGATGTGCTTCCTGGACTCCTCAAGGATCCTGTTCTTTGCGCCAGCTACGAGCCGCGAGACTCGGCGTTTGCCAAGAGCATTGGTAAGGGTATGGGGCAGTTCGAGTTTCTCAACGCGCACCCCGAGTGGCGCGACTGTTTCGACTTTTGGCTCGCTTCCCTGGGCGAGTATCTCCACGGCCTGACCGATGTGCGCGGGTATCCCTGGGAAACCACCCTTCGGAACGGCGCCGTGGTCGTTGATGTTGGTGGCGGACTCGGCAGCTCAATCCAGTCCTTGCGTACAAATTTCCCTCACCACAAGAACGACTTTGTCGGTATCGTCCAGGACCAGCCTGGCATGATCGCACACGCTACAACACACTGGAATAAGACAGATCCGCAGGCGTTGACCTCGGGCGCGGTCAAGCTCACCCCCCACGACTTCTTCAACGAAAACCCTGTCAAGGGCGCCGACGTGTACTGGTTCCGGTCCGTCATTGTCGACTGGCAGGATAAGGACTTGACCACCATGTTCACGCACATTAGGAACGCCATGACACCTGGGAAGTCGCGCCTGCTTATTGGCGAGTACATACCACACCCGACGTGCGGCGACGCTCTGCTTCCTGATGCGCCTGCCCCATTGTTGAAGAATTACGGAGCGTTCCAGTCCATGGGGCTCATCGGAGGGTTTGTTTTGACTGCTAGTCCTAACGGTCGACAGAGGACTTTTCAAGACTTGGATCGTGTTGTCAAGGCGGCTGGATTGAAGATTGTCAAGGTGTGGATTTGCCGGGGTTTGGGAAATGTCATTGAGTGTCGACTGAGGGAGGATCGCGTGACTGGCACGAATGTTAGCCATTAGTACTTCAAATAGGTACCAGACTTGTTGAATCAATCTCTCGTTTGAAAGATCGCTTGAGAATGATTTCCAACGACGAATTCTCCATTCATTTGGCATACGAGCATCTCCATCAATCTTGGTGTGGCGTGCGGCCATCTTCTATAATTTTACTCCCTGTTTCAAACGGTCCAAGACCGATTATTTCGTGATTTTACAACTAATAAGCCGTGCTTTAGGACGATGGTCCAGCAAGCAGTGAGCGGTACGGAGTATACAGCCTGTTGATTGTATCATTCATGCTGGTCGTACTCGAGCCCATATGTGAGTATCCCAATACTAAGTAACTACCTCAAGATTCAAGATGGGTCTTTCAAGAGAACTGTACAATTTAAGCTATTACTCCAACCAAGCATATTAACCTCCTCCCATCAAATCCAATATTGAGGAGTCACAGGCGACCTTTGCATGGAGAAATCGCGAATATCAACATCCCGGTTCCCCTCTTCGCCCTCACTCAAATACCCCAACTCTGCTTCCTTGCCAATTATTTGAGCATCGTCGGCATTCTCCAAGTCATCATCCCAGTACTTCTTTCCACCACCCCCAAGCCCCTGTAAGCCGCCGTGAATGGACGACCGAAGTGATCCAAGAACCTTGCCAGCTCGCGTGGTCTGAGAGGACCTTTCCGCTTGCTTCTCCGACTCTTCCATAGGAAACTTGGGCGGAGGTTCTATGTTGCTACCATCTTGGGGAGATGGCGATGTTGATGGTGATGCATTGCCATTATCTTTCTTTGGCTTGGGCACACGGATGTAATACAACCCGAAAGCAGCAATAGCATTGAAGAAGACGTACGCGAACAAGATGCCCAAGTCGCGCCAGCGGTTGCTGAACTCGACATGTACCCCTGCCAGGACCTGATTCGTATTGTTTGTCGTGCAATACTTGCAGTTGTCCAAGACAGTGAGATCAGCGAGGTATCCGCCCGCCTGGGCAATGAAGGGCTGCAAGTACTCGCCGCACGTCTGTCCAAGAGGCGGATTCACGAGCAGGAACTCGTTATCGGCACATTGGATCTTGGCGTTCGCAAGACCGGTACCCAGTAATCCCTCGACGAGATAGGTGAAGGGGTTGACGCGGTACACCCATACCCAGAACTTGGGTGGCGTCCCGAGGATACCGTTGAAGATGAACATCATAACAAACAAAAGATTGCCGACGCCTGCGGCCTGGTCGGCGAGGTCGAAGGCCGCCCCAATCATGTACGCAAAGGTACTAGCTTGCAGGAAAAAGACGAGCATGAACAAGACCGCAAGCCCACCACGAGCTGCGGTTTCGTTTGTCTCTGCTGCGTTGCGTTGGAGCCCGACCAGATAGTACCATGCTACAAACGCTGGCGGGGCCATGAGCGCGTTATAGGCCATCTCTACAACCATTTGAGCGCCCATGAAAGCGGCCCACGAGTATGTGCGCGAGGGCTGCTCACGTCCTTCATAGAGTGTGCGCTGGGACACGAATGTGGGGACAATCTGTTGTGTCAGGTTGAGGTGCGTTGTGAGGAACATGAAGATGGCGATGGTCTGGATCGTGATGCCTGTCTGCGTGTTGGGTAAGTTGAGCAGCGAGAGGCCGATGAAGAGAGCCGAGCCAAAGGTCAAGAGCAATTTTGCGTAGACGTAACTTGGGGTGCGCCAGTAGTGCTTTGCCAATCGCCTGGTCACCTCGGAGAACTGAGTGATTACAGGAGCGGCGAAAGGGGGATCGTTCTGTGGCTGCTGTTGTTGTGCTGCGCCTTGGTGTTTTGTTTCTTTGAGTTTTGCCAGATGAGCCTTGACCTCTTCATACTCGGTGCTTTGTCGCCATACTTCGGGCCAGTCCACGTCGCTTTTCCCGCTTCCGCTAGCCTTGACTTGTTCAAGGATGTACTCGGCCGGATTCTTCCCCTTCTTGGGTCGCGGTCCGCCATTGCGGATAAAGTAGTCGACCAGGACCTTGGCGTTGCGCCCAATCTGGCCAAAGTAGACAGTCCTTCCGCCTCGAGCAAGGAGAAGAAGTCTGTCGAACCTCTCAAAGAGCTGTCTTCATGTTAGTAGTGTACTAGTCACTGGAAAAGGGGAACAGAAGAGAACTTACAGTCGCTGAAGGCTGGTGAATTGTGCACAAGATAGCCTGCCCGTTTTGTCTCAACGTCTCAAGCAAAGTGCAGATCGATAAGCTTGTCTGAGAATCCAAGCCCGAGGTAGGCTCGTCCAAAAACAACAGAAGTGCAGGACGAGCAGCCAGTTCAACACCGATGGTAAGCTTCTTGCGCTGCTCAACATTGAGACCCTCTCCGGGGACGCCGACGACGGCATCCGCATACTCTTCCATACCCAGGATCTCAATCACCTTGTCGACGTATGCAATCTTCTGCTTCTGGGAAAACCGGGCCGGTTGGCGGAGAATGGCGCTGAAAGTGAGTGCCTCACGTACCGTTGACGTGAGAAGGTGTTGGTCCTGCTGCTTGACGTAACCCGTCTTCTGCTGGAAGGAGGCGTCGCGCGGAGCACCATCAACGAGCATCTCGCCCGTAACCACACCGACAGACAGACGCGAGGCGAGGGCATCGAGGAGAGTAGTCTTGCCGGCGCCAGAAACGCCCATGAGGGCAGTGAGCGTTCCCGGCTTGCACCATCCGTCTACGCCATCCAAAATGCGTTTCGTCTCCTTCTTCTTGAGCTTGACTTCGTAGCAGACATTGCTCCAGTGGAATATGGCCGTCTGACGGTCAATGGTCAAGTCGGCATTGTCGTCAGCGTCATGGCCGCTGGGGGCTTCTGTCTTCCCCTTGGTGATTTGGTCCTCCACGTCTCTAGTTGGCTCTCCCGTCCGCCTTGTCGGGACTTTGCCCCTAGGGAAGACAAGCATCTCCCCTTTACTCTTCGCGCTACTCACCATCTCTGTGGCAATGAGATGCAGAACAAGATAGGCGACTGCAAATGCAAAGACAATACCGACGTTCCGCCATCGATGGCTGTCCATATACCGAAATGCGCCGGTGATGTACTTGCTTCCGTTGATGAATGTCTCGCCCGGCACGCCTCCCTGCGCGGCACACACGCGCGTCCGAGCCATCATGGTCATACTCGCGGCGTCCATTTCGTAGTTCGGACCAAATGGGACAAAGGTCTTGCAAGGAAACTTGCGCCCGTCGCCGAGTTCATTGATCATTAGAGCCTCGAACCCGTAAGACACAGGGCTGAGCGTGGCGATCCATTTGGCGTATGGCTTGATGTACGCGGGTGGGACAGCGAACCCGGTGTAGAGCGCCAGCGTGAGCAACACGATGGTTGAAGGTGCCTGGGCCGCCGTATGGCTCTTTGTGACGGAAGCAACTAGTCGGAAAAGTAAGCTCACGGCCAGGGTCATAGCGAACTGGACCAGCACGAAGAACACAAAGGACCCGGCTTCGTTGCGCATGTTACACATCCAGTAGAAAATTGTATTGACCGTGATTGCGTTGAGCAGCTTATACGGCAAGCTCATAACCAGATCGGCAACAGCCTCGGCTGAGGCGTGATATAAGGCGTACCGGACATGCTTCTCGACGATGGCGCGCTTAGCGTACAAAGCTGGCACCTCAAGCACGCATCCAAAGGCGTTAACCAGAGCAGCGGTAAAGAGAAACGTGCTGCGCGACTTGATGGACTCGGCCGTGTCGGGCAGACGGAAGAAGACACTGGCAACGATGAGAGTCTGGAAGAGGTTAAGAACGAGCATCATCACCGTCATCTGTGGCGAAGCCTTGAGCAGCGCGAGTGCGCGCCATAGACATAGGAGGACCTGGCGTGGGTACGAGAGGGTGTAGGGGGACTTCCATCGTTGCATCCAAGACTGATCACTCTTCTTACTCTCGAGGAATTCGGCAAAATGTGTGCGTGAGTTGCGCGGGCCACTGCTGCTCAAGGAAAAGGATGCGTCGTAGGAGTCTAGTTCCTCGCCGAGCTTGTGGCGGAGACTACTCGTCCGCCACGCCTCGGCGAACTCGTCCGGAGTACGCGGGACCTTTTGCTCGTAGCCGGGCTTGACGATGCCCTCGCGCTCGGCTGGGCTGGTCATGGATGTCAGGAAGTCCGGTGTCGTCTGGATCTTAGGACAAACGAAGCCCAGCCGCTGGAAATAGCGTTTGGCTTCCGTCGTCTTCCCAAAGTAAATCTGTCGTCCTTCGTAGAGAACCAGTACTTTGTCAAATAGCTCGTAGGCCTCCTCGGGTGCTTGGTAAATGGCTACCATGCTCACCATGCCCATGATATCGCTCTGGACGCGCAGATTTTTGCAAAGGTCGACAGTCGCGGCGCTGTCGAGCCCGCGCGTGCTGTTGTCCCAGCACTGGATCGGCGCGAAACTCAGCGCCGCTTCAGCAATGCTCACACGCTTGCGCTCGCCACCAGATACGCCGCGTACTGTGTCGCCATCTGTCCCGCCAACTGGTGTCTGCATCGTGTGCTGGATCCCCAGCATGGCCATAGTCACGTCACGCACCCAGGTCGCATACTCGTCTGCAGAAAGCCCAGCGGGCCGAGTCCTAGGAGCCCTCGCCCTCGCGGCGAAAAAGAGTGTGTCTGCTACCGAGAGTGCTGGAAAGTGAACGTCCTCTTCGGCAGTGTAAATGGCGTCGCCTTTGAAGTACCGCTTCATCTCATCGGCACTCACGCCGCGGTAGTTGAGGTGAGAATCCTCCGCTACCTGGGTGCCTTGCGTGTCTCCCGCCATCGTACGCAAAAAGGTCGAACAGCCACTTCCAGGCGGACCCAATACGCAAAGCATCTCGCCATCGTTGACGACTCCCTCGAGGTCATGCAGGATGCGCACCTGTTGACGCTTTAGACGCAATAAGCCACGCATGGCCCCAGTGGCCTTGAGCCACCACGCGTTGCCCACCGTTGTTTGAAAGGCCGTGTCGGATCCGTAGCCCGAGACGTTGAGCTTGCGATAGGCGACGCCGGCCTTGCGCACTTCGCAGCTGTCGGAGCGGAGGCGATAAAATGCCTTGGCCCATTCCCGGGCGTCAAAGTTGTTGCCAAAGGGGTCGAGGGGCCCATCTTGCTTGGGAGCCTTTGAGACGTCTAGCACAGAGTCGCTTTGGGTCGAAAATAATGAGGCTTCGCCATTTTGTTGTTGTTTCTCGAGGAAAGACTTTGCTAAATCGACGAGATCTGTAATGGCTTTGTATTCGTCCGCAGATATGTGTACAGATCTAGGCCGATTGTCACTGGGAGGTGGAGCGCCTGGAAAGCTAAGAAGAGAGGCGCGATGCCGAGATGGACGCAAAGACCGTGGAACTGGCCGCTCGTTCTCTGCCTTTTCGTCGGTGGAGAGTGCGTTAGACATGGCTGTAGTTGACCGAAATGCAGACGTGTCTAGCTGCAAAAGCCGGTTTGGCAAAACGTTATTATCGAAGTCCACTTGTATCAACCTCAACTCTCTGGGTGTTTCAACGGGAAAAAAAAGTGAAGCTTCAAGTGAGTTGCGATATCAATCTTGGATCAGTTGAATTGTCTTTGAAGAATTATATTACTGAACATGCAGTGACCATGACCACATGGCTCTGAAAACACATGTGTCAGGCGCTAAATGCCTGCTAATACCTATCATTAAGTATTTCGAGTGCTGGTCTGGACCATGCCGAAGTGACTGCTCAGACAGGACTGTTTAGATGGGATGGATCGCTGAGGTGTGGCAGCAAACTACAACGGCTGCAGACAGCACGTAGGGACGGGATTTCGCGTCTAAGCCCGGCCCTTGTTATCTAGCGTCGGGAGTGACTCCGACTGGGACGAAAGTTTAAAGAACCTAAAACGGAAAGCAAAGTCCCTGGCCATAGTTTGGGTATCTGAGTATAAGGTTGGGAATGTGTAAGCAGCTAGAAGGAAATGGATGCGAGCTTGGCGAGTACGGAGTATTCGAATAGAATTTCCCGCCCGTCCGTTGGAACGGATGGCCCGGCACATGGAAGCAAGCAACCCAGTGTGAGCCGCATAGAGCTTTGACGCTCGCTGTCAACGCGCGACAAACCTTGTTTGACCGTGATCTTGAGTTTAAACGTCGATCAAGAGGGGGGTTACGGATACGGGAGCGAAAGGCTGTCTTGACATCATGGGAATCCGTCGACTTGGGAACTGATTGAATTCTTAGAGCACTGACGCAGCCAGCGGCAACCGGCCTACTTTACGCTCCCGAGAAAGGCAGAACCGGCCGCCAAGGTTTATGATGACAGCGTAAACTCTGTTATGCGCCAGACTCAGAACAGTAATACTGACCGATATCTCCCTTGAACTGTTGTATGCCGGGTGAAAGTCTCCATTGAGATCGGTAAGACTGACTGTCACAGAAGAGCTAGGCTGCTTGGTGTCAATCGTTTTGTGCAATGAAGAACTTGAACTAACCTGTGGCCCATGCAACGCTGGCCAATCACACCAGGGAGATTTCCCGCAAGAGACCTGGTCGGATCATGGAATATAACTTCAGTAAGAATGGTCTATGCCAAAATATGTACCCTTCGGTATAGTAAAGTTCGCACTTTGATCTTGGTGGAAACAGAAGAGGACAAAAAAAGCATAGACCTATTAGCTGCAGCCAAGGTAGTCAAAGAGAGATCAGACGCTCAACCTTTTAAAGGGGTATTGGGATATCCCGCATCACATTATTGTCATGGTCGAAGAGTAACATCATATCTTCTCCGTATTCATCTATAGCCATACGCGTAAGTAGGTGATTGTTATCAAATGACTGTGATATCACAAGTGACCTTACTTACGTATATGTTCCTTGGCACTAAGACACAATCAGAAAATGGAAAAAACACGCGTCGTCATCGCAGGTGCAGGACCGGTGGGCTTGTTCACAGCCTTTCTTCTCGCCCGCCAAAAGATCGAGTGCATCATCCTGGAGAGACGCCACAACGTATCAGAACACCCGAAAGCCCACACCATCAACCCGTCGACGCTTGAAATCTTCCGCCAAGCTGGTTTGGATGTGGCCTACATCCGACAACAAGCAGCCAACCCAAAAGATGCCGGACATGTTCGGCTTGTCTACGGCCTAGTCGATGCCGAGATTGGCAGCTTCCCATACGAACGTCAAGACGACGAGATGCACAACTTGACGGCTGAGCCCTTGGTGAACTGGCCGCAGCCGCAGCTGGAGCGGCTGCTTGAAAAGGCTGTACTTGAGACGGGCCTCGCTCAAATCAAGAGGGGGTGGCAGGTCGATTCTGTCGACATCACCGACACAGAGGAAGCTGGCTGTGTTGTCTCATGTAGCACTTCCACTGAACGCGGAAACGACGGCAACACTAAGAGACACAGCATCCAGGCTGAATTCATCATCGGGGCCGACGGGGTAAACTCGACTGTGCGAGCAAAGACAGACGGCATCGACTTCGAATCCATGGGACCAGGCCACGTCTACCAATCCATCGTCTGCAAAGGCAGTCTACGCGCCGCGCTCCCGCCGGGCCGCGAGGCCATGCTCTACTTTTGTTTCCATCCTGAGCACCCCAGCGAGTTTATCGCACACAACCTTGACGACTCATTTGTCCACGTTACGCCCGTCATGGGCCCCGTGTCAGAGGTACCACCAATCGAGGCCTGTCTCCCGGGTCTGCAGTACTCGGAGGTCCTCCGTACCACCTGGGAGACGGCACCACGCGTGGCATCATCGTATAGCGACGCCAAACACCGCGTATTCCTCGTGGGCGACGCCGCGCATAGCTTGCCGCCTCAAGGTGGCCTGGGTCTCAACACGGGCATCGCAGACGCACATAACTTGGTATGGAAGCTGGCTTCCGTTATCAATGGGAAGGGCACCGAAAACCTTCTTGGCAGCTTCACTCGCGAGCGTAGACCCGTCGCACTCGCGAATCTCGAGTACTCCAAGGCCAGTGAGGCGGCTTTCTACTCCGTCAGTACCTCTCTCGTTGGCCTCGCTATTCAATTCCAAGAAGCAAAGGCACAAGAAGCTCCGGCATTGGATCTCACCATGGATGCGTTCCTCCAACGCCGCGCCGTTTCCGCTGCAGCGGGGGCAGCTGTCAAGGAGGCCAGTAGACACTTTGACTCACTTGCCCTCCAGCTTGGGTTCGTCTATGATGAGCCGTCAGTTACGAAAGCTTTGCTTGATGATCCGACGGTCTATGTGCCGCAAGCTTGTCCTGGAGCGAGGCTGCCGCATGCAAACACGACTGATGGGCTGTCTCTCTTGGATATCGTGCCCTACGATCGGTTTACCGTGCTACACTATGCGAATCCAGCATTCGCATCTTGCGACTGGGCTGTAGATGTGGCAGGCCTCGGTTTACCCGAAAGCTGGTATGGTGTCGTGCCGGTAATCAAGGCGGGTAAAGGGATCGTTGTGAGACCTGATCACCGTGTGCTGGGGAATGTAGATAGTCCGGGGCAAGCAGATAATGCGGTTAAAGAGTATCTGAATCATGGAAAAGTGTAAAAGAAAAAAATCAATGGCATAGTCTCGAAAACTTCAATATCAGGAATCTCAGTTTTGTAACATAATGATCATGAGCATGTTCAAACAGAACTCATACACTGCACGGCACGGCCACATGACCATCCTAGAATTTGAAGCAAGCATCAGTCTAGAATGAGAGTCCCCCTTCTTCGCGAATCAGGCCTCCTTAAGTAAAGTAGCTTGCGACAGACGCTCAAGACCAAGACAAATCGCAATCGCTGCCAACATTCCCCACTGCGGAAGCATAGGTCGCCGATCTACACAGGCCCTGAAGGTCCCGTACGTAACCACAGCCCCGTTGAAGAGCAGCGCTGGTTCCCTCGTCTCGGGGACTATGACAGCGGCGCCGACTGCGATGCGCAAAGCTGCGCCAAAGTATCCGGCTTGTCCAGGACTCAGACGCCGGCGAAAGATTTGCGACATCCACTCGCTTTTACCGGCGTAGTAGTCTGCGGCGCGGCGGTTGGGAAACGGGACGCCGACGAACGGGAGGGCGGAGAGGATGCAGAGCCCGCCGAAGGTGTAGGATGAGAGGGTAGAGAGGGTAGAGATGTCTGCCATCGTGCCTGGTCTTGGAATATCGTCACTGAAGGGGGCGGGTTAACGAGTGCGGATGCTTAGCGGAGTAGAGCCTGGTTGTGTGGAGATTTGATGATTGAAGCTGGTGATGAAGCTGGTAGCTTGTTGCAGTGACATTCCAAGTTGGCTGATTCACCCCTTACGTCAATACATCAGTGTCAGCACTAGTCCTCATTGGATCCTCGAACATTCACATGTCTTCCAAGGCTAGCAGAAAGACTGGAGTCCCTTGTCGCAACCTAGAAACATCGCGTGGATGGTAGACACGTGCAATATGCGTGCCATCGTCTCGTCATTCATGCTATGATAGGAATGTTACTAGATCTACTTGATCTGCTCTCCCTTGACCAATGGTCCGGCACTTCCAAACCATCGGAGCGCGCCGAGGATCCCCTCCGCAATTCTGGCGAAGGAATCGCTTGCATATAATAATCGGGCTGCTGCACGTAGCTCGAGTTTGCCCCGCGAGAGTCGTGGCCTCGCTGATAATCTTTCAATAACGCGTAAAAGAATGCTGTATTTGCGACGATACAGGCGCAAAGTATCTCTATAGATGCCCACTAGGTAGAACTCTTTAGCAGGCAATCGTAAGTTATGATACGCTGACAGAAATCCTTACCATGGACCGAGATCTTTGTGATACTGCCTGGTTCAGTATCATGGGCAGTCGCAGGATGGTGATGACGACAACAACGCCAGCGATGCTGAATAAGAGTACGAGCTGCACCTTACTACAGAAGTGTTAGTCATCAGATAATCTAGCATTGGTGAATCCAATAGGTGGAGACGAACACTTTGCTGTCGAGTTTAACGTGGCGAAAGATGGGAAAGGGAAAGATAATAAGCGCGATATCGGTAACAATGTTGAAGACGGCCATTGTGACGAGGTTTCCGAGGGCTCGATGGCAGGTATTTGCGCCGGTAGGATCAGGGGACCACATGCTTTGGATGGCCATGTTAGACGAGTTCAGGCCTCTACATCGACAAAGAAAGGCAAAGACTTACAAGTAAAGCGGCCGGCATTCCGCAAGAGTGGGTATCAAGATAACAAAAAACGTAACAACAATAAACCACCAAAGAGCATTCGTGACGGCTTTGCCCCATCCAAAGATGTCCACAAACCGAGAGTAAAAGTTGAGCAGGCAAAGCTTCAACGACCACAAGCTATGCGAAAGGCGGCACGGTCAGCAGTGAACGAATGTTAGACACACCGCCTTGAATTGCAGTCCGCCACCCTCACAACAGTCAGGGTGAGGCGGGATAGATCCAGGTAAGTTGGTGTAAGCGACATACAATAATGCATAGAATATGCGAGCCGGTATAAGCAGCTTGTGTGAGATGACGTAATACTCTGCCAATTTCTCAACATTGAGATTTCGCGCCGCGGCCGCCTCTTCGGTGGCGGCATCATACGTGTGCGTTGGGTTGAGGTAGAAGGAGAGCGAGATGCAAGTCGTGCGGCCGATGAGCGGGAGGAGCGCAAAGGCCATGTAGGCGTCGTCGACGTGCCACATTCGATGGCAGGTATCGTGGACTTTACATCGTAGGAGGATGCGGTAGCCACAGCGGACGATGATGAGGAGGGCGCAGATGCTGGCCGTGACGATGTCAAAGGTCACATCTGCCGACATGTCTGTGTTGGTGATGCTTTGTCGTCGGATTCGGGTTCCAGTGTGAAATTGATGGCTGGCTGCTGGGGCGCGGCGGCAACGAGGGCCGTTATGCTGGTGCTGACATTGTTGTGTTGTACGTTTTGTCGAAACGCCTCTTTTTCCTTCCTCGAGGAAGTCCTCTGTTGTTCTGGCCCTTCCTTTCGCAGGTTGCTATATCCGTATCCCAATGTAATCTTGACAAGCTCTCTTTTTGACGATATTCGGATTGCGCAGTCTGCCCCTTGGCTGAAAACGGCCGATGGTCCCAAGGTCTCGGGGCCCCCAGTGCGCTGAATAAGGGACGGATTCGGATGGTGGTTGTCCTTTTTTGGGAAACGTTTTGACGTCCAAAGTGTGGGGAAAAGGGAAACGCAGATGGGACGAACTTGACAAGGCCAGAAAGGGCACAGCCAGATGTTTAAAGAGGAGGACGGGGGCGGAGCAAGAAACAACCACAAAAAGGCCGTCGCTGAAAGATGAGCCGCCGAGGAATGGCTTGGAAAAGGGAGGACGGAGTGGGATTCGCAAAAGTAGGTAGGGACGTGGATTCTGAGTCAGCTACTACCACCCCACCCCAGCCCAATGCCAAGCCGTTTTATTCTAGCTTCTGTTGGATGACCGCGCGGGGTTCAAGTTGATTCGACCTGGGAAAGGCGCGGGAGAGACGCAAGGGAGGCACAAGAGGAGGTCGGAGGGAGGGTACACTACATGTGCCTGTACTAGAGAGGCACAGAAGAGGCGAAGGAAGGAGGAGGAAGAGCAAAACGGGCAAAATGGAGGAGAGAAGGTCGTAGGAGACGGGGGCGGGAGAGTTGGGTATTTTGAGGGAAGACCAAATGGTTGCCGAGTTTGCATGCAGCTAAACTTTAGCAAAAAGGTCATTGATGATGATCCGAGACTGCGGTCCATGAGGTGTGATTCGCGCGATGGCCCGGGGGAATGGTAAAGGGTCGCCAGCATTGTTTTCGCAAGGGGCTACATGGAACGAACGAACGACAAGACAGGCCACTTTTCGTGATGGTCAACACCAAGGGGCCCTGTCACGCTTGTCTGCCTGACTGTCGGTAACTATTCGTAGTTAGTACGAAGAACTTGGTGTACGCCATTGTGACGACGAGCTGCTCAGCTCCTAGGATACTGGCACACTGGAACGCTTTTCTGCACCGCTCTGCTGCCCTTCACTCGGGTTGTCGGGGCCCTAACCTACTAAACAGGTCGATGGTTCCAATTTCCCCGCATGGAGATGCATGGGGATACCCATGTAGCCAAGCGCCGTTGGTGATTCGCTTTCGTAACGGGGAACCGGATGTCGAAATGAAGACTTTTCTCGCGCTCTCTCGAGTCTCAGGTGGCGTACATTACAGGACGGCACGGAGAAAGTAAATGTCTTGCCTCTCCGTGAGACTTCTGGGGTCCTGTGAGAGACTCTTCGATTTGCCGATTCAGGGGGACTTTGATCTGTACACCTTCACGCGAACCGTGATAACAATACGTCTGCCCAACGGCGCACAACGGCGTCCCCGCCTCTCACTTTCTATCAGTGAGGGTAGGGATACTAACCTCGTAATCAACCGCCATTCTTCCCATCGGCGTCTCTTTAAGTTCAGACTAAAGCCCGACCTCGGGAGGTTGGCACTGGCGCTTGGCCGCTTGTCGAACCCATCTTGAACCCAAAATCGGGCTCAGGTCTTCATCGAGTCCTAGCGTTTCGCTCTCGATGCCGCCCGCACCATCGGATGGCAGAATCGGTCCAGAACTTGGCAGAGAATGTCCACTGTCTAGGTATATCCACAGCAGTCTAGCAGAGCTGCCCCGTTGGCCGACGAAATCCCAGTCAGCTTGCTGCCCAGCCCATCGATGGCAGGGTTATTGACAGATTGGATTTCCGTCGGGGCACTTGGGTCGAAGCTCCGTC
The DNA here is from genome assembly GCF_030867785.1 of Colletotrichum acutatum. Classification (NCBI taxonomy): domain Eukaryota; kingdom Fungi; phylum Ascomycota; class Sordariomycetes; order Glomerellales; family Glomerellaceae; genus Colletotrichum; species Colletotrichum acutatum. Next base: position 51,555 of record NW_026849034.1, on the reverse strand, counting down.
CGTCTTGAGAGCTCCGCACGCCGCCAGTCCCCGGTGATGGGGCGATGGAGAGCTGGGTGTGCACGAGCATTCACTCACTGGTCAGTCACCAAAGTCCTCTAAAAGAGCATTTTACCTAGACCGCGTTGGGAACACAAATGGGCCAAAAGTCGATGTAATCAGGGCTGTGGTAGCATCGCTTCCAGCTCCAGTGGGTTGTCACAAACCTGCAGCGTATGCGCATCTGTCAGACAACCAGAACATTATTAGACTGATGTCTCATGCCCTCGTGACTAGACGGGCGGACGGGCGAGACGGGATGATCTGCGTTTCGCAAAATTACGTGCAGTGAACCCAGTGAGCGCAGTGTCAGCCTGACAGCAGGCTGCCCAATGCTGTCCTGTCCATGCCAGTCGTGATCTTCCCTGCAGGCTCTGTCTCTCGTTGTTTGGACTCTCGAATAGAGCCTAAATTGGTTGATCATGTCTGAGTTCATCCTTCTGGCCCCTTTGGAAAAGTCCCTGGCCCCCGCGTAGGCTTGTTCAATGTTCAATGATCGGCAATCGTTGCCTGCCGTGTAGCGGCGCATGTGCTTACTCTTACTCGACGTGTCTGCCATTTCGGCCCTGCTCGTCCGCTCTTCTAGGCCTCGCGCCTTCGTTGCAACCATCGATAAAATTACACAAGGCTTTGCATGCCATACGGATACACATATCTCCATTGGAGGCAGTCTAATGTCAGATCGAAGCGAAGTATTCAGCCACAGTTTTCGGCAATCACAGCGCCCGAAGGTCGTTCTTTGTGCCCCCAGATCTCGTGCCTGCGCCTCCGAGCCCCGGCTACACCCGGCGGCAGCCAAGTGTTGCGCCCACCGGGAATTGTCTGCTGTTTGTATCTGGTTTAGCTTGGTTGAACCCGTAAGAGACCCGCAAAAGGAAGTCGTGAATCCTGATATTGGAGTAATTGAAGCCAGAAGACTCGACGAAAACGCGATATTTTCCAAAGGATCTGGCTCTGAAAAGAAAGACTATGGGTTTCACTTTAAGGATCGGCCAAACTCTGGAAGATAGGAAGAAACTTCGGTGAGAAAGCGGGACTCCGTAGTCGCATGTATCACAAACTTTGCTTGCGAACGGGAGTTTCCTACGGATGGCAACTAGCGAACAAGTCCCCTGGAAGAAAATTGAAGTTTTAGGCGCAAGGTTTCACACTACTCGCGACATATCCTCTAATTGCCTTTGAAGCCTCAAACTTTGCCGTGCGGATGCCGTACGGCAGCTTTACGGGATTTCAGTGATTAGCTTCTGCTTTCGATCTTGGCCATGTTCTAAGAACCCTTTTGGTCACGGCATCGCCAAGTCGCCGCCTCGGGAATTGGGAACTCCGCGTCGTGCATCCTCAATTCCGTGTCTGTGTACCATCGCGTTGGTTTGTATTGTCCACGAGCACCGGTGCGACTGCTGAAGCCTGGAAAAGAATGTTGGCCAAGAAACGTAGTCGGCGGCGTGTCAAGTACGTTCTCTATTCGTACTGGAGGTGTTCCAAATGCTCGGTCCGGCGATCTTCTAAGCATCTCCGGACCTACAATCATATTCCGCATCAGTTTTACAGAGGTGGAAAATAAATTGTCGGACCGACGCCGCGATAAATTTTGCTTGCCCGTCGCGACAGCCCTAGCACCTCGCTGTTCGCGCTGCGAGCTTTCTTTTCAACATGCATGTTCGATGCGACTACATAAACCCTGAGCGTTGCCGGGCAACGAATATCCAGATTTGCCTGCTCCGATGTTTTCGAAAACATCCCATCGATGTTCCTCCCGCATTCGCCTTAATTGAGTTATTCGAAATTCGATTTGGCCGACATTGCGGCAACGTCGTCTCGTATTGGTAGAGCTCTTCTGTATTTCCAAGAGAGTTTCCATGTGCTCCATGCGTTGTAATCTCGATCAGCGATGGAAACATCCAAAATCGTGGGGCTTAGAAGTCCAGCTCCATCCGCAAGTGAGGTATTCGTGAGGATCGCTTGAGGACTACATCGGTAATTCCATGGGGGTATGCAGCCATTTCATAGTTCAAACATGAAAGTATCCGTCGTCACGTATCTACATGTAGTATTCAGCATTGATAAATTGATTCTTCGTCGCCCCCGTGATCCTACGATTCATTCATTGTCTCGATGGCATGGCTTCCGACAGGAAATCTAGACCCTACGAATGGCTCGTTCCATCACGTCATGTGTAAGATGCTTCGGGCAAAATATATACTCGGATGCCAGCAAAAACGTACCAGAATTTCGAGTTCCACCTTCAACGGACTCCGTAAGTCAGGAGGATATTACTATCGTCGGGTTGGTTTATCCCAGTCGAGACACCAGACTCAGATGGCCATCAACCCGTGATGCCCATTGCTTAGAACTTCACTATAGTTTCTGCTTGCTATAGCTAAGGCATGAGACTTAGGTAGTGGGTGAGGCTGACGGCGTGGAGAATGATATCTGAATCCAGCATTCGCCATATCGTATGAGATAAAGAACTTCACCCCACACCCCGATTCCGTTACGCATATCTTCAGATTGAAAGATATCTCGAACGTGGGATGTTATCTCGGGCTTGCGTAAATCTCTTTATCGCCATAACGATTAACAACTGCCGAACAGTAATGAGAAGCAAACTAAGAGCAAGGGGCATCACTTGCAAAACCATATGCCGGACTGATCCGTCTTACACCAGCGACTTTTTATGCTGGAATGACGGAAGCGGACCGCCCCTCCGAGCGACAAACCCCGGAATAACCCGGAGAAACCCGGAACGGACCGGGTGGGGAACGGCCGAGGATGGAGCAAGGGAAATATGGGGACGGAACGGGGAGGGGAGAAGGAGACGGCCTATCTTGAGCTCAAGCTCAGTAATCTTTCCCAATAGTTGATTTCCCCTCCTCAAGTGCGGGAATAACAGAAGAAGTCACATGACTTCACCTACTTCACTGTGTACGAAGCAGAAGATGACAGTTTACAGTAGGGACCTAGGCGGCCCGCGAGCCACCTCTCTTATCGAAGACAGGCTCATCCCGACCCGCCAGGATGCCGCCTTGTGCGGCGGCCAACGCGCTGCTCCCCTGTGTGCCTGTGTCTTCTCCAAAGTGTCCTCCCCGCTGATCCGCTCCCAACATCGACAGGAGCTCCAATTTCGCCTCGCACGTGGGGTGATGCTCGTCCACGTCATTGGCGAATGGCCCTCCCGCCAAAGCACCACTAACGGAAACGTTTCATCAAGAGTGGTGTCAGCGGTGCTTCGACAAGTGCTGTGTCCAATAAGACATCGCCCATATCGTTTGCTAGAGTCTCGTAACCTCGTTAAGTTCGTCTTCGAAGGCGGAGAAGCCCCCGGCTTTACGCCGTCTGACCTATGATAGATCAGACAGCTCGCTCAGATCCCCACTGTCTTCTAAGCTCTCGGTGTGTTAGTGCCTTGCTTTCTGCTGTACTCGGGGAAATACACGCCGCGCTTGAACATGGCAGCCGCAAGAGAACCATGTCATTTTCAGCATGCAGCTTAATCGCGCTATGAGATGGACCAAGCGAATGAGATAGGAAGCGGGCCGGCAGACGACGAACAGGATAGCTTCAACGACATGATCCCAAAAGTACAATAGTGGAACACTCTCGCCCTGCGCCAATTTCACTCGGCCATGTAACATTGGTTGAGGTTCGTTCCTCTCTCACAAAATCACCCCGCAGTGAAGACAACTTGGACCTTTTTAAACTGGTCTGAATTTTGCCTTTTTTTTCATTTTTCTGCTTTCGTTACGCCCAATTCCCTCTCTCGTTCTGTCGCTCCGCTTCTCCCCGTCCTCGCCTCATTCCTCTCCCTCTCAACCACCGAGCATCCAAATTCATGATGCACCACGAACCGGACGCAAAGATGTTCGACCCGGCGACGCAGAAGAAGACGGTCGACTCCGGGGCCCCGGCCTCTGACATCGAAGACACCTCCGTCAGCTCGGCAAAAGACATTCTGGAAAACGAGGGCGAGGACCCCGTGCTCGCAATGAAAATGCACCTCGTCAATGACGTATGAACCAACCAAAAAAACAAAAAAAGCTTCCAGAGTCTGGGCTCACGAGTCTCTCACCCAGACACGTCCGCCGCCAACACAGCTCTCAATGCTGCCAAACCACTTATCTACAGAGACTAACCAGCCCAGGCAAACGATGAAATTGGCTGGACAAACTTCCACTGGAAGCTCTTCGTCCTCAACGGCTTCGGGTACGCCGTCGACTCGCTCATCGCCCTGGTCCAGTCCGTCACAAACGCGGGCGCAATGCTCGAACTCGGCAAGCCGTCCACCTACTCGAACGCGGGCACCGTTTCGCTTTACGTGGGCCTGCTCATCGGAGCGATTTTTTGGGGCTTCGGCGCGGATATCATTGGGCGAAGGATCGCGTTCAACGTCACGCTGCTCATCACGTCCCTCGCGACAATCGTCTCGGGTGCGAGTCCGAATATCGAATCGTGGGGCTTCTTCACTGCGCTATCGGCGTTTGGAGCTGGCGGTAACTTGGTGCTCGATCCGACGGTCTTTCTCGAGTTCCTCCCGAGTAATAAGCAGTGGACGGTAACGGCGCTCGCCTTGTGGTGGGGTTTCGGACAGGCGCTGGTGGGCTTCATTGCATGGGGATTCTTGAGTAAGATGCGATGGCGTTCCCGGTTTTGCTGCTGAGTAGATGCTGACTCCTTCACAGCCCAGGAGCGATGGAACTGCACTGAGGGCATGGATTGCAACTGGTCTAATAATCCTGGCTGGCGCTACGTCTCCTTCACCTCGGGAGCCTTCGTCTTTGTCGCGTCCGTTGCGCGAGTGACTGTCATGCGCCTGCAGGAGACGCCAAAGTACCTTCTCAGCGTCGGCCGCGATGAAGATCTGGTGCGCAACTACCAAAAGATGGCGCAAAAGTACAACCGACCCTGTTCGCTCACGCTGGAGAAATTGACGGCGTGCGGGCAGATCAAGAACGCTGGCCAGAGCAGAAACAACTTCAAGTTTGTGCTTCGCGAGTTAGGCGCACACGTCAAGGGTCTCTTTTACACCAAGAGAATGACGCTTAGCACTGTTTTGGTTTGGCTGTCTTGGACGCTGATCGGTCTGGCGTATCCCTTGTTTTATGTCTTCCTGCCGTAAGTTGCCACGAGACTTTGAAGAACGCGAAAGAGATTAACCGAGAGTGATAGATCATATCTTGCCTCGAGGGTGCCGGATAGCACCGAGACGCCATTCGAGACGTGGCGAAACTACACGTTGACCAATATATCTGGCATTCCTGGCCCGATCATCGCTGGTTACCTGGCTAATCTTCCTCACATCGGCCGCAAGTACACCATGGCCATTGGCGCTTTGCTCTCCATGGCGTTCTTCTTTGGTTACACAGCGGTGTCGACTGCTGACCAGAACATCGGCCTCAGTTGCGCGATTGGTGAGTACTTAACTTGATTCCAAGCCCCCTCAAAACTTGGAAGAAATTCTAGCTGACGTGCGGATTCAGCATGTGCAATCAACATTTACTACGGTACACTGTACGCATATACCGTCGAGGTTTTCCCATCAGCTCACCGCGCCACGGGCAACGGTATCGCGGTCGCCTTTAACCGTCTTATGGGCATTGTGTCTGCTTTCGTTGCGAGCAGTGGAAACACGGCAACATCGGTTCCTTTGTATGTCTGCGCGGCACTGTTTGGAGTCATGGCCGGCGTGTCTGCTCTGTTCCCCTTTGAGCCGTATGGAAAGAGAAGTTCCTAGACTTGCTAGAAGTTTTCTACTTTACGCTTGGTTGGTAGTGTCGCATCGGAAAGGAAGTAGCCTCCAGATATTTGGATTACCTCGGCCTGACTTGTCCACTGGATACGGCACTGTAGCAGCGAAACTAGCTGGAGAGAGGAAGGCAAGAAGACTCCAATCTTCCCATCTCGTTTGCTTCTGCAACAGAACTCAGTGTCGAGAAGTTGATGGACTCTAGATTTGGTCTCGATGAATTCCTTGGTTTCAGAAGTCTTTATTGCGGTTCTGAAGAGCATCTTAGACGTCATAGACTGAGAGGCATGCTTCATTTTCGGAGAGGAACATGATTTCGCGGCTGGACGTGTTGTCAACAGCCGAGATGTTAGAAAGTTTGATTGCTCCATTACAAAATACGATACCCCCGTTCAACTCCAGTTTTACCCGATTCCTACTTTGCCTAGCTAGTTAGTACTGGTTGATAACGACAGATATGTCCGCAGGCGGAGGTCCGCCAACAACAAGTGATTAGATGTCTAGCCCCAACATCTGTGACTAACAGATGATCGAGAATCATCTGTATTCCTTACGAGAGCTGTCCGATGCTCGCTGTCGTACGCCTTGGCTCTGCACACCTTCGGCTCGGCCTTCCGCAGAGCTCGGGGCTCTCGGTGTCGCAGAAAGAGGGGCCAAGATACGTGCAAGATCAGACATCGGTAACTCTAGAATCCTAGATGAAAGCAGGTGACTATTGGATCATGAGAGAAGAAGGACACATCCTCATGCCAAGTGGGATATGCCGATCGCAGAAACCGTAGCTAAGATCTCAAAACTACGGCAGCATAAGTAAAACTGCTAATGATGGTGGCCGTCAAACCCATTTCATCGTCACGGATCGTAGTGTTATCATAGAACTTTACTCGAACCACTTGCTTATTACTCGGAGATTTAAAACATGGCAAGTCACTATGTTTGCGGGGAAACTAGCCATAACCCTCTGTAGTTGAACAATTCTGCCGATCTTATTGGACCTGGGCTCGCCTCGAAATGTCTCCTTCTTAAGTTTACTTCTACATTGGACTGGAGTCTCGAAACAAGTCGCGCAACATCCTGCTCAACTTGCACGTGTTCTCGGTTGCTAATGGGAGAGCATTGGTCATCGGCAGGCAGTGTGATCTACTTACCATCACGCACGCAACATCCATGCCCTCCTTGGCATTCTTGCTAGTCGTCCAAACCTTGGGCAGATCGCCCCGGCAGCTCATCCAACTTCCTAATCCAACAGAAACTCTTGCCGTCGGGAGAAGTTTTAGGCGGTCTAGCGGGCCGGGAGATCAAAGCTCGGGACCGCGCTTGGCCTCAGCTCCCCGCGCGCGGTCCATGCTCCCCCCAGCCTTACAATGCATTGATGATATCCCTATGGCCCCTCCTGTGCCCCCCTCCCAACGTGATCGTTCTCGTCAACTTTAACCAGGGTGTAATGTCAGCCTCATTATTCATCGTCAGTCCAGACGCTCTTGGCGGTATTGGATTCTGTATATCCCCTCCAGGTGATTCGTTTCACGGATTGTTCCACTGTGATGCCGTGTCAATTTGGTCGTGTTTCCCAAAAGGCCAAGCAATTTGAGACATTCGATCGGCAAAGACACCGGCCTCTCGAGCCGAGGCTCGTCTGAATAAAATCTGACAAACAAAACACTCCTTGTCAAACAATGTAAACTTTCCAACTTTTAAGGTGTCACAGGGTAAGCAAACTGTTGAGTTTGGGTTACAAGAGGCTCTTTGCGGGAGAGGCGGGATAGAGTCCAAACAAGTTTTGGTTCTGTACAACAAGCGGGAAGTCAAGGCAAATGAGGGGTTAAAAGTGTCAGCCTTCAAAGCAGAGGGCAACTTATTTTGTGACAGTTGAGTTAACGAGCTACTTTGATGGAAAATCCGAGAATGAGTCTAAGGCACTTGGCGTTATGAAGTATCATTTGACGAAATTTATGTTGATCTACATAAGAGCAGTTCTTGACAGCGGCGATCATGAACCGTGCCATCGTGCCGAACGAAACGGAACACGGGGCTCACCGATCCCCAACTACCAAGACAAGTCGACTTTTGCCGAGCCTCTGAGAAGGAACCCCTGCCCCATGTCTCGATCAAGGCAGATGTTTCGTCAAAGATGAGATGGGTGAGAGGTCCGCGGGACTATTCTTAGCCTCTCAGGTGTGCCGCAAGCAACACCACCAGAACAGACTTCGTCGCATATGAAATCTTGACACTAAGATCTTCAGGTTCGCGTATAGTTCCTATATGTACGCATTGGTTGGAGGTGCTTTTAGCACATTCAGTTGATGGGGATGCCGTGACTCGTTCTCGGGGGGTCGCGTATTGGTCCCACGCCGAACCCCCCTCTGATGTCTCCATCGCCATGCAGTCTTGGCCGTGGAGACTTCTTGTTGAAACTTGTGGGCGAAAGTCTATGTCGTTCTGACCGAAGTATGAGGCTTCGTTGGCGATCGGCCACGAGCGTTGAACGTTCACATGCATGGGACGGTGTCGAAAGCAACATACTCTAAATCCTGTGTTTTTTTTGTAAAGATCAACGCAGTTGATGTCTATAAATATTGGATGGATGGCCACTCCCGACCCCAAAGCTTAGTATCATAGACAGCTCATACAAACACAACTTTCAGGACACCGAACAAGACTTGGCTAGAAAGATTCAACATGCTCGTCCCTTCCCTCAAAACCATCGTCGCCCTTGGCGTTGCATTCTATGCCACCGCTGCGCTGGCGGCTCCCAACGGGCAAATCGGGGCTAATGTTCAAGACTTATCCGAGGTAAATTGATTGAACAAACGAGCTGTGGCAATATCGAATGCTAATGGATCTGGGGAACTAGAGGAACGAGGCACTTGTGAGATTTCTACGACTCTACCTCGCTCAAGTCCCCAATTGGTGCTCTTAGCTGACTAGTTCGACCAAAGGAACAACCTGACCTTGACGCCGTCCCTGTAAGCTCAGATACAAGGCACAAGCGATGTTTGACCCCCGACTGATTTCATAATTACAGGGGCTTGGTGATACCATCGAGGCCCGTGGCAAACCACCTCGCCGCCCAAACAATAACAATAATAACCGGAGGCCGAACGGCAGGCCCAACGGCAGACCCAACGGAAGGCCCAAACGTCCCCCAAAATAAAGGAGATGGGTACATGCATGCGTCATGGTCCTGACTAGTTCTCACTCGTCGCGAACGCACTACGATTCGGGCTGGTCTCAATGAACATTACTAGTTAATGGTCTTTATGGACATGCTGCTATCATAAGGTGTAGGGAGCTGTGAAGCCACGATGTTGTTGAGACAAGTTGGGTTCTGGGTGTAGATATATGCCTGAGAAAGAAATTGAGGAGAGTGGTCTTCATCAAAGTTGTGATCATTTGTTATACCAAGAACGACAACGAAGTATCCCCTATCGATGGGCAAGTACCTCAATTGAGCGAAAGCTTGGTATAACCCATGGAGAAACTCCTCGCAATGACCAACAACGTGTGCATACACATAGATCTACACATAGGATATCTGTATTTCTTGTATCTGTCTCGTGGGGTATCTAAGTACCTATGTTCGTCACGGTGAGAAGGAATTATAAACGTGAATATATACCAAAGAACACCTAATGGAACATTTGGACACTATCCTATCCTTGCGTTCTATCGCATATGGCCACGGAAGCTTGGCCATCTCGGTGACAACACAAATTTGACCCAGGCCCACGCTGGCACACTGGCGAGTGTCCCCCGCATCCGTAACACCCAAGGCCTGTCACACAATCGCCTCTGCCAGGATCACAAGGGTCCCCTTGTCCTCTCGCTCTTTTTCGAAGCCATGGTTGCTATCATGTGTTAGCTAATTGCGACGTCCAAGTTCGTGTAATCTTGAGGCAAGGGGTGGGTTCCTTACGGTCGGATCTTCTAACCAGGATGTGTGGTATTCCGCTCCGAGACTCGATTCTGATACCAGGTTTTTCGCGTCCACTGTTGGGGCAGCAGATACACGGGTGATTGTTGCCGCAATAATAAGAAGAGTTGAGAGAGCCTTCATCTCTCTAGATGGGGTCATTCGAGATGAGCCGATAGCAGCAAGATGTTACGTTCTTGTTCCGATGATGAACAGTACATGTATCTAGAGCAATTCCGTGAGATTGATTATTTGCAGTAACGTGAGTCCTTTCTAAGTACATATTCTGTGATCCAGTGGGGCCTGAAGTTATATAGCGACGCGCTCAAGCCTCGAGTGCGTACGACGAAGTCTTGCTTCGGGTCACAGCGTGCGTCATCCGAACTACTCTGTTGCAGCCCATGACTTATCAACGGTGAAGTGATGTATTGCCGTTAGAAGTGAACTCCGGAATTATGGCCGATTGGCCGTTGCATGAGCATTGACGTTGTGGTAGTCGGGGACCATCAGACATGTTTCCCCGGTCTAGGCAAGTAGAATGGGAACAGCACGACTAGGCACGTACTTGACGCTGGGGAGTCCTGACCTAGATGACTAAAGGGGTATAATGTCCAGATGTGCAATTGCTACTACTAAAAGTCTGCCACTAAAGGCTTCACTGATGGGCCGACGCAGCTCCATGAGGAAGAGACGTAAGCATCTTGTGATGAACCACGACTAAACACCTTCGAGCCAGTGGCAATACCGAGCTGAGTATCTGTTATGAAAACACGACTACCGATTGATAAACCTAATTTGGTAAGACGACGGCGAAAGTGTCACTACATGCAAGCTGGTAGGGCTCAGAAGCATCATGCATGCTGCTAGTGATCCCCCGTCGGCGATCAAAAGTTCAGGTGAGGCGCACATCAGCCAAAAGTTCGTTGATGACGCCCCGAGCCATCGCCTGAATGTTTTCGACTACCGATATAAGGAAGAGATGGCAGAGCTTGGGCTTTGAAATTGCCTTAGGATGCAATTAGGAGATGTCACAGCACTTGGGAGGCAGCCTGGAAATCGCAGTGAGGGAATAAGTCCGTGTTTGTGCCCACAATTTCACGATCTTTCATCACCGAGTGCGATCTGATCTATTCCCTCAATACACCACACTTAACTCAAAGGCCCTTTCGCTTTGAAGGATCACCCCGAATTCAAGAGCATAAGCTCACCTGTCCCAGGTTCACACAGCATCAAGTGACAAAGGTTTGAGCGGAAAACTTTGTAATCTATAGGAATCTGTGGCACTCCTCATACATTCTATGGTTCATGCCATATTGTCGAGGAAAGATTCAACCAAGTACTACATCCTCCAAAGCAGGTACTTCGACATAACCCGCACTGGCAGCCAATTGAACATAGATGCCATCGTGATGTGGGGTCAACCCCTGGCTTTACAAATATCGAGCCCCAGTTGAGAAGCAAGAGAGCGGATAAGTATTCGGGTTATGCTAGACCGAGGATAAACATGTGCCTTCTAAATCACAAACCGGCTAAATTCTGATCCCACATCAGTCGCAACTTCCCCCGGGCATGATTGAACAAATTACTCACTACTTAAGGACCTTGAACTTGGCCGAGCAGTGAGATGGCGTATTAAAGTCGTGTTTCCAAGTGTGAACGCCCGAAGAGGAGAGTATTAGTTTTGGATAACCTACGAAAGTGACTTGTTTGACTGTGCAACTTATGGACGGTCCTTCTCGTCCAAATTGAAACTAACCTTGCCTTAGTTGATCTGCTTGAATATTAGTAGGCCTTGTCTAATCCTCATGTCATCTTTCGGTCGCGTATGGTCAATCCATCGAGGTGGATTGCCAGTGGGCAATGATAACAACCACTATTGACAGAAACGATGCCAGATCCAACCAACCGAGCTGGCCAATAAGCCAATGTTAGCCAAGACATAAGGCTGAATAAGCCAAGGCACCAGGCAAAATCACATCATGCTTGTCTGCAAATAGATCGCACCGTGTGGCTTCCGGGTTGAAGAAGGAAGGTGAGCCGCAGGATCGATCATCTATCAAGAGCGTCTACGGATACTCCCGCTCATGTAGCAAAGAGGGGCAAACCATCCCAGTTCCCATCGGCTACTACTCTGGGGACCTTTGTTCGGTGGTCTACGTCAGCCAATGCCGGCGGGATGGTCATGCAGCATGCAAGTCATGGCCCTGTACCTCTCGACGACACCCCGGGTTTGAAACAGCGTTGATCGAATGGAACATATCAAGGTTCATTCCATTGGCTTGGTCGTCATCCCGGTGCCTTGGAGTTGGTACATCGCCCCTTGAAGTGTCAAAAAGCTTAGCCTTAGACATCGCTAGTACGTATAACGTCAATGTCGTAAAATTTGAGAAGCGGCTCTAGAAGTTTCCTAAGTAGTTTCAAGTACATGCACTCGTGAGTAGATACCTATAACACACACCCCGTTGAAACTTGTTCTCACAACTGTGCTTGGTTCGAATTGGCGATTTATTCTGACTCATCTACCACAAGGTTTTTTTTTTTTTTTTGGCTCTATTCCGGAATGAGATTCTATTCAGGAAAATCCAGTAGCGGCATCAAATGTTTCTACGCAATTTCAAAGAAAACATGAAATGACCACAGACGAGTATTTCAGATCTAATTCATTCGACGTGCCGTGCCTGCTGAGAGCTTTGCTGATGTGAAGCCTCTCGCTCAAACGTGCCTGTCCGGCTATGAGAACTCCCTTCTGGGGTCGTGGTGTGGGCGAAAGTTTAGGCCCCAGCCTCCCGAGTCCCGCGGTTGACCAAGGATCCTCACCCGAACTGCAATCCATGTGGGACTGAGAGTGGGAATTTGGAGAAGAGGAGATGGCGGGGCGCGAAAGACCCATCAGTTAGTCCATGGAGTAAATCCTTGCTTCGAGACAACCGTCCGGTTTTCGTGCTCGGTCACAGTCCGAATCCAAGACGCGGGGCGGTGTGGAGGGCGTGGAGGGCCGAGTGAAGGCCGACTCCGGAATCTTCCCCCAGGTATCCGTATTTTAGTCAACAACAAGTGCGGGATCTGGGAAAACGCGGGGATTGGCCGGGTGAGGAGTGGGAATCGCGAGATTGGTCTTCATATTGTCGGGAGTAAAATGTGGTCAGAGTTAATGCTGACGAGGTAGAAGTTGGCCATGCGATACTTGGCAGAGTTGAGATTTCTCTTCTCCACTTGCTCCTGCAGTTTCTTCTTCCTGTGATTTGGGGAATTACTCCAATTCTGCCCTCCATTTGCAGCTTGAGTCTTGCGGCGTGACCCATGACTGGGACGCTGGATTTCTTAGCGCAGACTTCACTTACACACTAGGATGGATTCACGATAGTGGGCAAGATGGTTGTGTGTTCAGTGGTAGTTTACTTGATTCGCTTTATGCGTTTCAGTTCATTATGGCATTAATCCATTCTATCGACATAAGTCTTGCCACATCCCGTGATTCACACGAGCCTGAAAAGGAATGGCAAGGTTGAGGTTTTAATGTACAATACGCTCTCTTTTGGGTATCAAACCGCATGGTTTCAACTTCACATAATAATTCGCAGCGCTTAAACAAGGTATCTGAAACCCTTGCCCAGCCTGTGCGAAGCCTCAGCCTCCTCCGCGCTGGTGTTGGCGGTATCAGCTGCCTCGCTCTGCTCAAGCTCCTTGTTCAACTTGTCAAGAATGACCTTGAAGATGTAGCAACCGACAATGGTGATACCGAACATGGCAGTGACGATACCGTAGCTCTTACGGAAGCCGTTCTCCTTGAGGTTCCAGACGTATGATCCGGCAACATTACCAAGCTGGGAGAAGGCGTTGATCATGGCGATGGCAACGGCACGCTTGGCAGGGGGGCGCGGGAACGAGGAGGAGATCCAGGAGTAGAAGACGATGAAGCCGGCGTACGAGCTAGCCTGGAGGAAGAGAGCGACGTAGCGCGCGGCGACGTTGAGAGTCGACATCGAGATGACGAAACCGACGAGACCGACGCAGATAGGGCCGACAATGTGCCAGAAACGCTCCTGGGTGCGATCGGCGTGCCAGGCGTTAATGAGGGAGATAAGGCAGGAGAAGGCCCAGGGAGGGGAGCTCATGAGCAGGGTGGGAACGTAGCCGAAGCCTAGGGTCTGGGTAAGGGTAGGGAAGAAGGCGTTGAAGGAGAGACCGACGACGTAGGCGGTGAAGGTCAGCATCATGATGTAGATCTTGACGTCCTTGACAGCCATGATGAGACCGTCGAGAGGGCCCATATCGTCCGAGTCGGCGTCAGCCTCACCGACATCCTCAGTCATGCGCAGCTGGGCGACGTAGAGCTCCTCCTCGGTGAAGCCGCGGGAGTTGGTGGGCAAGTCGGGAAGAATGAAGGCGGCGGAGATGGCGACACCCATGGTGACGGCACCCTCGATCCAGAAGAGCCAGCGCCAGGCAGCGTGGCCGAGGACGCCCTGCATGTTGGAAAGGACACCGGCGCCGATGAGGGCGGAGAAGGCATTGGAGATGAGGTTACCGCAGAAGAGGATGGCGTTGCGGGTGGTGAGTTCGCGGCGGGTGTACCACTTTGACAGAATCATGAGGGCACCGGGCAGGAAGGCGGCTTCGATGAAGCCCAGGCAGAAACGGGTGGCGACCATGCCTCCAAAGTTTGTGGTGACGCCGGAGAGGGTTGAGATCATGCCCCAGATCAACATGGCGGCGGCGATGTACCAGGACGGGCGGGAGATCTTGTTGATGACCATGTTGGAGGGAATCTGCATGAGAATGTAGCCGACGTACAGAATACTCAGGCAGGTGGCGTATTCGTTGTTGTCCAGCTGCAGGTCATCTTGCAGACCGCGGAGACGGGCGGCGGCGATGTTATTTCTGTCGAGGTAGTCTGAGGGGCATGCCGCGTTAGTTTACAAGTCTGCGATCAAGTGAGATGAGATCTCGGTGAGTGGAACATACTCATGATGTAGATGAGCACGAACAGAGAGCATCGCATGTCAAGCTTGCGCTTCATGCTCTTCTCGACTGCTGCGCGACGCTCAGGGCTCATAGCCCGGGGCGCGTTGGGGTCGGTGTAGTTGTTCTCGACATTATCGACATCGGCGCCCTTGAAGTCGGCGCCTTGGGTGATCTTGTCGTTCTGTGTCGAGTCCATCTTTGCGACTGTCCTGTCGGATCTCTACACAACTAGGGGAGAGTGTGTCGAGGAAAGAGGATGGGAGACGGAAGAAGGAATCAAGAGGTCGTCTGGATTGACTCGAGGTTAACTCTGGAAGGAGGACGATGGGAAAGCTATTAGTTATAAAGCGGTGCCAGGCTTCGGGCAAGTCCCGATCGTCGCGGGGAAACACTTAACCACCGCCCCTCAACAACATTTTTATGTGGGGTGAAACCTGCTTCACCCATCACAGCAAGAGTATACGCGCGTGAGAGGTAAGAATTTTGGAGAATGGGCCGGGATCTGGTACGAGTCTCCAGTCCCCCAGTTCGGTCTAGTTGCAGTCCAGATTCTCGGCACAGAGTCGCGGCATGCGGCTGCTTGGAACGAACGCGATAGCTGCTGCATTGGACATGGAGCTTCTTCGGCTGCACCAGGATGACGTGGGGAAGGATAAGACCATCCGTGGGGAAGTTCAGGTCGGGGTTAACAGCGGAGCGAGTGACTTGATCTTTTGGAGTGGTTGAGATTGACAACTTGAAAACCTCGAATAGAGACTGGAGAGTGCGCGCGTTACACGGAGCTCGTTCTCGCCTCCGTCCGCGGGGAACGTCACCTTGCATCCCGGGGGGGGACGAACCCGTTGAACCAGCTTCCAATTGCCCCATTGCCCCCAAAAGTCTGGGATTTGACGGTCAGCTGGAGTTCTGGAGGGCCCCGAAGTGGAATCTTTGGGATAATAGCGCTCCCCCAACTTTTTTCTTGCACGTACTCCAGTCCCCCCAGCTTCACCCCAAGGGGAATCCCACAGTTTCTGAACTTGGCTCTTGGCTTTGGTTGAAAGTGGGAGAAGACCAAAAGTCGCGCGACTTTGGGGGTCAAATGTCTCTGATTCAAGGTAGGACCGAAGTTTCCACCGGATGGTCCCGCTAGCTGGCCGCCAATTCGCGACAAGTGCCGGTTGAGATCCATCGCCTTGCGTCTGGCTGGCGTTGGAAAAGACTCAAGCGTGTCAAGCATCTTTCTCCGCGCGCGGTGGGACGGGGATTGGGGGAGGAGGAGAGATACAAAGTGGGCAGCGTGGGGAAAGGTCCGAATGGAATCATCCAATGAAGTCCTCACCGACTGAGCACGACCTGTCTGATTACGGTCAAGATTGTCGGCGATCTACTCCTATTTCGGGATGTGTGGCCGGCAAGGGTTGCGTTCGACCAACGACGGGGCGCGGAGTCTTGCGGAGTTTAAACAATAGTGACGTGAGCGAGCCCGTTTCGAAATGTTCGAAATCTCCTGCCTTTTCCGAGGTCTGCTGCCCAGATGCGTTCAAGACCTAAACGTCCAGGCAAAATCCAGGGGGATGTTTTAAAAACCAAGCAACCACCAGCTCACGTGGTCGCAAATATTGTCTACATTCCTGAGGATGACGTTCCAGTGCCATTTCCTCTGACACCACAAAACGTGGTTCCCGACCGAGGACCTGGTTGAGATCCTCGTCGCAACGTTGAAGTCTGGCCTGGGCGCCTGGGGTAGCATAAGTATCCCCCATGCACGTCAAAAGAAGATGTTGCCCAGAGACTTGGGACGAGGGTGGCGCTTTGCCAAGATTGAAGTTTTTTTCTTTCCCCAGTGTATCCGTAAAGAATGTCTTGAAAGCCGTTCGCCGAGCTTGGCGTCCTTGGCCCGAATCCGAACTCATCACGAGATGGTCTTCTCGATTATAAATCTTTTCCGCTTCTCCGAACAAGAAGGATCCGTAGATGCTTGGGTAGGCCTGCTCGAGGCTGCAAGCCTCCCGGTTGTGTCGGCCCCCTTCTTACTGTTTCTGGTGCTCGCTCAGTATCTGGTTGGTGGCCTGAAAACCCGCATCAGCTAAGACTAGGAACCTTGATTCAAAGCGCCGGGCACAATACCTCTGGTCCGGCGAGAACCCCGTGTAGCATCTGCCGTACTCTTAATGCGATGCAAAATGTCCGTTGCATCCGTTCACTAAGAGTGACCTGTGATTGTTCCTATGAGTTGCACTGAGATATCGAGTATGTGCCATCTGAGTTGAATGAAGATCTACCTTTGAGACTATAGATGGACTGTCTAAGATGGAGAAATTGGCTCAATATCTTGAGGGCACAACCGAAGTCCCGGCCAATAGGTACTGGGGCTAGAATTCGAGTCCCGGTTTACCTAGTAAAGTCCATCCGCTCACCGATGCTTTGGTTGGACTTAAACTTGAGCCTGATCGTCTCGGGGGGCTAACGCTCAAGGCTGCACCAGAAAGGTTGATTAAGCCTTTCCTAGCTTTTCCAAGAAGCCCCCATTCTTCCTGGGCTTACTAGTGCCGCAGCGTGCCTGAGATGCTTGAGTTGATGATACCTGCTTCTGGTGCCATCGGCGTACGAGCTGTACGTTTGGCATTGATCTCGGCAGCCAAGCTCAATGCACAATTTCTTTTGAGAGTCGGGTATTCTTGCATTCGTGGTTCCGCGAGCCGCTAGACCAGATAGTCTTCTCAATGCCATCGTGGCAGCTCCCGAATGGTGAAGCTCGTCTTCCGTAATTCAGTGGCTCTCGGCTCAGGACATTGTTGCGCCCGAGTCCCCACTCATAAGCAATCTTTCGGCGGCCGCCTCATCATCCTCGTCCGAATCATCATCGTCATCATCACCGCCCATCAAGTCGATGACCAGAACAGAGCCTGAGCTGAGCGTATCTAACTGGAATCCAGCCTGCAAGACCTCAGGAGCATCAAAAATGCAACCGGCAACATCGAGGCTGATGTCAGCGTCCTTAAGCGCCAAGCAGACGAGTCGGAAGTGCTCGTGGTGCTGATCCGTAGCATCGTCTCCGTCCTTGTTGCCATCGAAAATCAAGACAACGTTGCGGTGGCTGAAGCAGAAGGTATCATTGACCTCGGGTCTAGTGACATCTCTGAGAGCGGCCTCGAGCTTTGAAGGTTCGGTCTGGGCGTTGGCTGTGAGCCGTGTGAAGATGCTGCCATTGAGCAGGGCTTTTGCTGTGCTGGGTTTGAATGGTGAGAAGATTGTGACGTTTGGCGGAAGTGCCGGTGCGGCAGGTGCCGAGGGGAAAGTCTTTGGATCCATGACTGATTATGAAGTTATTCCCGTCGTGCTGTGAGATATTGTCCGTGTTGTAGGGTGTTATCCGTTGGCATGTCTAAGAAATGAGGCAGGGTCTGCAAAGTTTTCAGGGATGACTAATTTGAAAGGCGGAGATGACGTGGGGGTCACCGGTGCCGAAGAATCCCGGAGGCGGTCCGATGTGGGCCTGGAAAGGCCGGTGAGGCAGGCACGGCAGCAACTGCATCGCTTTTGGTAAGCTTTGCACCGCACGAACACATGAATCAGAAACGGCACCGATTTTTCAGACTATTGGTAACCCTGCAATTATTGTAAAGTCCTCTCGTCGCCGGAACATTCCTCGAACTCAACCCCTCGGAGTCTAGGTTAGCCTGAATGGGAAGCGACCAGCAGAGATGACCGGAAGTTTCCCTGTTGAGGTCTGTGTGCTGCTATGATGATGTCAAAAGTTCCCCGCGAAAGATTGGCGTGTTACCCCGTACGCGAACCAGCAGTAGAAGACTATAGAAATCATCAAGTAGCATGTTCAGAATCCCCAGAGAGTTCTGCCTAGACTGCCTTCTTGCCCAGTGGCTGGGCTTCTCACCACCTGCCACTGACCCCATTGTAATACGCAAAAAGCAACAGTGCAATTGACTTTAGCAATCGTGTATGTAGCGATCGGCAGAGTGATGCAAAAAGGGTCTTGAATAGTCTGGGGACTGACGATCAGGCTGATTGCGAAGTGTATGATTGGACTGCGCCGTACCGTGTGAACATGAGCTTTATGAACATCCCACCACTACCGCCCGACAAGCGCTCACCCCGCGTCATTGAAAGTGGCGCAAGCTACTTTAAGCCATTCTCATGACAATGCACGGCTTCAGGTGGCCATCTTTGGTTGGGAGAGCGATAAGGCGTGACGACGTTCGGTGACTTGATCTTCAGTCAGTGATGATCCAGGACCAGGCAGAGTAGGTAGTAAGTAGGGGAAATGATGTTCATGATCCTTTCTTACGGGAATCTGAGATGACGTGGATGATGTCGTGCTTGCGTCTGTTCCGTCGCATGAGCAGTAGCATAACTCACCAGTTCGAAAACTCCCCTGTCTTCGAGCATTATATAAACCCTCCAGGTCTCGCGGTTGAATAATGTTGCACATCATTGGAACAAAATCCTTTGAGATCAAACAGTAAAACCGGTTGAAGTCCAATATCATCAGATTACTTACCTGAATCGAAGAATTCACTGATAAGAACCATGGCACCCAAGTTCTTCTTACCCAACGGGTCATAATTAGTACCCAATGTCATTGATCAGACTTACACTAACCGACAAAACATCACAGCTCGAGCAGACGCTTTTCTTTCTCTCTTTCTCCTGCTTCAAAGGCAACGAAGAGAGTCTTGGCTCAGCGTTCGAATAACCGACGCTCTTTCGACTCGCAGGCGAGCTCATCAACGCTTGGCGATATGCCCGTTGTAGAGGTCGAGAGTTATCTGACGGCACCGGCTGTCCGATGGTCAACTGCAAATCGAATTTGAGTTGATTTGTCTTGATTCAATATATAAAGGTAGCTGGTGGATTGTTACGAGACCTGCATGAAGTAGATACAGTGGCTGGCTTGACCACTTGGCAGAACTCAATGTTGTTCGATACCCAGGACTGAAAGGAAAGGATGACCACAATCCAAAGCTTCCATATTGTTATTGAGATATTCGATTTTACTGAAGCCTCACATTACCTCTTGTCCCTAGACCTCATCCACATCATCATGCATTGAAACTAATTGTCTCTGATCCTTTTTGCAACAGTCTTGGTATCATTCGGTTCTAGTTCATTCAGTAAATGTACCAATATTACTCCTCGTAAGTATGTACTTCTAACGCTGTAAATCGACATGGTCTGCAATGAGGGCGATGATGTCACTCGCCGATGCATCTGGGCTGATGCAACCCAAGATATGCTGGTCTGGTCTAACCAGAACTGCACTTCCCTCAGAGAAACCACCTTTCGTATCGTACAGTCTTTGGTGACTGTCAGAAGTAAACTGGAAATCGACGTCTGCACCCCAAAGCATAAGGCGAGAACTCAATTTGTTACCAAGAGCCTTTTTGCAGTCATCGAACCGTTGGTTCCAAGCTCCTCGACATGGTACAATGAGAGAGAATGTACCTGTACTCGCCAGGTCAAGAGTAGAATAGCGTTGAGCCTCGATTTGCTCATTCGATAGCTCATTCACATACGACGTGTCGATGGGTTGGTGCAAAATCTTCCGTTGATCATTTAGTTCTGTGAACTTGATCCAAGCATGTGGCAACCTGGCGCCAGACTGGAACTTTGGCGTAAAGTCCGAGGCATTCGCCGGTGGCTTCGTGTCACCGTACACATACCCAATGTGAATTTCAAGCTGAAGAGGATTATGTTAATGCCTACTTCCAGAATCCAATCTGGTGGAGATGCACTTACGTTGTCAAAATGTTCACGTTGTCCCTCGACCTTCTCGGCGATTAAGTCCTGCTTGGCCGGGTCGTGGATGGCTTCATACATCCGTTTCCGGGCCTCGTTGAGGTCTTCGACATCGGCCGTTCCGATGGCCTTGAGAAAAGAGAAGATGGACTTTCCGTTTTTGACACTCTGAGCTGCAGCAATGACCGCAATGGGTCGTCTATCAGTCTCATAAGTGTCGAGAATACGTGGATTTGCCCAACCCTGGTGTACGGCAGCGACCTTGTAGGCAAGATTGTGCGCGTCAGCCAGGCCAGAGTTGAGGCCGAGGCCACCGGTTGGAGGGAATGAATGTGCTGCGTCGCCGACCCTGTGACGATGAGGATTAGTGCATTACCATCGTGCGGGAAAATTTACGGATGATACGCACAAGAACACGTTTCCACGACGGTATTCCTTCGCCACCTTGCGGCTCAATACCCATGGTCTAAAACTCATAATCCGGATCGATATACCTTGTCCTATCGCGGCCGACACGGTGGCATGTGCGAGTTCTTCCGTCCATGATTCCACAGGATGTCTCTTTGACTAGCCCGGTCAAAGTCAGTAGACGAAGAGATCAGCCTTGGGAGCAAGAACATGATCCGACTTACATCAAAATTGCTGATCAAAACCTGGTTTCCATCTATATCATATGCAATGATAAAACCAGAGCAAGCAGGGTCCGCGATCCAATGTAGCATCCCCACCCCATTCTTCACAATTGGCCGAAGATTTGCATTGAAATGTATCGTCATCATTGTCTCGTCTGCGTCCCCTTTGTAAGCTGAATTGCATGACGCGAACCATGAGAAAACTTACATCCATCTTCTCCCTCAGTCTCAATTCCCAGAAAACGTCGGACTTGGCTCTTCGCTCCATCACAGCCAATAACATGCCTGGAGGTGACTGTCCAACGACGCTTCGTGGAACGTTCTTCAACGACGGTCGTTACTTTATCCCCTCGCTGTGTGGGAGTCAATATCTTGTCTTGGAGCACCTGGAAGTTCTCGAAACTTTCTCTACTTACCTGCTCACACGAAATGAAACCAACCCCTTTTCGAATCTCAACATTTGGGTCAGTTTCTAGATGTTCTGCAACGAATTTCTCAAAATCGGGTTGCGGGATATTGTGGATCATCTTCAGTAATGCGTGTGTAAGTAATTGACTTTGGAGACAATTAGTGACGAAAATTCAATTGCTTCCATACCTCAGGTGTACTCTCCAGGACACCAGCGTCCATCCGCTCATACGGAAGGACTCCAATCTTCTCGCCCGTGAGATTTGTCAAGAAATTGACCCAGTAGGCATCATCACGAGGCGACCCTAATTGACGTATTGCTCTTGTGTCAAGTCCATATTGTCTACATATCTCAAGGGTTCTTGGGCTCAATGCATGGGCTTTAGGTGCAGCCAGCCGTTCAGGATACTTCTCAATGAGAAGTGATTTCACTGTAGACTGTTAGCGTTCTACCCCATCGAACTGGGAGAGCCCACAATTGCACAGGCCTACGTGTCAATACTTACCACCATGTTTAGACAACATGTATGCTGTGAACAGACCAGTCGGACCACCACCTGCGATGAGAACAGGTACCTCGACTGAAACATCTCCCACTTGAACATTGTCTGGTTTCAGATTACAAGATGAGAAGTCAACCTTGTAAGCGCCCTCTGGGCGTGATGGCTGGGCGATTTCAAGCATCGTTCCCGCCGGCCAAACTGTTTGTTATAAAAGACAGAACTATCTCTGCTGAAGAAACGGGGGAAGACGACAATACGGTCGTCTTTATTGCGGAAGAACGCCGATGGGATATGCTGGGAGACTTCAATCTGAGGCGCAACAGTTTCCGACGGACGGCCTCCTATTCGCTGAAAGCATTGGTTCCGAACGAGTCATTCCGATTCGTCCAGTTTTCTGGGGTAAAGGTCTGAGCGACGTCGACGTTCATGACGCTTTGTGATCCTCTCACTGCTCAGAAACTTTGACCGAAGCTTCCTTGTCTCACAAACACCCCTCAAAGGCCAACCCCCTGCATGGCATGTCCCAGATGATCGTTCCGCTCAGCCTGCCGTACTAGTGAGCTGTAGCCTCATAGCCCCGAAGCCCCGCTCATGGTTCGCGTTTCTTTTTTTGTGCTTTCCTCTTTCGACGTTTACCAAAAGTTCCAAAGCCTCTGCGCTTTTGCGATCTTATCAAAATGGAGACGGAGATCCCCACTGCAGCCGTTAGATCATCGGACAACCCGAACTCTGGTAACAATCTCAAGAGGAAGCGAAGGCCTCGTGCGCCGATAGCTTGTGGTACATGTCGGGCTCGTAAAGTCAAGGTTGGTAAAGCTCTGATGATGCCTTCAACGAACAGACATGTTGACCACATCCCCTTCAGTGTGATGGTAGTTCGCCATGCTCCAACTGTGTTCGTGAGTGTGTTGTCCTCCCCAGGATAGATACTTTTGAGGACTGACATGGCCTCCTCAAGGACACGAATTCTCGTGCTCGTACAAAGAAGGACAGGAAGACCCGTATGTCATAGGAACATAATGAGTTCTGATTGGGGCTAATTTATCCCACAGACCGAGTAAGAGGTCATCCTCATACGATCCCACCGGCCGCCTGCAACAACGTTTGCAGCCTCAACCTCAGCTGATACCTCAGCCACAGCCGTCATTGCCTGAGCATCTTCATCCATCACCAGTTAGCCTAGATGAACCAATTAAGCACGAGAACCCAATCCAGCTGAACCCGCAAGAGCCAAGCCGCATGGACAGAGGTTCATCTACATCTTCGGAACAAGAAGTAGACGGCCTCGGCCAGGTCAACGAGCATACCGAGGGGGCCGAGTTTTACGGACCCACGGGAACATTCTACTTCCTCGCCCGGCTTCGCTCTCGGGCGAACACCCAGAAGCAACCGGAAGCCGGCACGCACCGGAAGCAAAGCTCCATTGTAAATCTCCTGCACAGTTCGGATTACTCGACACCCCCGGACTCTCGCATTCTCGGTCAGAACCAATTTGCAAAGGCAAGTCCGCAGAGCAATGGCGGCAGAAGGGAGTCTTATCAGCAAGGCGTTATTGCCGATGTCGTCCTCAGCGCGGTGGATGCCGCGTTCGCGACGGAGCTTGAGCGGGAATGTGTTCGCCTGTACTTCCAAAATCTGCACAACATCCACCCAATCCTCGAACAGATGACCTTTCTCAAGAGATGTGAGGAAGAAATATGGTCAAGGCTCTCAAGGCCAGACATAATGATTTCCGCTCAAATGCGTCGGGAAGCAAGGTTTCTGGCACTATACAATGTTGTCATTGCTATCGGCGCTATTACCGCAGGAGAGACATCCTTACTCATGGAAGACCACACCAAAGAGTTCCTGGACCGCACTGGACAAACCAGCGACGAAGAGGCACTCTACCCACCTATTCGTCTGGCGAGAAGATTCTTCGAAAGGTCAAGGCTCCACCTTGAAGACATTTGCGAGTCGAGTTCGCTTGAAACCGCGCAGACACTATTTCTCATGGTCAGTTCCAGGCAAAACGTTCAACGCCGAGGTATTCTGAGCCAGTTAACTGACTTCAAAACTACAGTCGGTATTTGGTCAAAATGCGTTGAAGCCTCATAGCTGCTACATGTATAGCGGTATGGCGATAAGGACTGCGTCAGCCATGGGCATCCCGACTAATACACGTTCCGAGACAAGCCCAGAAAGCTTGCTCTGGTGGTAGGCAATCGCGAACACGCTCGTAAATGTATGTAGTGCTAACCTATCTAGGTCTCTTTACTCACACGAGATGTAAGTTGCGCACCGTACTTGGTTTTGTTCATTCGGAACGCTGACCAGTTAGCGAAATGTGTTTTTCTGCTGGGCGTCAATCAGGACTACGTGCTCCGAGCTCCTACTCAATCCCGTTTCCAAAAACCTCGGTGAGTTTGGGCCCGAACCAAAAGATCAAGTGCATGTTGCTAAGAAAATATCCAAGCATTTCCCCAACTCGGCGTATTGTTTGATCAATCCTATGGTTGACTTAGCCAAGATTCTCATGTGGATGACAGACAACCTGGGTCTGCACAGTAGTCACACGTCCTTCCAAAGGCTGTCACAGACTGCGCTCAACCTGGACAGGGAGTTGGATGATTGGAAGTCTGGGTTACCAAGACAGCTCCGTTTCGACACATCATCGCTAGAAGACAGTGAATTTGCTATGAAGCAAAAGACTGTTCTCAAGCTACGTATGCTTCACCAGCTCGGCGTACCAATGCGCTCGTCTTACTAATGTACACGGGCAGGTTTCCTGAACGCCAGAATTCTTCTTCACCGGCAATTCATCATCTCGAAGACTCAAGAAGCGGACCGTAACACGGTCTCGCGACACGTCAAGTCGTGTGTAAAAGCTGCCACGGAGACCATCAAATTCATGCACACAAGCTACCTTCACAGACCTTACTTCAGGACATGGTAACATTCTCACACTGCTTGGATTTCGAACACGAACACAGCTAACTCGAAACAGGTGGTACAACTGTATGTACCTACTAGACGCCTGCATGGTCCTGCTACACGTCCTAATCTCCAACATCTGCCCCTTCCCCGCCGAAGAGGTCATGGAAAACATCGAGCTGAGCCTCGACATCTTCAAAGCAATGAAGATGCTCGCAGTGGCTAGACGATGTGCCGACATTGTCAGAGAACTGCTCAACGTCGCAGCGAAAACACATTCAGTACAACAGCGTCAGACGAGCGTGGCCACGGAAGCCGAGCCCGCACTAAGGATGCACGATGATGTTAACCAGCTGATCCAGACTTCTCCCGCATTCATGTCAGATGGAATTGGCCTCCATCCGGGGGACACCGAGCTTGGAGACGCTATGATTCCTGGGGACTTTGATGCGAACTTGGTGGATCCTAATGTTGTTTGGAACTTCTTGAATTTTGAGCATTGGAATGCGTGGTCTGATGCAGCCTTCAGATGAACATTGTAACAACAGCATGACATCACGTATGATACAAGTAGCATATAGTTTCAGTGGCTAGGGCGATGCGCTTAGATGAGCAAAGAGTCCAATTAGCCTTGTAGTGATATAGACCCCGTCCGTTTCCCAGTGAATCTGAATAAGCCTTTCGGCTGCATGCGCATAGTATGCACGAGATTGCCTTAGTGTTACGTTGGAGCACTCCTCAGCTTCCTGATTTGGGTGGGATTGGTGGAACAAGCAAAGCCGTCAGAAGGTGGGAGATCAGCTAGGTGCTGCATCAAGTCTTGGCAGTCCTCGATTCACCAAGATGTCAGAGTTGGACTCTTGGAGTTTGAGGGCGTCTGCAGGTCTTGGCGGACAAACTCATGATGAATTTACCACGACTAGCATTCATCGAATAACGCCAGATATTGCCACCA
Source organism: Colletotrichum acutatum (assembly GCF_030867785.1). Classification (NCBI taxonomy): domain Eukaryota; kingdom Fungi; phylum Ascomycota; class Sordariomycetes; order Glomerellales; family Glomerellaceae; genus Colletotrichum; species Colletotrichum acutatum. The sequence continues at coordinate 25,745 of NW_026849034.1, read as the reverse complement.
GTTTCGATCTCACAGTAACGCAACATGGTCGCACGCAATGGCTCTTTTGTTAGATCGACCAAGTCAGTCAACAGATACCTCACATGTATAAAATCAGATTCAAATTCGCAACTCTCGTCGCATCCCTCTATGCTTGAGTTATCGGTCTAGAATTACACCTATCATGCGTTCTATCACTATTTCAGGGCTAGTGGTTGCCATTGGCCTTGTTTCCGCTCAGTCGACCAAAACCACCTCGACCCGAACGACCTCAACAAGCACCATAAAATGGCAAGCCTCCGGAGGCGTACCTTGCCCACACCCATCGGTCAACACGAAATGGCCAACAGCCACTGGAAGCACCTCATTCCCTACTGCCTCCCTGATCCCAGCCAACGCGGTCTTCGATGGCAGTATGGCTCTCTTTGACCGCAAAGGCAGCTCCGGCGACTGCAAAGGCCAGACCGAGCAAGATGAGGCTGCTGCTGTATTCATCTTGGAGAGCGGGGCGACGCTGAAGAACGCCATCATTGGCCCTGCTCAAGCTGAGGGCGTACACTGCCGCGGTCCCTGTACCATTGAGAACGTTTGGTGGGAAGATGTGTGCGAGGACGCGGCTACGTTCAAAGGTACTGGACCGAGATACGTCAGGGGCGGAGGAGCGAAAGAGGCCAGTGATAAGGTCTTCCAGCATAACGGTGAGTCTTGAGAGCTGAGACGCCGCGACAATTGATCCAAGCATTAAAGTCCTAATATCGTTGACTCGCAGGCGAGGGATGGCTGCACATCGACGGCTTCTATGCCAACAAATTTGGGAAGTTCTACCGGTCATGCGGCAATTGCAGCCAGCAGTTCCAGCGACATGTCAACATCACCAATTTTGTTGGAATACAAGGAGTAATTAGTAAGTTGCATGGAATATGAGTCTCAAGCCAGGAGATGAGCGTTTTTCACCCTTGGAACTTTTCCGTGCTGACGACTGCTAGTGGGAGTAAATCAAAACTATGGCGATACTGCTACTTTGTCCAACTACTGTCTCGCAAAAATTGGAGTCATCTGCACACGCTACGAAGGTTGCGTCAAGCCGTGTGAAGCTGGGGAGATTGGCGAGGGAGCCCTGGCCCCATACTGTGTCGTTAACGGTCAGGATTGGTCTTGATATTAGTTCTATTTCCTAACCTTGTTGCCGTCATGGGCGTGATTGCTCTTTGGAGACAATTTGTTCCATGAACTTGAATCGAGAAATAATCATACCGAAACTATACTTATTTTGTTGCTTCCTTGAAAAGATTCGACCGGGGTATTGAGTCCGGCACGGCCAAGAAGGGAACGGGGCCGGCCGGAGCGGGGCCGGCACTCAGCTTACCATGCCCATGTGCCGCGATGATCTCGGTCAACCCTCGTTGGCTGGCCAGTGTTTCCGTTTCTTCCGTCTCTTCAGTCATATGCATTTACCCCGCAAAATCTTACCGCGATCGCCTTCGTGCAACATAAGTGCCCCGTGGGGAGCAGCCGGATAACCCGAGAGAGGTGCGCAACATCAAACTCTAACTACCTGTAGCCATTCATGTGAATCGGCTCTATACATGAACTCAGGAAATGCCGAAGAGGCCCGTGCCTTTCGATATAATGGCTTTTCGTCCACCCGAGCCGCACCTGCGGTATACCTCTCGGGCGCTCTATGGTAAACTTCACATAATGAGCAACTTGAATGACCAGAAACAGTCAGGGTATCTGCTGGTGGCCCTTCAAATAACACCAACAGTCTTTCTATTTGTTTGGCTTCTCTACCAGCGTCTGTTCTCGCCATTCGCCAAAGTTCCCGGACCCTACTGGGCCAGTCTTTCAAGACTATGGCTTGCGTATCACTCGTATATTGGTGATCTTCACGTTGTGACGATGCGTCTGCATGAGGTCCATGGCAAGATTGTGCGCCTTGCGCCAAATGAAGTGTAAGCAATACAGGCAATAGATCGAATGCAATGCCAAGAGCTAAACTTTGGGGGACTCTTTGCTAGGAGCATCTCGGATCTCACGTCCATAAAGACAATCTACGGTAAGAGATCAACACATCATCATTCTTTTGTAGGTCAGCGTTGAATGTGAATATGTTTAGGCGCGGGGTCCAAGTTCCGCAAGTCCGACTTTTACAGCGTCTGGCAGGGGAGGCGTAAATTCGACATTTTTCCTGAACGAGATGATCGAGTTCACTCGGCCCAGCGTCGTCTCATCAGTAGGCCATATGCAATGACATCCTTGAAAGAACTCGAGCCATACGTTGACAGCGCCATCCAAGGCTTCCTCGAAAAGCTGGGCGGCATGCTTGGGAGAACAGTGGATCTAGGAAACTGGGTTCAACTCTTTGCTTTTGGTACAATCTCTCCGTCAGGTTTCTCTCAAGTCACGAAAGACGATTTACTAATAGAAAGTCTCCGTAGATGTGATAGGAGAAGTCACTTTCTCGAAGCGATTCGGCTTCATGGATGTCGGGTCCGACGATGGCTCTTTCAAGCAAATCGAGACTGCGCTACGATCTGCCGCTTGGATCGGCCAAGTTCCATGGCTTTACTGGACTTTTGACTACTTATCTCCCTTCATTGGGACGTGGCTCGGAATCGCATCTCGTCACGGAAGCCTGCGTAAGTTTGCTGCACGCGAGGTCGCCGCCAGACAAGACCGAGGATCCGACCACCAAGACATCTTGACGAAGCTGTTTGCCGTTCATAAAGAGAAACCCGAACAGTTTCATTATTCTGACTTGGTCTCTATGGCGAATTCCAACATATTCGCTGGAAGTGACACAACCGCAATTTCGATCCGGTCAATCATCTACCATCTTTTGAAGAACCCTGAAGCGAAACGTCGACTTGTTGAGGAAGTCGATGAGCACTGGAGACAAGGGAAGCTTAGTGATCCGATTACTGTTGCAGAATCTGAGAATATGCCTTACCTGCAAGCGGCGATGTATGAAGGCTTGCGAGTGCATCCTGCTGTCGGCATGACTCTTCCTCGTGTCGTGCCCCAAAGTGGCTATGATATTGGTGGCTACCATATGCCAGCCGGGGTAAGTATCGTCTCAATCTTCACGACTCTAAGTCACATGAAACCTATACTTTGGATCCTGCTGTTAACATGCATCATGCTTAGTCTGTCGTCGGCGTCAACCCTTGGGTTGTTCATCGTAGTAGGGAAGTGTATGGCCAAGATGTTCATGAATTTCGCCCTGAGAGGTGGCTCAAAGAGGACAATGGCGATATGCGTAAGGTTCCATGACTAGTCGTGCTTCCACTTTCTGACCAAATTCTACATAGACCGTTTCTTCTTCGCCTTTGGATCCGGAGCCCGGGTGTGCCTTGGTCGGAGTAAGTGCTCTCGCGAGCATTTGAGTCCAATAGCGTTACTAACTTATAGGCGTAGATATTAGCTGGATGGAGATGGCCAAGGTCCTATCCCTAAACGCCCTTGGCTGTGCTCTCTGCTGACAATGTTACTGTAAAGCTTATCCCGACCCTCTTCCTGCACTTCGATCTCGAGCTTACTAACCCTGAGGCATTCTTGGAGGATAAATGCTAGTAGGTATCCCACCGTGAATGATGTAATTGATTGGTTTGCTGACCATTGTTCCAGCTGGTTTGTTTCCCAGAAAGGCTTGGATGTTAGGCTTCGACGAAGACAGCTGCCGACCAGGGAGGGACACAAAGTCCAAAGTTCGGACGCCATTCATTCGTAGCTGGCTCTAGACTAGGAAATACACGTTCACACCCTCATCAGGTCCGGTTTGACAGGATTAGGTCCATTAATACGGAATGGTAAATTATCAACCTTAAGAGTAGCTCAAGTTGGTTTCTCACGAATCAATTTTTATAAAATTCCAGACTTTTAACAAATTATTTCTTGTGTAATGATGTGATCTGCTAACTCTAGCCTCTTTATCATCATTTCCCAATATTCATGTCTAGCCTCACATGAGATTTATCGCGTCGAAAAGTCTGCTCAAACTAGACCTTGGAAGTCGCATGCTCCGTTTCCTCCACCTCAATGGGGCCATGTCCCTTTCCATTCTCCGCAATCCGGACGTTTGCTTCTTCACCATCAAAGATTACAGCAATTTCCTCCAAAGCTTTGCCCTTAGTCTCCAGGAACCATCCATAAGCGATGCAAGCCTCTACAGCCAAGATAGCAACATAGACGATATAGAATCGCCATCCAATGTTCTGAATTCCAATCGGGTTGACATATTGGTTGACGAAGACGGCTGCCTTGGTTGAGAAAACGTATGTTGCCATGCCCTTGGCGCGAATGGAGTAGGGCAAAACCTCGACGGAGTAAGCGACCGGCAACGGTGAGAAGGCGATGCAGTAAAAGACTTGGTAGATGAAGATGAGGGCCATGACGGCAATTCCGGCGGAGCTGGCACTGGTCTCGGCGAAACGGGCTGAGGCGATGGTCCAGCCGATGAAGACCACGAGCATGCCACAGGTTGAGATGCGGAAGAGAGGGCGGCGACCGATACGTTCGACGAAGAATGCAGTTGTCAGGGCAAGGCCGAAATTCCAGATATTGAGTAGGCCATTGACCAAAGCCTGGGTGTTCTTGTTTGTGATGCCGACGGTATCCATGATTCTCGAAAGGTCTAGCCCGGTTGATGTCAGCATCAAGCGATGATCCAGGCGAATCGTCGTTTACTTACAGTAAGCAATCAGTCCGTTACCAGACCACTGCGAGAAGAAACCCATGCCTATTCCAACCGTTAGTATGAAAATGGGACAAAATCTTGCAGGATTTGACAAGTTTCTTACAAATAACGAGGAACATGCGGTATCGGTTGCCTTTGGTTTTGACCATTGATGCCCAAGTAGTGCTTCCAAGTCCTTTGATGACAATTAGTAGATGGTTCCATACTTCATGGGCTCTTTTGGCTTACTCTTTTCATTGTCAATGGCGGCTCTGATCTCCTCAAACTCCAATCTGACTAACTCCGTCTCTTCACCTTCGCCGTGGTATTGTTTCAAAGCCTCCATGGCCTCATCCCCACGATCATGTGAGATGAGCCATCGAGGAGACTCAGGGACAAACCAAATGGCTGCGAGCTGTACCACACTAGGTGCCATCTGCAAAAGTGACGGGATTCGCCAAGACCAGGTGCTGGGGATGTTTCGAGTGCCATAGGTGATCCAGGCTGCCGCGATACTACCGACATACCAACTGTCAAGCACACATCGTCAGCCCTTATTCCCGTTGTCTCCAACTGATTGGTTAAGAGAGTACATACCAGGTATTGCAGATAGCTGTGATGGTGACGCGATCCTTGGGATGCGACAACTCACTAACCAAACTCGGCGCCGAAGTCGTTGCAAAAGAAAGACCAAATCCAAGGATAAATCTGCTCACCACAAACATGGCAAAGGCAGTACTCTCGCACTGCAAGATCGCACCAATGATCATGATGCAACTTCCTGTCGTGATGCCCCATCGTCGTCCAAATTTATCAGCAACCCAGGGAGCAATGGGCGTGGAGCAGATGCTCCCCAAAGCCATGATGGCACTCATTAAGCCGAGGACCGCGCCGCGCGGGTTGTCGAAGAAGTCGTCAAAGTAGGACACGGTCTGGAGGGAGTTCATCATCGAGCCATCGTATCCGCTCGTGGCGTAAGAGACGACGGCGGCGGGAAAGAGAAGGAAGTAGAGCTTTCGGCGGGCAGCGGATTTGTACCATATGGGAGACTCCTGGGCGAGTTGGGCGATGCGAGAGGGTTGGTAGCTCTCGCTCGCGGCCGCCGGTCCGCCTTGCTGGCGAGCTTGTCGGGCTTGCTGGTCTTGCCTCGGGGCAGGGAGGCGTTGGCGAAGGAAGTTCATTGTGGCAGTATCTTGGAAGAACAGACAGATTGACAAGAGCTTGGCCAGAAGAAAGGAGACAAGGTTGGCTCAGCAGTGGAGATGAACTTCTGAGTTGACAACCGGAACCAGATAGCTGGGATCTTGCGTGTCCTTATATGCGCGTGGTCAAATTGAGCTGCCGAGGTGGAAAGATGTCAACAACTCTCTAGAACGCTCCGAGACTCTGCTGGGTTCTGCTCCTTGGATTGGTGTCAAGTCGTCTGGTCAAGCGACGGCGTTACGAAGTCGGCATATGGGTCTAGGCGAAGAAGAAATCCAAATTGAGCGATGTTGCCATTGGCGCGGGAAGCTAACCCTTCACACCCACAGACGACAATGATGGCTGAACCGTAAGCCTGGGACAAAAGACTCTGCCTGCCGAGGAAGACTTGGGAACTATCGAGACAAAGACAGGGGTTGGCAGGTCAAGTCGGATGATGGGATGCGGAGAAGATCCGGGGGCTGGGGTAAAAGCAAACTCGGTCCCCACATCCGGGGCATCACAAGATGAAGTTGTCTAGACAAGTCTCTGAGGAGAAACGAACGATTAGGAGTTGCGGATGAAGTCAAGCTCGTCTGACTCGTCCGATTGTTTCCGTAGAATGGAGGGTAGCAAAACCGTGTAAACTAGTGAGAACAACACAAGATGTGTAGCGTCGGCCGACGATAGTGTGGAGTACGCATGAGATCTCTGGTTCCTCTTTTCCACAAGATTGACGAATCATAAGCTTTCGGGGGAGCTAAATGCTTTCCCCGATCTGGTCTGGGCACTATCGGGGCATCCAAAACCTTCCCCCTAGCGCCCTTTGAGTCCTCCGGTTGATGTCGTCCGTCGTCTAAGCTATGCGGGGCATCCAAATGAGTCCCCCGACTTGGGAACGTGGGGTCGGGGAAGCATCGATGTCTGCCCCGAACGTCCAACGCGGGGACTTTCGGTCGCGTGTTGGTTTTCGGCAGCGCGTATGTACGAGTTCAGTCAACCGATGCTTTACTCAGAGAAGATGGGACGCCATGGGGACTGTTGTGTGGACGTCATGCGCAGACTCCGCAATGGGAGTGACGGATTCCACGAGGTTCTGGCTTGGTACCGTTGCGTACATGTGAACGGTCCTATTTAGTAGCTGGACTTGCCCTTGGGGTTGTCTGGTTCCTGTTCTTGAATCTGTCATCCTCACTCGTTTTGATCCAATCTCATTGCAACAATGTCAAACGGAATCCTCAGAACGTCTGGCTCCAGCATTGTCGATGCTGAGGGCAAGGCCGTCCTCCTCCGCGGCGTAAGTGTCCACGACTTTACAGCCAGCACGTGAGCGCCCGAGAATCAGTTACTGACCGGTGTTCGCAACTTAGACGGCCCTCGGTGGCTGGATGCTGATGGAGAACTTCATGAACGGCTTCCCCGGCCGTGAGCACCAGATTCGTGCTGCACTGCTGAAGGTGCTCGGCAAGGAGAAGTGCGATTTCTTCTTCGACAAGTTCCTCGAATACTTCTTCACCGAGAAAGACGCTGAATTTCTTGTCTCAATTGGCTTCAATTGCATCCGCCTGTCCTTCAACTACCACCACTTCGAAGATGACATGAACCCCTTTGTGATCAAAGAGGAAGGCTTCAAGCATCTTGATCGCGCAATTGAGATTGTAGGTTCCTTTAATGTTTCTCGGTGTCTTCTTTTCGACTAATGTTTCTTCGTGTAGTGCGCCAAGTACAAGATCTACACAATCCTCGACCTTCACTCCGCCCCCGGTGGCCAGAACCAAGACTGGCATTCCGATAACCCGACTGGCTACGCTGCCTTCTGGGACCACAAGCATTTTCAAGACAGAGTCATCAACCATTGGCAGGTGATAGCGAAGCGATACAAGGGAAACCCATGGATCGCAGGATACAACCCTCTCAATGAGCCCGCCGACGTCGAATGGACTCGTCTGCTCGCCTTCTACGATCGCATCGTCCCCGCCATCCGCGACATTGATCCCGAACACATTCTCTGGCTCGAGGGCAACACGTTTAGCATGGACTTCTCCGGCTTCACAAAGGTGTTCGATAACTCTGTATATGCGGTGCACGATTACTGTGGATTCGGCTTCCCGAATCGCATTGGTAGATACCAAGGTCTTGCAGATCAGGATGCCTATATCCGCCAGATGTACGACCGAAAGGTTGCTTTCATGAAAGAGCACAATGTGCCGATCTGGAACGGTATGGAAGGCCTTAAGCATGATTAGACCTGCTACTAACAATCAGGGCGTAGGCGAATTCGGTCCGATTTACGAACGAAAGGAGTACAACCCAGACTACGAAGAGCACAATGAGGAACGGTACAAGATGCTTGACAAGCAAATGGCAATCTATACCGACGAAGGCATTGGTGAGATAACTTGCCACACGAAATCTTCGAACATTTGCTAACAGGTCTATCCGCAGCATGGAGTATCTGGGCCTACAAGGACGTCAACGTCATGGGCATGACCTACCTATCCCCCGATTCCGCATGGCTGAAGCTCCTCGGCCCGATGATCCGCAAGAAGCGCGACCTCGCCGTCGACAGCTGGGCCTACGACGATGCACACCTCCAGCCCAACCTCTTCGGCCCCCTTCACAAGTGGTTCGAGGACAACGTCCCCGCACAATACAACAAGAAGTACCCGTGGCAGTGGCGCATGCACATGCACGTGTTCCGCGGCATCCGCGGCATCACCATGACGGAGTACATGATCCCCGAATGGGCCGATTACTTCAAGGACAAGACGTTTGAAGAGCTGGACGAGCTTGCTGCCAGCTGGAAGTACGAGAACTGTGTTCAGCGCGAGAGGCTGAATGAGTTGTTGAGCCTCTATGCACCGATGACGCCTGGGGACAAGAGGTTGGAGGGCAAGGTGATTACCTCAGAGGTTGAGAAGGAACAAGGAAAGCCTAAAGAGACTGTATCCGGGGTTGGCGTATTTGAGCTGGCGCCTGATGAAAAGAAGAAGCATCTTGCTCAGGCTACTGCAACTCCCGTTGCTGTTGCTTCATGAACTCGAAACTTTCATAGGCCTCGATATCATAACGAGGCTGCCTGGATTGCATACAATGGCGTTATCTGAGTTTAATAGAATGATGACTATATTTTCAACTCCAATCTTCAACTCACTTTCAACATGTCCTACAGCGGCTTTTCTGGTCTTCTCAAGTCAAGAAAGATTGACATCCAACCCTTAGCTCTGCTTGGCATTGATCGAATGCTGCTGCTTCCTAAGGTAGGTAGGCGAAGGTCTTGTTATGTAGGGCATGATTCTTCGTTGAGGTAGTACGTCATACAGTCTCTGAGTTCCTCATATAATGATATTCTCCAGGCCGTCCGTAGTTGCTAGATGAGTATTGGCAAGCCACGAAAATCCGGCGCCAACCCCGAACATCACGGACAGACCTCCGGCATGATCCCGGCGCCGCGCGGCACTAGGACAGCCGGGGAGTAGCGGGGAAGTTCCCCACGTAATACCCCCTGAAGTCACTTAAACCGTGGGCCCCAACCAGTTAAATCCCGCCAAAATTCCCCTTTTCTCCAGTGCATCTTCCAGTTCCATCTCCGCAAATCGCACAACTCACTTTCGTACCCTTGTGCTCCCGATGCCGATGGGCGGACGATCATGGACGACTCCGCGCCGTCCTCCTCTTTCTCTGCGGCCCATTACTTCCCGGCACGACGCCGTGTATGGCAGGCATGCACCAACTGCCGGGCCCGCAAGACGCGATGCGACGCTGCCAAGCCAAAGTGCAGCCTTTGCGTGACGCAAAACGTAGAGTGCGTCTACCGCGACTCGAACCAGCCGCGCATCGAGCAGAATACCAGGATCTTGTTGGAGCGTATCCAGATGTTGGAAGATCGCTTGCTTTCTTCACCAGTGTTTTCTGGACAACAGCAACAGCAGAACCAGCAAGTTTCACAGCCGCCTTTAGATACGCCGTCACCACAAGCTACACGGCATGCGACAACTCCGGGATCGGCACACCGTACACAGCCCGAGACAGGTCTTGACTCAACGTCAATGAGGGACCAAACAGACGCGGTTCATACAAGGAACACTGATGGAGATGCTCAAATTCCAATTCCTTTATCTCATACAGCGAATGCGAACCATGTCTTTGAGTGGCCGATAGTAAAGCAGCTGCTATCAGAAACGGACTCGAAGCCAACACAGCCACGGCCAGCTTTTCCAGGAGGGCTGCGCTCAGCGGAAGCAACTGACATCTTCTTCCGCAAAGATTCAGGTACAGATTTTTCGATTTGCCCCCCAGAGTCTTGGAGATTATTTCAAGACCGGAGTCTCCCAGTATCCATCGATGCCGCTGATCGGTATCAGGAGGTGATCCATGAGTACTTTGCCGAAGTGAACATCTTCTTTCCTCTCCTTTCCCCCGAGGACATTGTCGAAACTTTCAACGAGGTAGTAGCATCGGAAAAGACTGCAAGCATAGTCGCTCCTCTTACTGCGCCGTCCCGGTACTGTCTGTTGTTGTTAGTGCTCTGCATGGGATCCTTTGTCTGCACCGGGGACTATCGCATCTCATTAGATGAAAGAGCAGGCCGAGATGGGGGTCAACACCAAAGACCCATAAGATCGAGCATTATCGGAGACTTTCCAGGGATTGATGAACAACTTTGGCGGAGAGCACGGTTGTTACTGGGGTTCATATCATCTGAAATCAGCCTCGAGGCAGCACAATGCACGATGTTGGCGAGGTCAGAATCATGCTAATAGTCTTCGCATTGTTCTACCGAAACTGACGTCTTGCAGTTTATACATGAATGCGAATGGAGCAGTAGCAGATTCTTTCCATTGGGCGCATGCAACAGCTGTCAAGTGCGAGGCGCTCGCGAAAAGGTGTGTACTCAGTCTTCAGAGGCTTGCAATTCCCTTCGGCGAGCAATTGGGTTACTGAAACAAGGAACAGAGCTGCCACAGGTGCAGGAAACAATGAAGGGTTCTCGGACGCCTTCCGCAGACTCTTTTGGGTCGCTCTGATCTACGAAGGCGACTTTGTGTCCGAGATCTCTATCACATTGCCGTCAGGTATAGCGCGATACGAAGACGTTGTGCCCTATCCAGCCCCTGAAACACCTAAGCAGCACAAAGACTTCACCATGGCCCAGGCGACACCAGAAGCAGATGTGGCGAGTCCGGCATCGTCGTCCTTCTACAGGACTGAGGAACTCGTCGCCTTCCAAATCAGCACCAACGCGGCAATCCGGCGGTTCCTCAACCGAGTCAACAGCGTCGTCTTTGATAGCAAAGATCAGTTCCGCATGACGCGCACCAACTACGCCAACTGGCTACTGCGGATCACCGAGGATCTTTGGTCCTATCACGGTGCGCTTTACCGCAATCTCCCCGATTTCCTGCTCACGAGTCAGCCTAGAAGAACGCCTGGGCAACAGCCGGAGAATGCGAGTTCTCCTATGACGCCTGGTATCATTAGAGTTGAGGAATTGGGCAATAATCCGTGGAACGTGCTGAGGCTCAAGGGTCGGTACTATGCGGGACAGTATATCATTCATCGCCCTTTCATCGAGTACGTGATGTTGAACATGGCGCACTTCGAGACACATCCGTGCCGGGAGGCGATATTGGAGCGGTGTAGAATGTGTCTAGAGGGATGTAAAGGGTTCATCAACGTTTTCGACATTGATCCTGCGAACAGCATCACTGGATTATTCGCTGGAGGGATGGTGTAAGTGTGAAATCTTTAGGCTGCAGAGCGCTTCTTCTGTTGAGACTCGTTGTTGACATCTGCTTAGGACCTTCACCATGGTTACCATACTTCGAGTGGCGACGATGTGCCCTGTATTCAAAGAAATCCTGCCTGAAGATATCGAGGGGGCAATGTTCGTAGGAACGCGCAATTTGCGGCGATTCAGCATTAGCGTTAAGGAGTTTGAGTGGCATTTGAGCATATTGCAAAGACTAGAGACGTCTTGTAAGAATAGAATGAGTGCTTAGTCAAAGACACGTCACTGTCGCATTCTGGAACGCGCGGATTTGGAAACAATATGCTCAGTAACAGAGACACCTGCCCGGGGATAGAGCTAACTATACGCCAAAAGCTGCCATACTTCAACAGAAGGTTTCCAACCCCATTAGACTCTTTGTGTGGTTTTCGCGGTGCGAATTACCTAACATGAAGTCTTTTGGAAACCTCAATACCAAGCTTCTTTTGCTGCACTGTTTCGACTTCACATGTCGATCAGACGAAGGGTGATTCCATTTCCCTGGGTCACATGGAGAAGTTGAAGAGACGCGTACTCGGGGTGGCTGACTCAATAGACGTGGAGAAGGTTTCATCTGAAAGAGTGAGAGGTGTCAACGTGGATGTCATCCAAACTTGCGACGTTGCAAGTCGCTGTAAGCGAAGCCAAATCTATGGGAACCGAAAGCGAATGGACAACTGAAGATCTCGAAGTCGGAAAGGAAAACTTCCCTACAGACTCGAATACAGCAAGTAACAATCTTGTTGACAAATCTACCTCATGTTTAAGTAGCGACGAAGATCCTACTAGTAAGGGCCAAAACTGTCCAGAACAACAACTCATTAAACATCCTGATTTACCACTCAAGCCATCTGCGCTGGTTTCGCATCTTTCTGTTATGAACAATACCATCTCTTCTCACATCTGTTCTTTGCTTTAAACCTTGATAGGACTACCTTCATCCAACACCAACTTAACAAAGTTTTGACTTATCCTCAACTTGGACGATACCTATCAAACATGAGGTTCTTCGCAAATGCTGCTCTCTTGATCCTCGGGCTGACCGCCTCTGTCAATGCGAGTATGTCTTACCACCAAATGCTTTCTGCACGAACAACTCTATCTGCACTTACTTGCATGCTAACGTCAATGTTGACAGCTCCCCAAAAGAAGGGTGGTGGCATCGCAGGCCAGGCCTGCACTGACGGGACATTCAAAGGAACTTGCTCCGCAGACGGTCGCTGTGGGTTGGAAATCCCGCCCAATGAGTTGTCTAGCCAGATTGTCGCCGGTCAATGCGGACGATAATTGATGTCTTCTACTCAGTGTTTCGAATACATCAGAAAGACAACCAAAACCAGATATAGTGACTGAATGTTATCAATGCCAAATGCACTTATTTCCTTGAGCCGCACCTCTGAGCTTGTAACTGTAGCGGTGGTCTTTGCGTGGCTTTTGCCGGATATACAACGTAAGTTGCACCAATTGTGAACACCGCTAGACTCTCGGCTATTTTCGGCCAGTTGCGGCTCCTGATCTCCCAATCTCCTGATAATATTGCTCAGTCAAGGTCTAAGTCAGAATGCGAGAAAAGAGAAATAACGGTTTCAGGGTCTTTGACATTGATGTTTGTCTCAAGTATTGTGGTGAGTCACCTCGCAGCTCATTGGTAGAATACCGAAAGTGGCTGCATCGTTCATTATGAATCATACCTCGCCAACGAGAAACCAAGGCTTCATTGGCAGATTCTTCTTGTTATAGTGGACCGTCTCAATCATGGCGCACATCCTCGGCCTGAACAGGATTAGTCCTGCGGCTCAGATTCTGCGCCATCAGCCCCGGCTTGAGAACTTGTCGATGCTCACAGCGCCATCTAGCTTGGTGATCTGAAGGTTTTGTGAATAAACGTAGTTATATAACCATGGGAATCATTCGAACAGAAATTATTTCATTCTATCAATTCATTCGGAAAGACGACTTCAATTCTTCAATACAATAATAGGATCCAGTTCCGCCACCTCTCACGACTAAGACAAGAAGCTAATTTCACTCAAACAACCACTTATAAATGCCGGGTGCAACAACTACAGCAACGAACACAGCAACAGCTGCGCCACTTTGGGATTCCATGGACTCGCTCTCAGATCAGAATAACAACAACATACTATATTGCCCGAAAGAGTTAATTGACTCTCACAACGCGGCCATGCAACTATTCATTTCTGGACAGTGCCTGTTCTGCCCCAATCTCTCACCAGACTTCCTTGTCAGTGTAGCTCACATGCAAAGGTCACACGGCCTCTTTATCCCACATCGGCAACATCTAGTCGTCGACCTGGAAACACTCTTCAAGTACTTACACTTAGTCATATTCGAATACCGGGAATGTCTGCATTGCGGGACAGAGAGGACAACGGTGCAAGCTGTGCAACAGCACATGATCGGCAAAGGTCACTGCAGGTTTGACCCAGCAGACCAAGACTCCGAATTTGCCGACTTTTACGACTTTACTTTCTCAGAGGCGGCAGACAATGAAGTGAGTGCCTTTGAGAGCGACGAAGAGGAGTGCGATATGCAGAACGCGCCAGCAAGTCCAAGTCGACAGCCGCTACAGGTTGATGAAGACTCTCTTCGGTTGCCGTCGGGCAAGATCATATCCAAGCGGTCCTCGGAACAAACGGGATTGTCTATCAATCACCTAAGACGTCGAATGCGAATCCCACCTTCACAGCTAGAATATGCCCGGGTAAAATCCGATGAAGAGGAGTTCAGCGAGGACCCGCTGCATCCTGGTGGGACACAGGCACTGTCGAAGAGAGAAAAGCGAGAGAAGGCAGTGATTACAAAACAGCTAGCAAGCATGCGGGCGGATGATCGAAGTGCCTTGATGCACTTATCTGCGTCGGAGCAGCGATCGCTGCTGGCAGTGCAGTACAGGAACGAGGAAAAGATACAGAAGGAGAAACGGCGCCGGCAGGGGAAGATTGATCGGAAGGGGAACAAGAACTTGTACGCGTACTGGAACACAGAAACACCTGTCTACCAGTGTGGATAGATAATGCGCTGTATCGGATTTCAATGAACGTTGGCATTGTCTTGTGCGCCAATTTACTTGAAGAATGGATATGCGTTGCCGTTATCTTCTTGTTTGCAGAATTGGACGTGGCATTGTAAGCATTCCGACGATAGCTGGAGACAATTCAGGCCCAAATAGCTCTACTGCTATTGAGCTTAAGGATGTTGATATAGGTTCGGAAATCACGCTTTTAAACCAACATCTACGTCATGCAGCAGACCGACTAGGTTGACCTTGCGTTGGATTGATGTTGATGGAGACCTGTCAAACGTCAGACAGATTGGCCGATTCCTGGATCTCCCACGGAACAGGGTAAAAGGGGAATTCTTGTTTATCTGGCGTCTATGTAATCCCCCCATTTGGGACTTGCCTTTGGCCAATAATTGATTGAACGATACTGTGGGCGGAATCTGCTCTACATATAGTCTTGCCCGAATGCACGCACTACATGTATGGTTCTGTGGCCCTCTCAGCGAGAATGGGACGGCCCAACTAAGAACTCTGGGAAGAGAAATGGGTGCTGAATAACTCTCGCGGGATGCGGACTATCTCGCTTAAATCAGACATCTTGGCTACTTTACCACGCGAAGACTGTGTAAACATGTAACCTCTTTCTGTGTGCCAACGAAGGTTATGAAGATGACCTGGCGTATATCGATTGCTATTAAGATCATGAAAAAACGCAGCAGGCAGAACGTCACAGCTTTACAATGTGCGATGCAGCTTTCCCTGCACGCATGCAGTGGAGGGTACAGGGGATGGATGGAGGGGTTAACACGGCTTCTCTCCGCGATGCAAGGGAGCTCCCTTGCCATGTGGCTGCCAATTTAAGATTGCCGGCTCCTTCTAGAGAGCGAGAGCGAAGTACGAAGAAGTACGTACTACTTGCATGCCTTCGGCTCCATGTATCATGGGTTGATTTAAGGGTAAATGTTGAGTTATGTGCGCCGTAGAAATGAAAGCCAGTACCTAGTTAACTATGCCTTCAGTCTTAAGCCTTTTTCTCTGGGCTCTTCTAGAGCAAGTCACTTATCCAACAATGCTATGTAATTCTGGCTCCGTTTCGAGGTTAGGGGGCACGAATGAGGTCCGAACAATTTGACAGGTGCCGGTGTCAGCAGTTGATTGCTCCCGTTGGAGTCTGAAATCAAACTGCTCGGCAGTGGAAACAAGGTTGCCTACAACACCTTAATTGTACATATCTACACACCTCCACCCACCATTAAACAAACTTGATAAGGCGGCACAATGTCCGACAGGCCGCTCTACTTTGTCCGTTGATGCAGTCCAGTCCGCTGGATTGCTCCGTGCACTCCGCAGGCCTGTATCGTTGGCCCTAATGGGTACTCACAAGGCCTAGGAAAAAATTTGCGTACCTGTCACCCTGTCAAGCACGTTTCGAATCGAAATTAAGGTCATGGGCGTGCGGTGCCTGTACCCTCCCCATCCCAGGCGCTCTACCGTATTCAGGTGACACTTCAATTCGCTGAAGGCTTTGGAAGTGCGCTGCCCAGCCGGTCACTACGTTTCAACTGCCCAGGCCCGCAGAATAGGTGCATCTTCACCCTTACAGAGATACAGCTTGCTGGGATCGACGGCCCACGGGATGCACGGCGGACCTGCTGGGGAGGCGGCAGTGATGGGACGAATAAACGTTGAGATCGGGCGGCTCGGAAGAGTAAAGGTGATAGATACTAAAGAAACGCTGTTGGCCTTCTTGGAGGTAAGGCCTTTTGGGTCTGTCAGTGTGAGCTTGTCTTTCCTTCATCCAGTCCCAATCCCGTGTCTCTCTCTTTGATAGGTTTGGTGATATCCGTTCGTTTCATTCCACCTCTCTTCGTACTCCCTGTAAACCACTTCAAGATGCTTCCTACTACTTCTCTTTTGCTTGCCGGTGCTGGCATCGCCAACGCATACACCATTGCCGTGGCCGAGCCCTTCATGCGCAAGAATATCGATCCCGTCGTCATCCCGGGCCAGTACAAGAGCCACATGCACACCTTCTTTGGTTCCGATGGCGTCACTCTCAACACGAACACCTCTGCCGAGCTCCAGGCAGGTTGCTCAACTGCCGAGAACCCCAATGACTACTCCTCTTACTGTAAACTCAAGCCCAACCCTTTTCTTAAGCCACAGCCATTTCCCTAATCACAAGACGATCTCTTGCTGACTTGAACTCGGAAGGGGTCCCAACTCTGTACGTCAAGAATGACACCGGCATGACCCCAGTCCCCTTCTCTCGCTTCAGCGCCTACTACGTCGCCATTGAAAGCGCTGAAGTCGCCATCCCCCAAAACTACAAAACCGTTGCCGGAAACTCCAAGGGAACCACACAAGCCGACGTCGAGGAACTCGCCGGCATCCAATGGTTCTGCGAAGGCGACCCTACAGAAGAGGGCAAAGAGGTCGCGGCGTGGCCGACAAAGACTTGCTCCACGCACCTGCAGACCCTTCTCCTCTTCCACGACTGTGTCAACGAGCAGACGCTCGAGTCGGCCTACTCAGGTACTCAGAACTGGAAGGACGGCTTCAAGCCCGCGAACCGGTGCCCCGAGGGCATGAAGCGCCAGCCGCAGCTTCGGTTCTCGATTCGCTACGATCTCCGCAAGGTGCTTCCGGACGGATGGAACGGCACGCCGCCTTTTGAGCTTGCGTGCGGTAACTCGTTCTGCTCGCACGGCGACTTTATCAATGGGTGGTTGCCCGAGGCTGCTACCAACATGCTCAAGGCGAACAGCAAGCGCGACTTTGCTGGTGTAGATGGACCTGATGGGAAGTACAATGCTGGTTCCAAGTGCGGCGCCGAGAACGCGGTAAGTAGTCCCCTCGACGCAATGATGGAAAGAGCGGGACTAATATCAATACAGAAGGATGCCGATCCCAACAATGGCACCTCCGACTACGATGAGAGTGTCAAGATGATGAGCGCCAAGCGAAGCATCGGCCAGCGCTCTCAGTCTCGTCGCGCCTAAAGAATGATGACTTGAGCTTATTCATAGGTAGACTATCACGAGTCCCCAAATCTGGTTCCCTGGGTGGCATTTGTACGCTTCATTTCGAGGGGGTCGTGAAATTTATGAAGGTTATTCTCGTTCTCATGTACAATATTGAGCTTCATGTACATATACTAGGTCATACATGTCAAGTGAAGATGACTGATGCACAGGGGTTTCGTCTGCACCGACCTGCTTTGAAGCACTATTCAACAACGCTGAAAAGACATGTCTAAGCATTTCTTACGACAATGGCGTGCGTCGATACCATCCGTATCTTTCCAAAGCCTAAGGGCTGTGCAACGTCCGATTCACGGTGGAACGATCGGGAAAAGTACCCGTGGTCTCAGCCTTATCATTGCTTGTATCAAACTTGTCTAACAGCACGGATTGAGCTGATCGCTGCATGGGGTTAGTCCTCCAAAGTCGCATTCCAGGCCATCAGCGGGCAAGAGCCAAATTCTTGGCACAGTGCCTTTGAGTATGGTGAACCAAGAAGCGCTAGAACTTACTGTAGGTTTTTATCTTTCCCATAGATATGGGCAAGTAGTTACGGAGTATGTTTACAAGCCGTCTGAGCACAATAGACTGACTGCGTGATCAACAAATTTCATAGCAGACTTTACCGATTCTATATGTAGACCACTACGTACATACAAGCTGTGTCTCTGCCCCGATCACGTCCTTAAGAAATATCGCTCACCCAGGACCAAAGACTAGTCAAAGACTCAGTCTGTGTACCAAATGTGTATATGCCTCATCCCATTAGAGCCGCCATGAGGACCAGCCCAGCAACTAACATAAACTTATAAATGGCGGATGGGCCGTACTGCTTGAGAGAGCCGCTCACTGTATTGGTAATAGGAACTAATGACGCTGTGTGTTAATTTCTTGACCAAAGAATAACAGCAAATTACAAACTCACGTGAAGTGGTAGCTGGCAGCGAAGGCATGACACTCAAATCAAGCAATCCCATCGTTGGGGCCTGTTCTGGGTTCGACTCGTGCGCCGTCACTGCTCCGTGAAGGCTCGCCGTTAGTGACGTGTCTTTGCTGAGAGGCAGAGTCTCGCCGGGGGCCGAGCCGGATTGCAAAACTAATCCTTGAGGGTTTTGGGCAGCAGTAACACGTGTAGACTCGGATGGCAATGCTGCACTTGGGAAGTCGGTCATGCTGAACAGGGAGTATTGAGGATCTATGCCAGCAGGTATGGTGATAACCCCCGACGCCCTGACATCCTGCGCTACCTCCGACACTGGACGTGTGATTGTTGCCACGACGGGAGTCGGGCCACACGTTGTGCAGGTCTGAACTTCTGCGGTAAACCCGAAGGGGACACCGGTAGATGTCACTGTAGGTTTCGAAGGCATCCCACGATATGTCTCCGTGACAGCATACATCTGCTTAGCGAGGCCTGTGGAACAGAAAGCATCGTATTCGGTCGTGTAGAAGACTGTGTGCACGCAAGTATCGCATCCGCATTTGTTGCAATTTGGAGCCTGTAGTTGAACGGTGATGGGCTGTCCTGTGACGGCTGGTAAGCCGACAGCGGGAGTCGCCATGCAGCTGCCACGTAACGGAGCGAATGGCTGCTTGGTGAAGCACTGGACGATGGTCGCAGTACGACACACAAAGAGAGTCGTTTGAGAAGAGACTTCCATTATTGTAATAACGATGATAATAACGAAGAACTTGACGGAGGGATTTGTCTTTGGTCGCTGAATCAAAGCAATCGACTTCAACTTTCAGTGAGAAATGACAACGCTTTATGTCGGTAGATGTAGTGTGAGGGCATGCGGCCATCAGACTTGCCAAATTCGCTTGGAGGAAGTATTTAGAGGCGAGCTCAGCAACAAGTGTATGTGTCTCTCATTATATAATAACGCCGAGTACATATGCGTAAGTTCCGACGGCCTTTGAGCCGTAACGATGTGAGAGCTGCCTAGTGGCTGGCTGAAATATGGAACTTTGTTTTAATGGACATATCAGACCCAACCGTGATGTCGGGACGCTGACCGCCTAGGCCTGGTATTGTGGCGTTTTGTGAGGCTATTCTCGGTCTAGCTACATACCTAAATCGCGCCTCACGTTTCACTGCGTTCCATCTCAGTCTTTTGTCAATTACAATCAGTTGATTGTCTGATACTGAGGCTTGATGTCTCGTTGAAATAAGAGTTTCTGTCCCGCGGAGTTGAGATTTGATGTCTCGTTGTAATATTGTGGAGCATCTTCTCTTAGTATTGATTGCTTCAATTACGAGCGACCTTTTGCTCCCCGGCGCTGGACCTTGACATATATGTATCTGGCAATCATGTCGTCCATTTGCTGATGCGTTGAAGAGCCCTCACTATTATGTGTTTTACATAATTGACACCATCGCAATTGCCATCATGAGACCTCGTTCTGTACTCAGGTTACTTTTCCTTCCGCAAACTATCTCAGCGTCTGTACCATCCTTTGACCATGCGAATGACTTATCAGCAACATGGTGCTTCACTTACTTATCGACTTACCTGGAGCCTACGACGATAGATGCTGGCTCAACAGGACTGGAGACCACCCCAAACTCAACTTCTATCGCTGGCGCACCTTTGTCAACAGAAACAAACATTGAGCTTTCCACAAACCCTACGTCTGGGGTTTCCGGAACTTCAAGCTTTTCTCTGGGCACTTCTCTCTCGGTTACGGAACAGATTGGTGCGTCGGCAACAACCCCGTTGACAATACCTACTTCACAACTTTCTTCGTTTTCGGTCGCTGCATCTGATACTTCGTCGACTCTACTCACCACAACTTCGTCCGCCAGTCTGACCTCCAGCAGACTAGCCCCGACCACTGCTACTAGCTCCGGTTCATCTACGTCGACATCCGCGCAAGTTGCTGAAACTGTGATCTTTTTCGTTACTCCAGGCCCACCTTCGACTTTGAAACGAAATCTGAAGAAAAGGGTAATGGGTGGTTTCGTGAACCACAACACCAACGCAGATCGTCAGCTATGCAACACTGCAACAGTGTTTTCCTTGGTTGCTGGCGAATTACTAGACGGCGGCGTACCTGTGTATTACTCTCCAGGTGATAGCCATAAACCTCTCAATGCTATGGGAATGCGACCGAATAACGCCATTACAACAACATTCAACGTTTTCGATGGGATTCTTCGATTCTACCATCCATCCCTCCCTGGTAGCCAGGCAAGCTTCTGTCAGGATACTACTGGACAGGTCCACGTCACCTTTACGTCACGACCGCCTGATTGCGATCCAGTTTCTCTCTTAGCATATGGAGGTAAAGTTCACCAATAACTTTAGCTTGTCCACCCTGACGATGCCGAAGCTAACATTCACATGGGATAGTCGACTTGTGTCAAAACGGCCAAATACAACTTCCTAGCTCGTCTAGTCAGGGTATCACAACGTCGATTACAGCGAATTCGAATCCGGTGGGAGTTTCAATCACCGCCACAAGTAATCCCTTTGCGACTTCTCCAAGCGGGTCAGTTCAAGACCTTGTTACATCGTCCCGCTCTACGTCGACAGCCTCTAGCGTTGTCATCGGGTCGCTTGGGACGTTGAAACCCAGCTCCAGCATACCAACGTCAACGGCATTGGACACAGTTCTTCAATCTTTTCCGTCATCATCATTGCCACCCTCATCGTCCTTATTGTCCTCGGTCTCAACTTCATCATCATTATCGACAACGACCTTTCTCACCCAGACATCGACAACAGTTGAACCAAGATCTTCCCCCTTGACACGCTTCTTGAATTCTACAACTATTGAGATATCAACATCTTCGACAAGCATGCCCGATACCTCTTCAAGTACCTCGGGAACATCCAGTCTGCCCTCTATTTCATCCACCATCAACTCAAGCCCCTCAAGTACCGCTACTTCGGGTTCCTCGTCCAGCAGCTCAAGCACGACTATTTCGCCATCAATGAGCAACCCAAGCTCGTCAACTACCGCTAGCTCAAGCTCCTCGTCTAGTAGCTCAAGCACGAGTGCTGCGCCTGTGTGTACTCCTGGTGTCGAGTTCGCCACCTACGTCTTTCCTCGAACTTCTGTGCCTTGTCAAGAGCTCTTGCGGGTGTACTCTGATTCGACCCAAAGCGCAGCAGACTTGAACTTGACTACGGTCATGCAAGGTAGAACGCCTCTTGGCACAGGCTTTACTCCGCTCGTCTCATGGAGTACTAGCCCGGGTGACGAAACAGGTCCCACAAACATCTATGGAGTGCGTGGCCCGGCAGGCACGACGTGGAGCAATTCGTGTGATCTGATTCAACACCGGGGCTACCTAAAGTTCAACGAAGCGAAGACTTGGTTCCTGACAATCGATGTGCCTGATGATTTCGGGTTTGTTTGGTTTGATGGTACATTCTCGTCAACTGTGGCCGGAGCTTACGGTGCCAATGCCGGTCAGATCACGGCAGACTACTCCCGTCGAGCCAGGATGACTGCTGCAAACGTCCTTGTACGTGACTCTGAAAGATACATGCCTTTTCGAGCATTGTTCCTCAACGCTGGCGGTCCCGGTAGCCTCAATATGCCACTGCCGCCCGGCGTAGAATTCGTATCGGGTTGTTCTGACACGCCTGCTACTCCCGCTTTCCCTCCGTGGGAAGCGGAGAAGTGGACTCCGTAATCAGCACCACACTATCACCTCGTCACCTGATCCTGTGTGGCCAGGCGGCGTATGTCTTTCTCAGGATCTCCGGTTTCTGCACTGCGACATACCCTTTCTTTCGCTGCCAGGAAGCCTTCGTCTGCATTCTTAACCCGATAGGCGACATGACATAGCTATCTTCAATGGTTTTGCTTCGGTCTTTAGCCACGGATGCGGCTGGAGTGGCAGTTATCCGCTTGCCGCTTGTGGTAGCGTTAGTCATTTGGCTGCCTAATAGTCAAGCTGTTAATTGTACTGAAAATAGAGATTTGAACTTCGTTCACTTGTGCCTACGGTGCTTTGCAAGAAATTTCGTAAGTCTATTGCGCTGATATCGCCCTATCGTGCGGCTAGAAAGGCCTTTACTCGTCGCCAAAGGAATGTCGCTTTTCCCGACAGCTGCTAGATTGCGTCCATATCAGGACGTCACTCTCAATCTTTGCGTCCCTTCGAAGTTTTTCACGAGGGTTTGAATGGAAAGTAATGCCAATTTAATATATAATTCGTTGTTGTCTATGATCAAACTATGTATCTGTAAATTGACGTCAGTTTGTAGTTGAGGGGATAGTTTATTGAAAGACGATGACCCTTGGCCAGAAGTATCACATTGCCTTCCTTGCTTACCGTCGAATTGCTAAGGTGCTCTGGAAATCGCTATGAAGGGATAACCCAGATGTTCATTCATTAGGAAATTGAGATAAGCATTAAACTACCTAATAGGAGCGTGGATTGTCAATATTACACACCATCTAGTCTGTGTTACATCCAATTTACCCCAGTCGACAAGACGATGACACTGGGGAGCAAGTAGGAGCATGTGTAACCTAGATTCGGGATGCAAACATACCCTACCTGAAGAGACGAGTTTCTTTGAACAGCCGAATGAGGACTGAAGATGTTTTTGCTCATTTTGAGGCCTTGAAAGCCTTTCAATCCTGGCCACTGTCGGGCGTTGCAGGCGGTGATTCGTCGTACCTCTCGGCATCATCAGAAATTCTCACGACCGCGCTGCTCGTCCAAATATGCTTTCCCCTGTCAACCTTGAGCCCCAAAATAAGTCCCCCTTTGATGCTGACTGTTGATTTAGGTACTCCATTCTCATCGTAAGTGCGATGAAAGACCCGAGTCCCGCATAGCCGGCAGAAGAAGCAGTCCATGTGCCCGCCGCTCTTTGTGAGACGAGTCCAGACCTGGAGCTTCGACTTGAGATCATCCGTGAGTGGGAAGAGGCCATCGGCGGGGAAGATTGCCGATGTACCAAAGGCTGATGCGGATTGTTTGCGACATTGCGAGCAGTGGCAGCAGTAGATGTCGAGGGGCTCTGGTGCTGGGGTCTTGAATTCGACAGTACCGCACTGACACTCCACGTCCATTTTGAGATGAAGTCTGATAACGGCTGACAGACTGAAGTTGGAACTGTTGCGTAGTGGACGTTCTCGATAATACGATGTAGGCTTCCAGTTAGATAGTTTTCCAGTTGCGGAAATGAAAATAAGTCAGAATCAACATCAACTTTGGAGGATGTTGTGGTGGTTGTTCAGGTTTGACACGCGAAGGGCGCCAACGATCAGCTACTTTCGCCTCGATCAAGTCGTCATCGTTGATTGGCTGGCTTCCTGCAGGCGCGTGAGCTCCCCATTTTGAGCTCGACTTCCTGATTACTGAAATTTGCGTCGGTGTATGAGTGCTCGCGGGGATACACCTCACTCGCCCATTGGTACTGTGAGGTGAGATTGATATTTCAGTGAGATAGATCTGTGAGACGAGATTGAGGTGAGTTAGCGATGAATATGAGATGAGTCAGCACTCAGACATGACCTGGAGCCCCTGAGCGCTCCCTTCCCCCGGCCATGTGTGGTCTGAACTAGTGCCAACTTCAGCGCGTCAGTGATCGCTGGTGTTCAAGCTTTCTCATTTAGCCGGGACGAACAGTCGCATTGCAACATCACCAACTTCATCTGGTTAAGAATCAAATCTTCCCCAGGATCCGGAAGATCTCACCCTTGGCGACACCCGGTGCCGCTATGCCGATTCAGCCGCTCTGAGAAAGCACGTGGACAACTTCCCCCGGCACCCAAAGAGCTGAAAAGTCTGGTTCTGTTCAATATGCGGAGAAACCATCGTCGTCTGAATAGCAGCCGCCCTGATATACCCCAGTCAACTCGGCCGGGGTGGCCCATCAGACCCCCGCCAAAAAATTCTCCCTTTTGACCGTGACCCTCCGTTCCAGATTAAGCACCCCGCGACCAGGAAAAGAGCCTAAATGAGACTGCTCAATCAATGCTGTCACCGGCTTCCCTCCCGCACGCTCATCTAGATTGCTCTTGACCCAATGTAGTCGAATCGAGCCACCTAGAGGCCCCTCACTGCCGGCCTCGCGCCGTGGTACTCTTAAATCTTGCCCCTGGGAGAAGCAAGGTTCGTCTTGGGCCACGAAGCGAACTCCCGAAGAGGTCGCATCCGGCCGTTCACCCCATGTCCAATGACCCCACAAAGGAGGTGTTCCCGTCTTTTTCGTTCTCTAGTCGTGACGAGATTGAAGTGCTTCGTGTGGGCTCATCATCGCCTGTTGAGCGCATCTATTGAATAAGCATATATAAGACAGTTTCTCAGCCAGGTCATTCCTGTTTCTGAAGCTTGATGTCTACAACCATCATCAGCTCTCTCACTGCTCTACCTTCTTCGACGGAAAATCCGATTCGCCAATCATGCTTCTCGATACTATCGTCACCGGTCTCTTGATGGCCGCCAGCGCGGCCGCCATTCCCATCGAGAACCCCATGGAACTCATCAAGCGCGCCCCGAGCGCAGGAGTCGTGATCCAAAAGTGCGCCAAGCCGGGCGTTTTCGCCCTCGCCTACGACGATGGCCCGTACCAGTACACTTCCCAGCTCGTCGACATCCTGAACAACGGCGGCGCCAAGGCCACTTTCTTCATGACGGGCACCCTCTACGGCTGCATCTACAACCAGCGCACCGCCGTCAAGAAGGCCTTCGACTCTGGCCACCAGATCGCCTCGCACACCTGGACCCACCCGTCCACCTTTGGCAGCTTGACCACGG
Source organism: Colletotrichum acutatum (assembly GCF_030867785.1). NCBI lineage: Eukaryota > Fungi > Ascomycota > Sordariomycetes > Glomerellales > Glomerellaceae > Colletotrichum > Colletotrichum acutatum. The sequence continues at coordinate 362 of NW_026849034.1, read as the reverse complement.
CGCAGCTCACGACCGAGATGCAGAAGCTCGAACAGGCGATGGTCAACATCATCGGCAAGAAGCCCGCGTACATGCGCCCACCGTACCTCGCCACTGGCGGATCCGTGTTGTCGACGATGAAGACGCTGGGGTACAAGGTCATCACTGATGATGTTGACTCGGGCGACTGGAACGGGCAGACGCCTGCGCAGAGCGAGGCCAAGTTCACTGCGGCTGGCGCGAGCGGCAACGGACATATCCCTCTCATGCACGAGACCTACGCCACCACGGTGCAGACTTTGACGCCGTGGTTGATCAACTGGGCGAAGCAGAACAACCTCAAGCTGGTTACTGTTGGTAAGTGAAGTGCGTGGGCATACTCA